>NC_086175.1:67539739-67882239 GCF_023053635.1 Elgaria multicarinata webbii
AGTGCTTCATTCCCCTGTGGATTCCCTACAGGACTGAATAATCTAAGCATACTTTTCTCAGTAAAGACATTGCACTTCTGGGTGTCATGGCCTACACCTACCAATAGACATATTTCCACATTTGTTTCAAAAACCACTGATACAAAGGATATTATTTCATCTCACTGGGATGGGTTTTATGCTTGGTAATGTTGTGTTTGTTTTTTGTTTGCTTCTTTGTTTTACAGATCATGGCTGTTTTATATTATTATTATTATTATTATTATTATTATTATTATTATTATTGTGTATTGTTATCCATTCTGGAAGTTCTTTTAGAGTTGAAGAATGGGGAAGGGCAATACTGTATTTTGCCTAATAGTTCAGTATCCGCTCACTGATGTGATTCATGAATTCATAAATCTTGAATTCTTTCTTTATTTTCATAAGCTAAAACCCTCTATTTAAGTTTCTCTTCATAAGGAAACTGATCCACCACCCTTCATCAGCTACACTTCTGTAGATCTTCATTCACCATAACATATACCTTCTTGGAAAAGTGGGTTGAATTATTCACAGTGGCTGTGATCCAGCTAAAGCTGAGCATGTTTAAGGCCTGGCGTTTGTTTCTTTCCCCATTGGGAGAGATTTAAGCACTTGTTTAGTTCTCCCATTGAAATAAATGGGTCTTAAAACTGCTTAGTTTGTGCTGGATTGTGCCCAGTATTTTAAACATGACTTCAAGCATCATTTATATAGCAACAGTTTTCCATTTGCTATTTTATTTTAGGGTTTTTAATAATTTCTAACACATGGCTTGCCTTTTTCATGACCATACTCTGAAATGATACCACCTCCATTCCAGTACATTTCCACTAGGTCTGCAAGATATCTTTCCTGAAGATTTATAGCCAATTCATATCCTATCAGTGTATCTATATAGTTAGAATTATTAGTCCAAATTACATTACTGTGAACTCATTAAAATTCTTGTGAGTGTAATGCTGTAACATTTTTTAAAGTTCTGAAACATCCCTAGAATAATATATGAAGCTTAAAATTAAACAATATGAGAAGGAAAACAACTATTTTTAAAAATACCCTTATTAAATAGGCATTGCATGGGAATTCTTTTTTGGTCAGCAGATTTGAAAATGCATAGTAAAAATCCAGGTGACATCTCAGGTCCCTTTGATTTCAATGGAAGAAAAGGCTTCCCATGCCACAGAGCTGCTATTCTGTGTCTGCCCACCCCTCCTCTTTCTACTTGTTGCGATGATCCAGTATGGAGAGAATGAGGGACACTCGGCAAATGATGTAAAAGAAATTATTTTCTCCTCCATGAATGCTGTCAGGTCAAGTTGGCTATCTCTAAGCTGGCATTTGGCATTCTGAGGCCATAGCTAGACCTAAGGTTTATCCCTGGATCCAGGTTTATCCCTCACACAGGGGATCCAGTGCTCAGGCAGGGGCGAACCCTGGATGATCCCAGGATAAACCTTAGGGCTAGCTGTGGCCTGAGTTTCACCACCAAGCTGCTAATCCAAACAATTCATTTTGGCTATTTAAGAACACAAGAAGAGCCATGATGGATCAGTTCAAAGGTCTTAGCCCAGCTTTCTGTTCTCACAGTGGCCAACCAGATACACATGGGATGGCCACAAGCAGGACATGAGTGCAACAGCATCCACCCACTCATGCTCTCCAACAACTCGTATTTAAACAACAAGAGTGTATAAAAATCTCCACTGGTGATTTAATTACTGAAAAAATCCTTTTGGTTTCATTAACAGGTTATAAAATGTACAGCATCATGGCATTTTGCAGTCATAGAGTTTCTAGAGTGCTATTTGTGGGTGTATCTATATATTTGTACAAGTGAGGCATTAGGCAATTTGGTCACAGTTTATCCTATAGGGTAGATGATTCGGAGCAATCTATAGTTCACTGGCTTATTTGTAAGCATTTTAAGATCTCCGCAGATCATCTCCACGATCAGAAGTTGTTCTGTGGCTGCAAAATGCTTCACAATAATTGGTCCCAATACTGAAGAGGAATATAATAGACAATGACTCCATACAGAGATGGTTTTTAATGAAATTTTTAGTCAAATACAACTTATTTCCAAGTGTTTTATTTAAATAGGGAAAATAAGAACATACTAAGAAGAATTCTTACACGTTAAAAAGGGGAAATGAAAACATCATAAAATCAAAATAGTAAATGTTTAAGTATTCAAGCAAAGAAAATATTATGTGTTTACTCATGTAAACATGAATTTTCAGCAACCATAATTCATCTAAAGGAAGAAAGATGAAAGGAGAAAAGGAATCAGAAAGCTGAATTTTAATATGCCGCAGAGTGAATATTAAGGAAGCTCTTAGAGGTAAGCTTTGAACCCATTTGCAGATCAAAGTATAATCAAGATAAAAGGCTGAACAACAAACTACTGTTTTGTAGTTGCTCTTCCACTCATAAAAATAGTCATCATGCGAAAGGAATTTCACAGGCAGTTCCATTTTCCTAGTCTCAAATATGAGATTGAATTGAAATTTGCTCAGCCTTATAAACTCCCCACCGTTTCCTGGTATTCTCAGTGGTTCCATGTAATCTAGAACCCGGAAGTTGTGTGCAACAGTCCAATTTTGAAGACTAGACTGATGCCCTGTGAATGCAAGAAAATATTCATGTGTAACAACATCCAGGTGCGACAACATCCATTGCATGTTTCACTTCCAATGCAGTCCTATGAATGTTTACTCATTAAGTCCATTGAGTATACGATTGCAGCCTCAGTGTTTTACTTCATTTGCACACAAATGAAAGTGTGCATTGGAGAAGTCTCCAATTTCCACAGATTTTTTCCCTCCAGATGCAGCCTGCCAGCCCACACATCCTATGTCATTCTAACCTCTGGAGTGGCTTTTCAGGGTGCAAGGGTGATCATACTGATGGATTTTGTATAGAATAAGCATATAGTGTGAAACTCAGTTTTTCTAATAGGAGTGTCATGTTGTACCCCTTCCTTTGGGATTCCTTCTCTGAGGCTGTGGGTACATTTGTCCTGCGTTAAAAGAGAGGGTTCCCCTTATTTCAACCCTTCCCTTCATACACCCTCACATCCATATTGAAGAACACTGGTTTCCCCACTAGGCTTGACCACTCCCTTAATACCGCTGCCACCATATAACCTTTATGTAATACCTTTGGTCTCATTGAGAGACTACCTATAATGAAAGATGGGTCAGAAAGAGGAGAAACAAGTTCTCAGGATACAAAATGTTTATTTTCACAAACCCCAATGCATTTCAGACTGTATTTTATTCAAATGCCTTGCTAAGGGGGTTGTTAGAAGATAGTGTCTGCAGAATGAAAGATGCCACACTGTATGCTGTGAACAAAAGAACTGATAATTTATTAATTACACTGGCTACACTGGGAAGGAAGATGTGGGAAAACCTTGCTTGCAGTTGTCTGGAACTTCCCAACGTATGTATAATGAGAAGAGCTAACTTTACTGCAGTCTTGAAATGACTTATGGCAGCACACTAACTATTTATGCCATCTGACTTCCATTGTAATAAACGTGTGGCCAGGGGTGTCCAGATTTTGTGAAATCCATCCCGTGCATGTTTCCTAGATTGTGTGGTGTCATTTGTTCTGGCATCTGTTCACAGACAGATTCATTTTCCCCATTATGTGGAAAAAATACGTAAATAATTCCTTAAGAAAGTTCATAACAATTTACATAATTTATGTTAGTATGTAACTTTGATGTATTGTCCCCCCATTCCATTCCACATTCTCGTGTGGCATATGTCTCAGGAGAAATTTTGCATTTTCCTGCGAATCAATTTGCATAAATTTTGGGGAAAAAGAATCTGAAAGTCTGCAAACTCCACACGGCCTGGGAGGCCAGACCACAGCAGATTCCACAGGTCAGATTCTTAGCAACCTGGACTCATTTTAGTCCATCTCGAATTTCTCCTGCATCCCTCCTTGTGATGAATAATGTCAAGCAAATATATATTAGCAACCACAATCACCAAACACTGTATCCAGAGTGGTTTATGTACCTGCAGTTACTTGTATGTTTCTGATATTTTCAGACAGCTGAAATTACTGTACTTACTCAAGCTTGCCTTAACAATATTTTTTCTTCAAGAAAGAACACCATCAGCCATTGATATTTGTCTAACAGGTTGGCAAGGGTATGAACATTTTTGTCCTTCCTGATCTTTAAAGGAGGAGATTCCGAATGGCCTGTCCCTCTGAAACTATCTCGGTATTCCAGCCAATTGGACTATGAGTTGCCAAAGCAGGCAAATTAAACCCCCACTTTCACTATGTATGTATTGTAATATCTCCATAAAGGCAAAAGACAGACAGTCCAATGATGGAAATATATATTATGGGTAATTTGCATCAATTCAGTTCACTATGTGTATTGGCATCACAGAAGATTTTTTGTTATCACGAGGAGGTATAGGTGGGGTGAACATGTGTTTTCATGCCACTGGCACTGGCCAAGGTCAGATGATTTCGCCTCTTATAGATATCACTTTGTTGTATAAGTAGATAACAAACCACTGTATATCACTGTGACATTTAAGTATAAACAGGGGAGCAGCCCCCAAGCTTCAAAGTATCCTCCCAAGCTAAAGGCACCTGTGTTGCAAGACCCTCCCTGATAAAGCAGTGCCAACACAGATAAGGATGTTCAAGGAGGAGTAGGGGAGGTGATGGGTGCCTGTTGCCATGGGTCAGCAGCTGACGATCAAAAGACAAGAAGGCAGACAAGATAGTGTATAAAAGCCAACACTACAGTCTGGGGGGGGGCTCTGCATAGAACATCCGGAGGGTGCTTCTCTGGTGACTCTTGGGATCTTGCTCGCTGCCAACCGGAGTCCTCGGCAGCGGAACGAGCAAGAGGCTGACGAACCTGTCTTGGTGCGCTCTCTGTATATGCTTCTGGTAATGTATGCTAGTTGTTAGAGAACTAATAAATCACTTTTGACCTTACTCCCTGGTCTGGCTATTGTCTCCAGGATCTAAAAAGAACCTTGTTTTGACTTCCTAGCTGGCCACTAGCAGTCAAAACAGTACACTATGGCAAACTTTAAAGCAGAACCGCCCTGTTGAGATGGTTATACACACGGGGAGTTGCTCATTCTTACTCACTATGGGGGGATCCACACTACTGCCTTTAAAGCGCTTTAAAGCACTTTGAAAACATTTTGAAAACTGTGTATGCAGTGTGTCCTGGGCCCCAACAGTTGTCAAAACTGTTATAAAGTTCTTTAAAGCAGTAGTGTAGATCCCTCCCATAAGTAAGAAAAAAAAGCCCTGGTGCTTGTCTAGGTTCAGATACTGCCAATGAACAGAAATAATGGAAATTTCCACAAATAATGGAAAGTATGGAACTTTCACAAGAACAGCAATTGGGAAAGATATAATATTACTGGCTGTTCAATTACTCTGCACTTTGCAAATAATAATTTCTGTTCCAGAAATATGCAGTCGGAGGAAGGAACGGAATGAAAACATTGGTTTGGTGTGTACGTCCAACTTGGCAGGCTCTCTTAAGGATTTAGTCTGCTGTTTTCTGCAAATAATTTGTCAAAAGAGAGGTTGTGAACCCCCACATTTACAGTTGAATTTATGAAAAATGTCATGTTTCAGCAGCAACCCTAAAAACCAATGTTCTAGAGAACATATGGTAAAATGTTCTTACCACACTTATGTATGTCATAGGGCTGTAATAGATCACAGTGGAAATGGTGATACATTTCTTATTGCTTCCCCTGATGAGATATTTTTGCTTCCTTTTTAAATCTCAATTATCTTCCTAGCATGCCAATTCTAATTTGCAAAGTTAAGTAGAAATGTTGTTTCGGGAGATAAGATTTTTAAGGGGGAAAAAATTGAACAGTAGAAATGAAGAGTGTGTGTGGGGGGGAATTCTTTAACATTATGTAATGCAAATGATGTAATATACATTTTTGTAGAATGACTGGGATCAAGCTTATCAGAAAGACTTATCCTATGATCTGGAAAGCTCAATCCTAAATGCATGCTCAGAATCAGTGCCTACTTTCTTTCATCTGTTCTAGGGCTGAGCCTTGATAATGTAGACAATCCTGTGGCAGAGACCCTGCCTGTGATATGCCACAAATAATCCATGCAAAATCCAGTTCCTAGACACCTAACAATGGTGAAGACTGATGTAACATTAAAGCAGAGATCTCCATGTGTTCTCCATCACCACCATTCTCCTCAGATGAACCAGGTTTTGCAATAAACATAACAGGTGTATATACTGGCAAGTTGAATTCTGGTTCAGCCAAGGGACACAGACCAGGTTCGCATGAGCAGAGAGGGAAAATAAGTAGGGCTGTGCTCTGCTTCGCTTCACTTCGGAGAAGCGATAGCAGAGCGGCCTGATTCACCTCCGACAAAAGTGGAGATGAATTGGGTCAGGGGGCTGCAGATTGAGGTGAAGTGGTTCGCCTCAATCCGGAACTCTGGACACAGAGCTGCGGCAGTGCTACAGTCCATGCTGTGATGGCGACCCCCCTAAGGGGGTAGGGGTAGGGGGGCTTACCTGGCTCTGCTGCCACTGCTGCAGTCTGTAAGACCCGGAGTCAGGTAAGGGGGGATGGGGGCTTACCTGTCTGTCACGGGCTCAAACTGAGGCCCCGGCCTTCTCTTCCAGCTTCAACCAGGGCCTCAATTGAAGCCCGCGACGGACTGTGACAGACACAGGTAAGGGGTTGGGGGGGTTGGCTTACCTGCTGCTGCCACCGAATCTCTCTCCACGGAGGGAAGCGGGGAACGGGTGGATTGGCCCGAACCGGTTCGGGCCTGATCCGGAAGTTCCGGATCGGGTCACGAAGTGGTTTGGGGGGGGGGGGTTCATGCACAGTCCTAAAAATAAACCACCGTGGCTTAGCTTCCTGCACTGTTAGTTCACATGCCACCTAATTACCATAATTACCATCACTGGGCATGGCTTGTTATGATATCAGAACCTGGCAGGGCTGGTTTACATACCACTCCAGAAACCATGACTGTTCTAGAGTTGCAAAGTGGTTTGTGTGGGTGGGTGTGTGGGTGGGAAAATAAGCCACAGTGGCTTATTTTCCCTTCCTTATCATGTGAACCCAACTTCAGGGTTCACACATCATGCTAAGCCACCCTACAAAAAACCAGGTGGGTGGGTATGCCTGTCAAATGATTGGGCTTTGCATGGTTTGCTCTCTTCCTTCTCCTTCAGTCCTCCAGGTAGCTCTGGCACATTTCCCAGATGCAGCAGAACCCATTTTGTCTCTTCGCCTTGTCCCCCTCTCCACTCTGACCACTACCCCTTTTCATTCATCACTATTTTTTTCCAGTGCTTCAAGAGTATGCAGCTGTCAATGTCCTCATATATTGCAGCTGTCAATGGAATAACCCATTAGTGCTCCCTTAATGAAGTGGGAGAATACAGAAGGAATACTGTTCACACTGCTCTATAACTGTTGTATCTTTTCACCCTAAGTTGTCCAGGATATGGAAGTTGTAATTTTGTAAAATTATGAAAGGATAAAAGTAATTAAGAGAAATGAACTAAGGATGAAAAACAATGAATGGTACATTTAAAAAAGATTAATTTTTATAGCAATTTTGCATCCTTGCTTTTTTCATTTCAATAAAGAATGAAAAAAGTTTACTGGGACATTATAAAAAATTCTCAGAGCCCTAGAATGTCTTGCAAAGATGAAATTCCTTTATCACTGTTGAAGGAAGTAATTAGATTTGGTGCAACATCGAGATCTTCATCAAACACTGAGAAAATATCCTGTCCCTTGGTTTAGGCACATACGCCTGGGAAATGAGCCAGGAATCTTTGTTTCAACCCATTTGGTATGTGGTCTTGCATTGTACATAACTCTGTCCCACCCTCGACATGCAGAGGCCTGCAAAATCAACCAGTTTGAAGACTGGTTTTTATCCAGATGTGTTTCTTTCATGTACATGATTAGTTCAGCAAAGATTTTTCCTGATATCATTTTGATCCATTTCAGAGCCTGTGGCTTCCTCAGTCTTGATCTTTCTTGCATGATTATACAGTCCTAGTAAGCACTTTTAATGGTATGTGGCCACCATATTTCCTGGACTAAGGTGCACCAGTATTCCTATGTCCTCAAGAAGCACTGCACATCCACATACCTGGCTAGCTATCTGAAATGGAGTTGCTTCATGGAGACTATCAGTGCTAGCTAATTGTCTGCAAAAGAAACACAGGGCCTATTGGACTGCTGTTTCAGTCCCGATATGCGACTTGGTGCGTTTCCAGGCAGCAGGTACCTCCTGGCTATTGCGATCTGTCTTGAATGTTCTTTTTTCCACCCTTTGCAACTTCGTGTTGTTGTACTTGAGCTTGCATGTTTGATGGTAATTAGCATTGTTGGCAACCTCAGTACCACATCCTTCATCTAGACTTTCCAATTGAAGTGTTCTTGGTAGTTCTCCAAGCTCATCAACTTGGAGAAGAATTTCTACCAGTGATCTGTCCCTACTCCCCATGTCACTCCTTTTAGGCTGTGCTGGATTTGTAATAGCTCCACTGCTATTTCTTGGCAGATAGTGCACAGGTTCCAGTTTGTCTCTGCTGTGTGTTGGGGAGTGTTGATGGTTCTGGACACCCAGAAGTGAATAAACCTCTTATAAACGTTTTTAATTGCGTTTTCCATCTTATCCCACCGCGTGACGCTTGGTTTTTATCATTTTATCACTTTCTGTTCCTGTCATTATATTTTCTGATCTTACCCGTATAAGTAGCCTGTATTTTCTGTAATGTGGCTGATTGTGTTGTTAAGAAATATTCTATTATTTTCAAATGCTTTCCCTTAGCCCATCACCTTCCTCGGGGGTGTTTCTTGTGTTTCCCGCCCAAAGTAGCAGCCGTTTTAACTCTTTCTTGCCTTGTGTTCCTCTTTGCAACCACAACTTCCCTTCCCTTTTCCATGATCTGCATGTGATGTAAACAGTTAAAATCAATGGGATTTGCTTTACAGTAAATCCCCTAACCCTGCTGGAGGCTCCCTGCATGTGTATGAGCATTGTTCAATATGTGTTTACTCCGAAGTAAGACTCTCTCTGTTCAATGGGCTTTTCTCAAAGGGAAGCCAGCATGTGATGTAAACAGTTGAAATCAATGGGATTTACTTGAAAGTAATCCCCTAACTCTGCTGGAGGCTCCCTCCGTCCCTCCCTCCCTCTCGGAGGAGGGGCAATGGAAGAAAACAGGAAGCGGGAGGAACAAACCGCAGACAGGGGATTTGAGGAAAAAACTATTAAAAATACATTGTGTGGCCCAGATCAGTGCATATCTACGGACAACACAACGGTAAGAAACATTTTAATAAATACATGTGCCCCGGGACGTATAAAATCATAATAAAACAATACATTTAATGACTAAAAAAAATGACGTTTTATATATGTGTGTAGATCTGGTCCTGTGACATCCAGCTAGAATTTCTTTAGCTAACAACACGAGCATTTCACAATCACTACCTGCAACAAAGCAATTCTAGGCTACATTATTTTAGGTTACATATATTTAACTTGTTCTACTGCATTTTTCATTATCAGTTTACATGATTTTATAAAATAATTGATATGTAGTTAACTAAAAATATTGTGGGTGACCATTTGTAAGATGGTTGCCATTGCCATCAGGGAGCCAATATGTGATGACCCAATATTTAAATTTGTTCTTAATAGATTAGTCTATCTGTGTGTCAAATTTGATGCTTTTATCAAAAAGTACTCAATTGTTTTGCAAAGCTGCTTCACTATATGAAAACATAAACAAGCAGATAACAATATAGTGTTTCACGTACCGTGACAGACCACCTAAAAACTATCCCTGTTCATTAGGAGAGGGACTACATTTATCTTCTTGTCCCCAAATATACCCATCTAGGTAGGCAGTTTGCAGAGTATGCTGCTTTAATGCTAGATTTGTGGATGGCAGAACCTGGATATTTTTTTGGTAAACACTTCCTATTTTGTCTTCCTTCATCTATATTGCCAGGTCATTGCCTATGCATTGGTAAGGTATTGTTGCAAATTGATCTTTGTGAGCATGAAAGTGAAGCAAACATTATTGTAGGTTGATCACTATGCAACCATGGGCAATTGGGCATGTCTACACCACAAGGGTATGGGGGAGGATCATAGACTTACCGGCTTCCGTGATCCTCCCTGGGTGTCTACACAACCTCGCGCCCCACTCCCAAAGGGGCATGGACTGCCACTGTGCAGCTCTGTGCCCATTTTATGGGCCCTGCTACTCACAGGGAGGACAGGACAACCCGGGAGTAGCAACCATACAGCCGCGGTCCGCAGGATGGCCCTGAAACTGTGGAAAAGTTGGGGTTTCCGCTGTTCCCAATATCCCAGGGTAAGTCCTTGCTAGTCCCACATTGCCCCCAGGATCCCCTGTGCATCATGCACAGGGACAATCCAAGGTTTGTCTTGGATTATCTTGGTTTTAATTTTTGTGAACCGCCCAGAGAGCTTCGGCTATTGGGCGGTATAAAAATGAAATAAATAAATAAATAAATAAATAAATAAGAACTACCCCAGGATATAAGCATGGTGTCCCATGTCTTCCTCAGGGCTGGTGCCAGACTATTTTGTGTCCTAGGCAAGGTGAGCTACTTTCACCTCCCCCCCCCCAAAAAAAATGCCAACTTTGATTTTTAAGAATATATGTTTCCTGGAAAAAATAAGCATAAAACTTGAAACTGCTAAATTTATTTTAAAGTGCAAGAAATACGTCATGCCAATTATAGCAAACAAATTGGAAAGGAACGTCTATGGGTCTAAAATGCATTATTTAATAGGAATCTCACCTCCAAATCATCCCCCTCCCCTACTCACACGTCCACGCACACACACACTCAGCATCACTCACTCCAAACAAACACACGCATGAACACATGCATTCACTCAAAGACCCAATGCACCCCATTCACCCATACATTCTCTCTGTCTCTCTCTCCACGTTCCGGAAGTCTGAACGTGGAGCTGCCCCACCCCCACCCCCACCCCAGCATCCCTGGCTTTGCTTCGGCTGGGCAGGTACGGGGCGCCATCTCACCCGCCCAGGCCCAGCTGAATCCTCGGGCCGGGCTGGCTTACAGCCAATGCACGAGTGTTGCGCTGTGCCCAGCGCCCCTCTTAGCTTGGTGCTCTAGGCGGCCGCCTGAGTGGCCTCTATGGTAGCACCGGCCCTGGTCTTCCTTTCCCATTATATACTGAAATGCTATCACACCCTTTGAGAACATGGAATTCTAGCAAAACTTCAGACTTGTACCTTCCTTTAGCTTTGGCAGTATGAGCATAAAAAGCCATGCTGTGCTGGGTCCATCTTGCCCATCCACTATTGCCTATCCCAATCAGCAATGGAGATGATGGTAATTGAACCTGGATGCATCTTCTGCATGCAAAGTATGCGCTCTGCTACCAAGAGATGGTCCTGACCCAGTAGCATGGATTGTGCAGACATAATTATATGTTTTTAACCTGTTGTAAACATTGTCCAAAATATATGCAGATCATTTTCTCATATAAGTAAATAGAAGGCTATTGATAGGACAGCTACACTGGTGATATCCAATGTGCACATTGCCATATTTTTAAAATACTGTCCTGCTTGAAATTTCACTCCATGGCCTATACATGTTGATCCAATCAGTGAGGACCCCGGGGTGACCCCTGGAAAAAACAACAGTGTAGAAAGGGCCTTAGTGTGCGGCAGCTTTCTATGTCTTTGACTACAATGATCCTGGTGTCAATAATTACAAAGTTTCCATGAATAGATTGCCAAACTATCCCTAAAACCACACTTTTTGCATGAACTTCACTTGGGGTGGCTATTATTATTTGGGGGTAATGACAGGAACCTGTTAGTGATTTAATTCCACTATTAAACTGACATACTGTATCTTTGGACCACCAATCCCCCAGAGTATCCATGCTGAATAATTCTTTGTCAGATCTATTGTTACATCATCTTTTACTATGGTATCATTTTGTTTATGCAGTTGGTCTACATTTATTGCTGAGAAGAAGCAATGTACTTTATGAAGAAGAAATTGACCAAAATTGAATGCACAATGGATATCTGGTAATTTGGTCTCAATTCCTCATTCTTTGGATCAGTGGTGTGCACTGTGAACCCCTCTAGATGTTTTGGTGTACTCCTATCATTCCTCACTAGCTAGGACTGATGGGCATTGTAGGCCAAAACAGCTGGAGGGCTACACATTGCTCACACCTGCTTTGGATGAACAGGTAGTCAGCATACATTCCTTGATAGTCAATAAAACCTGCGCTGATAGGATCATATATTTCAGGCTGTCATTATACAGAGAGTCATCTGCTTTCACTGCACAAACAGATGAAAAGCAGCAAGAGGACTTTAAGGTTATCTTCAGCCATGTCATCCCAGTTCTTGAACATGAGGCTCTTCTTGGAAGAGAAGTCCTACTGATTTCTTTATATGCTTCATTCAAAACATGGTAAAGTGCAGCAGCAGTAACTTTTCACTTTGGTGGTGACACAAGCTAGATTTAGACAGGCATCTGCACTGTTCAAGCACTCAGAGTGACACCCTTTGAAACCACTTCCTTTCATCCACTGACCAGCAAGTTGAAGGAAATCTCACTTCCAATGGAAAACTACAAAATGATGAGAAACTCATTTTCTCTATCTGTCAGGCCAATTCCATTGTATTAATTTTGCCCAGGTGTACAGTGGTGATATGTTGCTACTATTTGAACCTATTCAAATGCTGTGTGACCATGTAATGATGCCCATTGCATACCTTATCATCACTACTGATGAAAAGTTATCATCACACAAAGGGCCAGAGGCAATTTATTGCTGGCACAAAGTCTGTGGGAGTTCTTGAGCTACTGGTATGGAATCCTGCCAATGAAATGTCAGGTCTAATGTTGACACCTATTTTGTTTTGAATGTGAATATGTTGAAGCTGTGCTATTTCTGCCTGCTCTCTTTTCTTTAGAAAATCTGTGGGTCTTAGCATCTTTTCTGTTACTACTAGTACTGATGACTCAGGTAAAGGAGGTTCTTTGGTTTTTTGAAATACTGGGCTGACTACAACAAAGTCACCTTTATGTTCAAATATAATTTGTTGTTCAATTCTGTCAAATGACACTATTGATGGTCTCTCAACTCTAAAAAACACACACACACCAAAACAAACTCAGATGGTGCTTGCTTGAGGGGATATAGAATCAGATATGCTAGTATCATGAAGATGTTTTATGTAACTTTGGTGGAGAAGTAAGCTTTTCTTCCTCAAATGGCATATGAAAAATAAGATTTTTAACACACACATATATAGGACTGGCATGGCAATATTATGTAATGTCTTCACAATTCCCCCCTCCCCATATACAGTATTAAGCATCCCATTGGCAAAGGAAGTTCTCTGTAGGACTGTTTTGTCATGTTTCCAGTTGGCTTAAAATTTAATTTTCAAAAGGCAAACACACACACAAAACAAACAAACAAACAAACAGTGATATTGTGAGAGGTGGTTGAGTGACAATGTCATCACTGTCTAATCATGATCCATAGCAAATTGTATCCTTCAGAATGGTAAACTGTGCTAGGGGTTCAGATTTCATTTGTTCTTAAATTGCCTATGAAAAGTGCTGATATGCTCTGTCATTTCTTGTCTAGTCATTTTTGCAACTTGAATCTGAGCTTGAATCTGAATGCTCCCTTACCCTGATATTCTTTGTAAACTTGTTTCACTGTGTCACCAACACTTCGAGCATATAGGTCAGTAGATATTAGGAGTGTGCAAAGTGGGTATTCTCTGCCTCAAAATTTGAGCCAGAGCTCCGTTGAGGCAATTCTCTGCCCCAATTTCCGAGTGGATCCCTTTACTCTGCCCTGTCGGATTACCCATCGGAGAACCGCCCGTTTTCAGATAACCTCTCTAGTCAATGGAAATTAATCAAATGCTTACAGCTCCCTCATTTTTAAAGATAAAGAAATGAAAATTGGCATGGTGATAGCTCTTAAGGAGTGCTTTAGCCCTGCCAAGTTTGAATCAGGTCCGTTTATGCTTTGATTCTTAGGAATTTTTAAAGATAGAGATGAGACATAGCATGGTGATAGCACATAAGGAGGGCTTTATGCATGCAAAGTTTGTAGCAGATCCATTCATGCCTTGATTTTTAAAGTAATTTTTAATACCCCCCCTCAAACCATTATCCTCCTTAAACAAACAGACACTCTCTCTCTCTCTCTTACACACACACATGTTAATCAATCCCTGCACATTTATGAAGGGAGCTTTTATCCTTTACTTTGCTGATGTAGAGCTCTGCTCCATTGCTGCTGGTAATAGTTTCTACTCCAGCCTTCTCCAACCTGGTGCCCTCCAGATCTATTGGACAGACAGCCAACAGGAGTAATAGTTTAACTGAAATAAAGAGCATGGGTGTACCTGACTCAGATGTAGAAGCTTTCTCAATTGCAATGCCAGCCAGCCCAGCAGCACTTTCACACCGTGGAAATGTGGAATCAGCCAGAATCAGCAGCCAGTTCGTGTTTCCCACTCCCCCGAACACTGTGATTGGAGGAGAACATGGTCATGGACAGGGCTGTGGCAATTCCTAATTGGTTAGCCACAGATGTCAATATCAAAGCTACCCCTCACCCCAATCAGCTTCTTCCAAATATGGAGATATTCAGTTGTCACACACACACACACACACACACACACACACACACACACACACAGCATTAACACCTGAAAAACAGATAATTTTGGAGACATTAGAAGCTCCGATTGGGCACGTCTCCATTCTGATGGGTTTAGAAGCAGCCAATCTCTGCTCTGGAAGATTGAATGCTCCGCAGATGTTCATGTCTATATACTAATGCCCAGAGCATGGGAAACAAACAGAATGAACTTGAACTCTTATTACATGAAGGCAAATACGACTTGATAGGTATAACTGAAACTTGGTGGGATGACTCCCATGACTGGAATATAGCAATTGAATGATATAACTTGTTCAAAAAGAACAGAAGAAATAGAAAGGGAGGTGGAGTTGTACTATATGTTTAAAATGCCTATCCCTGCACAGAAATACAGGCGGATCAGACTGGGAGCCCCATCGAGAGCATCTGGATTAAAATAAATGGGGCAAGGAATAAAAAGAACATGATAATCGGAGTCTACTACCACCCACCCAATCAAGGAGAAGACGAGGACGAAACTTTTGAGAAACAAATTGCCAGTGTTTCAAGGAAGTGTGATGTAGTAGTGATGGGGGACTTCAATTACCCTGATATCTGTTGGGAGACAAATACTGCCAAAAGCGTCCCTTCCAAGAAATTCCTGACATGTGTGGGTGATAACTTTCTCCTACAGAAAGTGGAGGAAGGAACTAGAAGATCGGCAATCCTTGACTTGATATTGACCAATAGGGATGACTTAGTGGATAAAGTGGCAGTTACGGGAACTCTGGGGGAAAGTGACCATATCATACTTGAATTCTTGATTATGAAGGAGACAAAAGTGGAGTGTAGCCATACACATACTCTGGATTTTAGGAAAGCTGATTTTAATAAACTCAGAACTATGATAAGTAAGGTCCCATGGCAAATGAGCCTTATGAGAAAAGGAGTGCAGGATGGGTGGGAGTATTTAAAAAAGGAAATTTTAAAGGCACAGTTACAAACAATTCCAACAAGGAGAAAAGATAGAAGACAACAGAGGAAATTAATGTGGCTCCACAAAAAGCTTAGAGATGACCCGAAAACAAAAAAGGATACATATAGGAAGTGGAAGGAAGGCCAGGCTACAAAAGAAGAGTACAGACAGGTGGCGCAGAAGTGCCGAAATGGCGTCAGGAAGGCTAAAGCTGAGAATGAGCTGAGATTAGTGAGGGATGCTAAAAGCAATAAAAAGGCTTTCTTCAGGTACGTGAGTAGTAAAAGACAGAGGAAAGAAATGGTGGTTCAACTGCTTAATGAGGATGGCAAATTGATAACAGATGACAAAGAAAAGGCTGAAGTGCTCAATTCCTTCTTTGTTTCAGTCTTCTCCTAAAAGCGGGTCTATGACCCCCCTGGAAAAAGTGAAGCAGAAGTTGAGGGGACAGGAATACAGTTTGATAAACAAATGGTCAAAGAACACCTAATTTCCTTGAATGAGTTCAAATCTCCAGGGCTCGATGAACTGCATCCTAGAGTAATGAATGAGCTAGCGGAAGAACTCTCAGAACCTTTGTCTATTATCTTTGCAAAATCATGGAAGATGGGTGAGGTGCCGGACGACTGGAGGAGGGCTAACGTTGTCCCTATCTTCAAAAAGGGGAAACCTGGGAACTACAGACCAGTCAGTCTGACATCCATCCCTGGGAAAATTCTGGAGCAGATTATAAAGAAGTCAATCTGTAAACACCTTGAAATCAATGTGGTGATCACTAGAAGCCAACATGGATTTGTCAAGAACAAGTCCTGTCAGACTAATTTGATCTCATTTTTTGATAAGGTAACCTCCCTTGTGGACTGTGGGAATGCTGTGGACATCATATATCTTGACTTCAGCAAAGCTTTTGACAAAGTACCACATGACATTCTGATTAACAAACTAGCTAAAAGTGGGCTAGATGGAACAACTATTAGGTGGATTCACAGTTGGCTACAGAATCGGACTCAAAGAATACTTATCAATGGAACCTTCTCAAACTGGGGAGAGGCAACGAGTGGGGTACCGCAGGGCTCAGTCCTGGGCCCAGTGCTCTTCAACATTTTTATTAATGGACGAGGAGGTGCAGGGAACGCTTATCAAATTTGCAGACGACACAAAATTGGGTGGGATAGCTAATACCCTGGAAGACAGAAACAAACTTCAAAGTGATCTTGATAGGCTGGAGTGCTGGGCTGAAAACAACAGAATGAAATTTAATAGGGATCTCCAAAGGCATACCATAGCCAGATATGTGAGCCATGAAACTCACGAGGAGCAGAATAGGTCACTGTCCCAATTCTGGCATAGCAAATTCCCGCACATCTCGCCACTGGAAGGTGCCAAGCCTCAGCTTAGGTGCCCTATCCCAGAGAGGCTGAGTAAGGGGTGGGACCAGTCTTCATAGGCTCGGTCCCACCCCTGCCTCACATGGCCCATGTGTGCTACACGTTAGGCCTTTATTCCCCTCTTTCCCACCGCAACTACTGTTTCTCCCTCACATGCCGTGCTAGCCAAGGGGGATAAAAGACTTATTGGAGGTTTAGTGATGTTTTATCTGGGATGGTTGTTTTCTACATGTTGATGTGTTGTCTTAGTTTTAATATTGGTGTATATTATGTGTTTTTATACTTTCGTGAGCTGCTATGGAGAATTTCTGGAGGAGTGGGGTAGAAATCTGTTTAACTAACTAACTAACTAACTACATGCTCTCCTACATATTAGTAAAACTTCAAAGTGATCTTGATAGGCTGGAGTGCTGGGCTGAAAACAACAGAATGAAATTTAATAGGGATAAATGCCAAGTTCTACATTTAGGAAATAGAAACCTATTTGGGGGATACTTGGCTCAGCAATACTACAAATGAGAAGGATCTTGGAATTGTTGTATATCCAAGCTGAATATGAGCCAACAGTGCGATATGGCTGCAAGAAAGGCAAATGCTATTTTGGGCTGCATTAATAGAAGTATAGCTTCCAAATCACGTGAGGTACTGGTTCCTTTCTATTCGGCCCTGGTTAGGCCTCATCTAGAGTATTGCGTCCAGTTCTGGGCTCCACAATTCAAGAAGGACGCAGACAAGCTGGAGCGTGTTCAGAGGAGGGCAACCAGGATGATCAGGGGTCTGGAAACAAAGCCCTATGAAGAGAGACTGAAAGAACTGGGTATGTTTAGCCTGGAGAAGAGAAGATTGAGGGGAGACATGATAGCACTCTTCAAATACTTAAAAGGTTGTCACACAGTGGAGGGCCAGGATCTCTTCTCAGAGAGCTTCGGCTATTGGGCGGTATAAAAATGTAATAAATAAATAAATAAATAAATAAATCCTTCCAAAGTGCAGGACACAGAATAATGGGCTCAAGTTAAAGGAAGCCAGATTCCAGCTGGACATCAGGAAAAACTTCCTGACTGTTAGAGCAGTACAACAATGGAATCAGTTACCTAGGGAGGTTGTGGGCTATCCCACACTAGAGTTGTTCAAGAGGCAGCTGGACAACCATCTGTCAGAGATGCTTTAGAGTGGATTCCTGCATTGAGCAGGGGGTTGGACTCGATGGCCTTGTAGGCCCCTTCCAACTCTGCTATTCTATGATTCTATGATTCTATGGTTACGAGATAATTCCAGGGCAGAGAGCACCCCTAATAGATATTGTTTCTTGAAAGAGTTGCCATCATCTGCAAAAATGTGAGAATATTCTTTCCAGCAGTCTGGAGGTAAGGCATATTCTTTGTGTTTCCCCAGGTCCTCTCCACCAGTTCTCTCTGCCATGTTTTTCTATATTTTAGTCAGAGGCTCCATTAGAATACTAGGAATATTTTATCCATTTGTCTCATAATATATTTCATTCAGGGAGCAATCATATGCCCCTGGACAGCATCTGGGGACATAGCATTGTTTGGTTTCATGGTTTCAATGTCAGAAACAGGGCTCTGACCTCAGAGCCAGGAACCACATTCCCGTCCCCTCCCTCTTGTAACTGTTGTGGTGAAAACCATGCTGGCTACTTCTCTGCACTCAGAAAACAGAATGCAGAGACAGGGGAAATAGTGCATTTCTGGGGGCGGGGAGGGGAGGAAATGGCCAGCTGCCATATGACAAATCCTATGATTGCCCCAGCATCCTTCCCTCCCAAAAGCCTTCACTAGAAGCAAAATGCCTGTTCAGCTTAAATGCAGAGCAGGAGGTGCTCTGTGTAGGATACTCAAAGGGCCTCCAAGTTTGGAAGCTTATGAGTAGCCAAGGTGCATCCCATATGGTGGCACCATTAATCTGTTAATTCAACAGACACTATTCTCTTGCATAGATCATCTTTCTCACTCTGTCACTTGACCTGAAGGCTCAGGCTTGACCAGACTGCCCCCAAAGCAAAAAGCAGCCAGGGCAGCTCTTTGGACAAATACGAATCATAGAAATAATGTCCTTATGCCCCCCAAACGTTTTTGCTGATTAAGTAATGCTGGTAAATTAATTGTACATTTCAAAGGGAAGACACCACTCCCCAATTACTCATGGAAGGTCCTAGGACCAAACTACATGTTCTACTAATGGCACAGGTATAGTTCAGCCTGCTATTTGGTTTTGCTTCTATGAGAGTGTGTGGGGTCCCAATCCAGATCAGAGAGCTCAGGGCACTGAGAGAGGGGAGGGTGCAAGCTTCCCCTGCTCATCCTTTCCCTGAAATTCCACCGCACCTGTGGGGAGAGTGGAGGGTGTGGTTTTTTTTTTTTTTAAAAAAAAAAAGCCTCCAAGGTTGGCCAAGTTGTGTTGGGATCTGAGACAGAAAATGTAACAAGCACCTCTTCCTCGCAGAACAACAACAACAACAACAACAACTTGCTGTCCTTTCACGACACCTAAAATCAGCCACCTAAGACAGCCACCTCATGCCATATCAGAGAAAAAATGGTTATTTATAGCAACGAAATGTTCCAGTTATATGTTGGTCTAACAAAATGTGAAACTAAGTAATTGATCGTTATTCATTCATGAAAATGGCATCTTCTGGTGTACAGGCTACACAAAAATCAAAAGTTTGACTTTAAAGAAAAGAAAAAAGAAAGGAAGAAAAGAGCCCCCCCCCCATCATCTCCTTGTGGAACCAATGCCCAGAAATGATGGAATGGGATGAGGGTGGGGGTGGGGGTGGGGGAAAGAGAGGAGGGAGTTGAGAGAACGTGGCCAGGCCTGTGAATTGGCAGGCTCCCCGTGCCTTCATTGGCATTCTTGACTTGGACTGCCTGCCAGGAAATGGGGGAGAGAGAGGTAGTCCGGCAAAAGGAGATTGCGCTTGAATATAGCTAAACACAGTTATTTGCTCTTCTTTAAAGGATGCTGTTCTCACTCTGAAAATAAACCCACTGAGGTTGTTTTTTTGCGGGTTTGGGCTTCAATGTAATTGGATTCAAGCCCATATTTTCTGCAGTAGAAACAGTTCAGGGCTGTTCAAACATTTATACAAGCGACTGTGTGTTTTCTTTCCTTTTTCCTTTTCAATAAAGGCTGAGAAATCCGGAAAGCAGGAAGAAGAGTCAGGCACTATCAGTTAAAGATTCTGCATTCTGTGATGACTCAAAAGGACAGGCCGTTTTTGTTCTGTTTTTTTAAAAAAATCTTGCTTATTCTATTTTTTTGTAATTGCTTGCTCATCAGGGACCTCTGAAATCTTTAAAAACATGTTACTTTTAGTTTGCGTGTTTTCAGATCAAGTTCCTGGTTCAGTAAAGCACCCAGCAAATACAGTCCTATAGCGATTTGGGGGAGGGACTACTGATACACTGGAGTTATTAAGAGTCAATATAAAACAACAAAAATCTAAATAGGCAAAGACACTTAACCTCCCAGCATATGGAATGTCAACACAGAGGAAAAACGTGTTACCTTACTGTCACTTCTCAGCCCGCGTGTTTGTCCCTCATTAATTCCTCCTTCAAAAAAGGAAGTAAACAACTTGCACGTGGCCCATTCAGTGGGCTGGGTTTGATTGCACTGCTTCTCCTGCACACAGCAGGGGATAGCGGCAAGTTCCATCTCAAAAAATAAGTCAGACTTACGGGGGTGTTTTTTTGTCACATAAAGAAGGCTAGAAGGGATGGGAGGCACGTGGGAGGCAGACAACATCATGAGAGGGACCCGTGAAAATCTGTGAATGCCCAGTAACGAGCGTGCAATAAAATACTCGTCTGATGGCGGAGAGGGTTTGAAAGAAAACGATATAACAATCTTGCTACAGTGAAGCAGGTCTCTGTTAAGAGTTGGGAGACTGTGATGTTTAATGTGTGTTTTGTAATGTAAGTATTTGTACTGTTTTAATAATGTTTGTGGTTTTAAGATGTATTTGCTGTGTGTACTGCTTGAACAAGGTTATTAATTAGTTAATTCTAGTGGGAGGGGAAGTGAGTGATCAGAGTGTGAGAATGAATGCTGACTGGCTGTTGTTTCAAGGTTAGGATTGGTGGTTAGCATGGAGTGGGAGGAGTTAACAGAGAAGCAGTTAGTGAGGTGTGTGTGATGAGTGAGAGGAGAAGGGTTTGGGGGTCTGTCAGAAAGAGGGTCTAGATTTAGTGTAAGAACAATGTGTTCTATTTTGTGGAACACAGTGAAGGGAGCAGAGACAGTGTAGTCTAGAGGGTAGAGTAGGCAGGGTTGTATATGGAACTGTACTGAAACAAATCAGCTTGAACCTGATGAAACCATTAGGCTCTTTAACTGCATAATCTTACTTGTTGTTAATAAACCTTCTTTTTGTTTCACACTGGAGTGTTTTGTGAGCTACCTGAGGTAGGGTACAGGATTCAGTGGTGGCAGTGGAAAGGAAGGTGCAAGTTTAAGCTGCTGGTCTGGTCTGCTATGAGGCCAGACAAGGGTGGCGAGTCACAGAGACAGTGAGTAGCACTCTGATGCCCATTCCATTGCTGGGATCCTTTGATTGATAGGGAAGAATAAAGAAGAACCAGAGGGGACGGCATCATAGAGACCCCTTGAGAGTACTATATGCTATATGGAGGCAAGATGGGATAGAAATATAATAAAGACAAATAATTTTAATACAACATGAATAAGTTCAAATGCAAGAACCAAATCAATAATTCTAATGGGTTGGACCCAATTCGTGGAAGGTGTCTCCATTTGTTTTGGGGGGATCCCCCTCCCTTCTCCGCACCACAGCTCACTTCATTCAACAGGGTCCCCTGATGTTCCATATAGCATTTTAAGGGGGTTGGAAGGGCTGCTATTGGAGGGGGGCAGCCTGGGGTGGAGACATCCACTCCTGCCAGCCCAGTTGCACATGACTTAGTGTGGATCCAACCAAATGCCTTTGAAATAATCTTTTTGCCAGAACAGCAAAAGCCAGGAGAATACAGGAGTACTCCTTACATAACAATTGGGTAGAATACTACCCACAGGTCCTTCACATTTTTTTTTAAAAAAAACAGTGCTGAAGGGGAAAGGTGTCTAATATCCTCAAGGGGGGGGCAACCCCCCCCAATAGTTTGGTTTCTGGATCACAGAATGGTATTGATTATTCTTTGTGCCTGTTTTGTGTGTTTTAGCATGGAGCTCTTCAAGTAATTCATCGATTAATACATTTATTAATTTATATGTTGCCTTTCCACCACAAATGGCATTCAAGGGGGCTAGCAAGAGAAAAACTGAGATGAAATGAAACTTAATTAAAACACAACATAAAACATATAAACTGAAATCACAATTAAAAACTACAACAACAACAACAACAACAACAGAACTAAACAACTCCCAACCCATCAAAATCTCTTTCAGCAGCAGACCAACTTACCTGCCAAAAGCCTCCATGAATCACAATGCCTTTGACTGCCAGTGGAAGGACAACAGGGAGGGAGTCTTCCTAGCCTCCTTTGACAAAGCCTGGGAGCAGCTACCAAGACAGCCTTCTCTCTTGTGTCCCCACCAAACATGCATCCTTGGAGAGCTCCTTTAGAGCTTCACCACCCCAGTGTTATCCTCCACAATCCCAGCAAGTTCAATGCAATGGGCTCACATGATGCTTACCCTATAATCTGCAATCATGGTGAAGTACTCTGATGTGCCTTGCTGTGATTGCGCTTCTTCCCCAAAAGAAGCAATGAAAATAAGATTGCAGAAAGAAGACTCTTCTACCCCGAGTGGCCACTGGGGGCGCAGAAGGATGATGTAGGGCAGAACTGACCAGTAACCCCCAAACGAGCATCGCTGAGCTTGCAGCAGGCCCAGCACTCCCCAGGCGCCCATGCTGCAGCGCCCGGCCGGGTCCCTCATCAGCCCCAAAGTGACCGCTGAGGAGCCCTGCCCTTTGTAGAAAACGCAGCCTCGTGCATTTCTTAATATTTCAAAGAGAAATATTTCTTTTTCGTTCTCCCCCTCCATACCCATTTCACCTACCTGTGGGAATGAGGGGCTATTTTTTTTTTGACATTTCAAGCTGAAGCCTTTTCAAAAAGTTTGAGATGGTGAAATCCTACACACGTCTACTCAGAAGAATTTGATGGGGCTTACTCGCAGGTAATAGGATTGCAGCCTGGATCAAAGAGCAAAGAAAAGGTGTGACTAGTACGGAGGAGTGCTCTTGCATCCCCCCCTTTAACCCTTTTTTCTGGTAGTTCAATAGTGCAAAGGATCGTAGGAGCTTAGGAAGGTAGGTTTGCTCTTTCAAAATCCCTCTGTCCTGCTGTGGTTGACAGGCGCTTCTCCCAGATGTGCCTTGATGAGAGGAAGCTTCTGACTGCACTTTTGTGGGAGCGGGAGAGATGTAAACTTCCAGGATTGTAGTGGAGCGCTCACACAAATGTACTTCAGGCATTTTGTGTGTGTGTGTGTCCCCGGAAAATGAGGGAGGCAGACAAGCGGTGGGCACCCTAAAGACCTGGCAGCTTCTTCCTCCCCTCCTCCTCTCTGTTCTCCATGGGGGGAGGCGGAGAAAGAAGTGGCAGAGGCGAGCTTATTCTCCTTTGTCTCATCTCCTAATTCCCTGCCTGGTCCCTGCAAGCACTTTGGATAGTGAAGGGCAACAACAGCGCTGACTAGGCTGCCCTGGTTTAGGAGGAGACCAGCAGGGATCTTGGGGAAGGACGTTCGGCTGCTCTTTTCCCATGTAAATAGACTTGGTTTGCTAAAGCGCACAGGTGTATGTTTGCAAGCTTTCATGCACTATATAAATACTACATAACCGAAGTGGGATAATTTGAGGGAAATCCAGGACAAATATGTACGTGGGATGAGGCTCTTAGAGTTCTGAATGAAATCTGGAGAGGGCTCACCACCCCACTGAAATCAGAGCCACCAGCCTCCACTGCTTCCTGATGCTTTGGAATGTTCCCCATACAACCTCCTCCATTCTGACTTTCTGAAAATCTGTAAAAAACTTTCTGTTGCACAGACCTTTCGCAGATTGACCACTGCCATTTCCTAAGAACTTGCTTTCCTTTTAGTTTTGCTGCTGCTGCTGCTGCTTAATTGTCAATCATTTTGTTTTCATTTTATGTGGCATTGCATTATTTTATGGTTGATTTGGCGTTGGATCCAGACTTAGACTAGCTAAGCTGATTGATTCCAATGGGTTTATTCTAAGCATGACTAAACTGGGATCCTACCTTGTGTTTTTAACTTTAGTTAACCACTGGGGCATTTTGGATAAATGACAGGATAGAAATACTTTAAAATAAAACATTCTGTTTGGAGTGGGCTCCCAGGCTCAAGTCATGGTTCAAGTAAATTGACTTGGAAACGGAACCCTTAAACTGTTGTGTTCATGGCAAAGGCTAGCAGTCCTTCTTAAGTATATGCTTGAGGGATTTCTTCTTCTCTTAAATTCTGAAAGAAGTAAAGAAAAGAAAAGAAAACAACACAATCAAAATGGCCCACTTAATAGGCCACGTGCACGTTGTTTACCTTCAAGGGTTAGGAAAACACAGAAGCAGAGGAAAAATACAGTTTTAGCTATCTTCTTTTCAGAGGACAGTACTATACTGATCAAGCAATCAGAAATATGTATGTGCTCACCTACAGTCGCAGCAGGGTGAGTTTTTGTTCGGTATTCCTGTCTTGCTAGGTACTGCATCAGCAGCTTTAAAAGATGTTTCCTCAGCTGTGCTTTCATAATCCATATAACATCGTCTCCTGCAACATCAACCACAGTAACACAACCCCTTGCCTGGCACTTCGGGGTGAAACAATTTGCTTTCACTATCTTTATGATTACAGGCCCATCCTGGAGCACCGAGGGAATCATGTGCGTGTTTTTCTGATGCAGAGAGTGAAACTAGCCCTTTGCACCTTGGAGAGCAGCGGATATATTAAACCAGATCAGTTTCCCATCTGTGCTGAACTACAGTCGCAATTCAAGCAAGGGAAGAAAGATTGGCTCCAATACGGAAAGCAACATAGCCTGGGAAGGAGCAGGATGTGGGGAGATGTCATAAAAAATTTAGTGCTCTTCTATTCTTCCCTTATTAGGGACACTAAATTTGCTTCCCCAGCAGTCTCATTACAGTAAAGGCACCTGGTAGAAACATATTATGTTGTAAAGGGGAGCATTAGGAAGACATTGGCCTTGTGACAGTGATTCCGCTAAGGCACTTGCTTGCTCGGAAATGCCAGCGCTTTCCTGTCACAGCAACTCAAACAGGGCACCATATCACTCTAAAGCAAGGATGGGGAACCTATGGTCCTCTAGAGGTTGTTGGACTGCATCTCCCAACATCTCTCGCTATTGACTATGGTGGCTAGGTCTGATGGGAGCAGCAGCCCAACAACATCTGGAGGACCTCACCTTCCCCACTTTATGGAAAACTAAAAACAGTGGCACCTTCGCTACAGCAGAGTGGGGAGGAGATGGAGTCAAGATAGCCCTACGCCAAAAAAGAAGGCACACTAGAGTGGCCAGCAATCAGGGTGCTATGCACACTCAAGAAAAGCTGCAGGATCAACTCCTTCATATAACAGGTACTTTTGTCTTGTAGGGGCAGCTTAGGGGAGCAGATGTCTTTGGCTGCTTCTTTATGTCCTTGATGCAGCATGTTAGAGTAGCTTCTAATTTCCCAACTACCGGAAAGAGCTGTAATATATCACCGTGTCCTGACCAACATTGGTGAACCGCCCAGCAAAAAGTGTGGTAGTTGGCTTGCCTTCTTTTCAGGAATCTCCACCTGTGGTTCCGGAATGATCTACTGGTCAGCACTAGTAAGTAAAGCAAAACCCTAAGTCTCTAAGATCACATAGAGCTTCTCTACATGAGCAATTTATTGCATGCTCATGATTGGAAGTTTGTGGGTCCTTGACATGATGCCGTCAACCTCCAGCATGTTTCCCGTGCTTTCTATCGGTAAACTATTTTTTAAAAATATCTGAAATAATGCACTATTGTGGAATATTGTGGAATTATTGCGGAATATTGCAGGCCACTAGATGGCACTGTTTCTTTTAACTTTATGGAGCATTGCCAAGAGGGGAAGTTTTCAGTTACAAATCACATGGTTGCCATTGGTAGATGTCTAAATAAGCCTTAGTCAATGCAAAAATAAATAAATAAATATAAAAAAACAGAAGAAGAAATGGTAGATGTTAAATGGTAGATCTACAAGTTAAAGGAAGCCAGATTCCAGCTGAACATCAGGAAAAACTTCCTGACTGTTAGAGCAGTATGACAGTGGAATAAGTTACCTAGGGAGGTTGTGGGCTCTCCCAGACTAGAGGCATTCAAGGGGCAGCTGGACAACCATCTGTCAGGGATGCTTTAGGGTGGATTCCTGCATTGAGCAGGGGGTTGGATTCGATGGCCTTGTAGGCCCCTTCCAACTCTGCTATTCTATGATTCTATGTCTCATTTCCCCCCCTTAACATAGAAATGCTCATAGTCTTGTCACATGCAATTTGCCCTGTTCTACTGTCTTGAAATATCGGATCTTATTTGCTAGGGCCAGTGAAGTAATACCCTCAGATATGCGCACTGCCCTTTTACAGGTGTCTATATCAGCCGTTACAGGCCATTATGTCATTCACATGGGGTGTGTGTAAGAGAGAGAGAATCTATTGTCATACTGGGCTGTGGTTAAGTAGTGTGCAAGCCTCTGTGTAGCCACAACTACAATATTGCAGCAGGTGCACAGTGTATAGCAGCCTTTGCTCCAGATTTGTTGGACTACAACTCCCAGCATCTCTCAGCTGCTGGGAGTTGTATTCCAACACATTCTAGAGGGTGCCAGATTGGGGAAGGTTGGTGTATAGGATGACCACTTCCACATTGCCAAAAAAGAGGAAATGCATCACTGAGAAACAAGACACTAAGTTGCACAACATTTGCATGTAATAATACAAATTTAAAATAATGGCTATCTTTTGGTATTTCTATCTTTTAAAGAGATGCACAATGGATCTCCCTCCCTAATGTTGCTGAATGAAGGTGTTTAGCTTCAATCTCCACCATATAAAAGGCTGCTTCACACTTAACCACAATCACAGAAGAGCCTGTGTGGTTTCAGGACAGTAGATGCAAAAAGTGAGACAAGCTCTGGTGTTGGTAAAAAAAACCTTATCTTTAATATTTTTTTTTTTCTTCAGTACGCTCTGTACGTTTAAGATAAAATAATCCTTCCTCAGGAGCTACAAATACAAGAAATACAAAATAAGTACTAATGAAAGGCAACACCCATGCCTTTGAGACATTAAACACAATTAATAACATTGTACATTGTGATTACCAAACATACCCCCACAGAACAAAAACCAAATGGACTGACCTGAAGTAACACAAGCTGTTAAAATATATAACAAAGAGGAATAAATTTTTTTATCTGAAACGCGTAAGAAGAGGGATTTTTTTTGTCTGAAACGCATAGAGCATACTGAAGAAAATATTTTTTTATTAAAGATAAATTTTTTTACCAACACCAGAGCTTGGCCTCATCTACACCAAGAAGGATATAGCACTATGAAAGTGGTATGAAAGCAGTATATAAAAGGCAGGAACTACACTACTGCTTTATAGCGGTATTGAAGTGCACTGACAAGCGTTGGGGCCCATTGACACCATATACTGCTTTCATACCGCTTTCATAGTGTTATATCCTGCTTGGTGTGGCTCCTACCTTTTATAAACCGCTTTCATACCACTTTCATAGTGCAATATCCTGCTTCGTGTAGATTAGGCCCATGTCTCACTTTTTGCATCTGCATTGTGGTATTCCCCTCCACCCCTTTCTACTTCAGGACAGTAGCCATGCAGGCATTAGGAGGGCAAGATTGCCTGTGGAGGGAATGGCTTCATTTGCCCTGCCCACATGGTTCCACCATTCACACTTTAGCAGAGTGGCATGCCATGGTTCCTGGGAGATTGAGTGTTTATTTGTTTATCTAGTTACAAAGTGCCTACAGATTCTAGGTATTGTACAAAACAACAACACAGTCCCTGTACACAGGCTTGCAACTTAATCGATGCCATACAAAAGTGAGAAGGAAAGATGCAATGTGCATACAACTGCAGGTATATGTGAATATGTTGAAATTAGAGTTCAGCAAAATATCTTCTAGTGATTCGACACAGTTGAAAAAATACCTGGAAAAATACATTCAGGAACGACCTAGCTAATTAACATCAGGTCTGCCATAGGTTTTTCCTGGTTGGCTCCTGATGCCTTCTAGGGGTGTGCACTCCACCCCAGAATTATCTGGTAACCCCAAACATCCACAGAGCATTCGATCTTCCAGAGCGGAGATTGGCCACTTCCAAACCCATCGATTAGTATCAGAGTGGAGACATGCCCAGTCGGTGCTTCTAAAGTCTCTGTAATTATTTGACTGTTTGTGTGTGTATCTGAATTAAATATCTCCATATCTGGAAGGTGCTGAGTGCGGTGAGGGGTAGCTTTGATATTGACATTTGTGGGTAACCAATGAGGGACTGCCACAGCGCTGTCCGTGACCATGTTCTGTTCTCCTCCAATCACACTGTTCTGGGGAGGGAATTTTCTCACGGTCCTTGATTCCACATGCTCATTGTTATTCTTGGTTTTGTAGGGTCAGAGAGAGAGAGAGATTCTTTTATCTTCACACACACAGTGCAGAGTGAGATGCGGGGCACTCACATTTGTTTGCAAACTGAGATTTAGAGGAGGAGAGAGGGAGAGAGGGAGGGAGGGAGAGAGAAAGCGATAGAGGTCTATGAGATCTTGAGACAGCTCTTTTTCTTTGCAGAGAGAGAAGGAGAGAGGGAACTCTTTCACCTGTTCTACCCCCAGGGTGTGCGCATCTGCCTGCCTGTTCTGTTAAAGCTTTTTCCTTCAATGTGCCTGCCCATCCCACCTTGCAGGGCTGGGTTGCGTGATGATGATGATGATGATGATGATGATGATGATGATTTCCCCTTAATGGTTTGATGTGCTGTAGCTCTCCTTCCTATTGGCTGGCTGGGCTTCCAGTGCAGGCAGGGTGGGGGGTTGTTGTCATTGTCCTCCTCCCATGTAGGGAAGCTGTTGCTGTTGCTGCCTTGACTTGCTCCACTCGTTCCAGTGTGCCCAACCAACAGTGGGGAAGGGGTGCCTCCTCCTCCTCCTCCTCCTCCTGCAAGCCTCCTGTCCTCTCCGAGGTTGGGCAAGCTGTGTGCTGCTGTTGTGGCAATTATTAATATACTTATTTATTATTGCGCTAATTGCTTTCCCACTGCTTTGTTTCCCTCTCCTCCGCGAGAGGTGCCTGAGAGAGGACATTTGAGTTCAGACTTAAAAACAAAATCCCTATAAATCACTGAATACAGGGATCTGCTTTAACATTGGCATGCCTAAAGCCTTCTTTAAAAGCTGTCACAGTGCCAATTTTCATGCGTTTATCTTTAAAACTGAGGGAACTGTGAGCATTTCTGTTAATACCTGAATACTGAACAGTTCTTCGAACGGGTAATTCAATGCGTCAGAGCGAAAGACCCGCACCGGAAATCGAGGCAGAGACACACCTCTATGGAGCTCCAGATCAAATTTTGAGGCAGCGAAGACCCACTTTGCAGACCCTTAATGATATATATATATATATATATATATATATATATATATATATATATTCAGACTGATGAAGTCTTTAGGGGTTGTGACACTTTTAATCTCAATCTTAATGAATGAAAGTAAAGCCGCAGAGACCCTATATGGCTTATGTGAGCCCATTCTAGGAAGGGTGGAAAGCTGGGTGGGAAATGGGAAACCTTCCAAAGAAATCAAAGGCTCCAACTTCAATTATCACTTTAAAGTAACAGCTGCCATCCCAGGATTGGATATATCTGTGTGTAAAATTAATCTTGGGGGAGGGGGGAGATCAGGCTGAGCATGACCACCGCTTTGATCTTCAAGTGGTTTCTACATCATCAAGTACAGGGGCTTGGCGACCTGATAAATGCAGTTAATAAACTCCATGATCTCCATACAAAAAGAAGCTTCTGCTCAAATGTAATGAAGATAGACAGTCATTATCGCTCTGTATCATTATTCTCAGCATAATCTGTGAGCCGAGCAGCCGAGCTTGCAATACTGCCTTTTTGTTTTTAGGTAAATCTGTGGCAGTGCTCCTGTGTTGCACTTCATTATTATTATTATTATTATTATTATTATTATTATTATTATTATTTATTTATTTATTTATTTATTTATATAGCACCATCAATGTACATGGTGCTGTACAGAGTAAAACAGTAAATAGCAAGACCCTGCCGCATAGGCTTACAATCTAATAAAATCATAGTAAAACAATAAGGAGGGGAAGAGAATGCAAACAGGTACAGGGTAGGGTAAGCAGGCACAGGGTAGGGAAAAACTAACAGTAGAAAGTAACAGTAGAAGTCTGCACAACATCAAGTTTTAAAAGCTTTAGGAAAAAGAAAAGTTTTTAGTTGAGCTTTAAAAGCTGTGGTTGAACTTGTAGTTCTCAAATGTTCTGGAAGAGTGTTCCAGGCGTAAGGGGCAGCAGACGAAAATGGACGAAGCCGAGCAAGGGAAGTAGAGGCCCTTGGGCAGGCGAGAAACATGGCATCAGAGGAGCGAAGAGCACGAGCGGGGCAATAGTGTGAGATGAGAGAGGAGAGATAGGAAGGAGCTAGACTGTGAAAAGCTTTGAAGGTTAACAGGAGAAGTTTATATTGGATTCTGAAGTGAATTGGAAGCCAATGTAGAGATTCATTCATTCATTTATTATATTTCTATACCACCCCATAGCCAAATCTCTCTGGCCACTTCCACATTACAGTGATTGATTGATTACTTCATCAGTAACTGCCCTTCTGTTATGTTCTTTGCATATTTTTTTGCCCATGTGCTCTATGGATTTGATTTGTTTAAAAATTTCACATTAGTTTAATCCCATGTTCCTACCCCACATGCAGATGAAACATTGAGAAAGACAGAAGGAAGGAAGGAAGGAAGGAAGGAAGGAAGGAAGGAAGGGATGGGTGGATTGGGAGATGAGTGCAACATGGGAAGCATTTTCTTCTATTTTAGTTCAAATATTGCATTGTTTTGCCTCCTCAATAAAATTACCCCAGGGGATGGGCAGGAGTGATTGCTTGAATCTCAACGAAATTGGAATCCTTTAAACTGTTCTTTGCCCCCTCAAGTGTAATTTTGGGTGTTAGTTTTTTTGTCAAGTGTGTGTGTGTGTGTGTGTATGATGCCGCTGGAAGGCTTCAGGATAGTGTTTAAATGTTTAAGAATAGGCTGTGATGAAACAGAATGTTAAGGTCAGTGATTAGTGTGAAGAATCTATTTTGTCAAATCTTCATAATGTTTTGCTGATACTGTTAATCAAAAAGCAGTGTTATTTTTTCAGGCTTGAGAATGCATTTTAATGGGTGTTTATGGTGATCATTTATCAAGCGGTACCTTGCTGTGATGTGCACATAACTTACGTAGACACTTCATGAGAATTTTTATCATGTCTCCTCTTCCATAGATTTCTGATTGGCAGCAAATACAGCACAATACTCCTTCCATTGGAGGTAGATACTGTACTATAGGTACTTGGGAACCTTCTGTATCATATGCTCACTATGACAAATTCACTATGACAAATTCACTATGACAAATTCCTACTAAATAAATGGTCTTATGTAGCAATCCAATTTGTCTTCTGTTGACTTCTTTTTTAACTAGTGCTCTGCCTAAAATGAGTCTCAGCTTTGCTAATGTACAAAATGTCTTGTTTCTCTTTACTGTTCTTTACCTAACAAGGAAATTGTGTAGTTACCAGTTAAGGCTGGTAACAAGCCATTGTGTATTTATTTGTCCCAGCATTCCTAGGTGTAACTTAAAATCTTCATTGCCACCTCTTCATACATTCCATCATAAGGCTATGATGACCAATACAGACTATGGGCTTCACCAACAAGGCTAAATTTCTGCACCCTTACTGGGGTTTCTGCTTCCAGGTTCTTTGCAGGAATAACATCGGCTCTTTTACACAGATGTGTTTTGATTCAGGAAATACCTTTCTATATGTTTCATTTTAGAGCCACTAGATGCTGCTGCGGTGCAACACCCGAATTTCATGGGAAAGAATTGCGCTTTGAAGTCTTCTTATCAGGTTTCCCCCAAACTTTCTGAAAGTGAGATGAAGCTGAAAAAGTGCAGGAAATGCCCTGGAAGTTAATGATGTTGCGTAATTTTTTTGCAAAATTCCGTAAGTGACCAATCATGAGTGTGCAATAAAAGCCTCATGTAATTAAGCCCTGTATAGTTTCAACACCATGCCAGCTTTTTACTCTCCCATCCCTTCTTTGCTTAACATCCAGCCTGATGAAGAGTTTTGGTGAGCTCCTAAAGCTATTCGCTGTTTTGTTACATATTGTGTGCTGTGGATTCAGTAGCCATCCAATGTTGCTCAACTTCCAGAGTTTCCTTAAAAATCATGATTAAGAAGGTGCAATTACATCCTATAATACCTTCTTTGGAGTAAGTACCACTGAACACAGTGAGACTTACTTCGGAGTATGTAAGCATGGGATTGCACTGCAAGGATACTTCTGGTGAGATTAATTGTTGATAAGAAGAGCAAAGTCCCCAAATCCTTGATAGTCAAGTTATTACTAGGAAGATGGAACCTTGTTAATTATTGCAGTCATGGTCCAGAATGACCTATTGGAAAATAGTAAATGATGTCTTTACAGAATTTAGTTCAGATCTTTCCAATTAGGTAGGAACTGGAATTAAATAATTAAAATATGTTGGCTGCTGAAAGGGAGAAGATTGCACAGAATTATATATTTGAAAAGACCATCAGTGGGGCAGGCGGGCAGGCGATGCACCATAATGACGTTTTATTCAGAACATTAACTTCCTATTGAACCTGGTTACTTGTATGAACATTCCGACAAAATTGTAACCAGCCTACCTTCTGAACTTCAGATCACAGAGTGATGGAAATGTGCAAGGTGCTGGCCTTTTTGGACTGCATTTCAATTCACGCCTATTGTATATATATATTTAAAGAAGTGAAGGAGTCATTTTGTATGCGATGCTGCACTAGAAAATTACTAGTTTTCGCTAATTACCATGGCTGTGATCACCGACAAGTTCAACGTCTTAAATTTTCGATGTCAACATTTTCTCTGCAAAAGCAGTCAAACAGAACTCAGCAGATTTGGTGACAGGCACTTGTAACAAGCATGAAAGTGAATAAAATAGAAGCAGCTAGATAAATTAGGAGTCTAGGGACAGGAAGATTTCGGCACTGCAGGAAGGTTTGCTGTTCAAGTAGTTTGCCTTGCTGCAGTTTATTTCTCTTTTGTCTTTTGCCTCTCCCACACCGTTCACTATCTGTTAAGCTGCTATTAGCCTTTTTGTGTGTTTGGGTTACTAAGCAGCCTGCACGAAGACAGTTTCTGTTCTAAAAGTCTATTCTTAGACTGAATTGGTTACCCCATTTATAAGAGTAGCAATTGCACGGCTCTAGATAGGAACTCATGAAAACATCTCTTAAATGCGGCTTCATATATATTCCACTGTATACTGGAATTCTATCAGAGTGTCCATGAGGTGCATTTCATATTTTCATTTGTAATTGCATGTACCAGCTTGTGGAGAAGTGAGAATAGTTTAAGGTTTCTATTTTGACTTCATGAAAATCAGTACTTGAATTATTGGGGTGGGGCATTGTTTTTCTGATCATATCTTTAGGTACTGTTTTACAAGGCTAAAGGGAGGGAATCACGTGGCTATAACTGGAAGGATTTAAAGGGTAGGGGCTGTGATTATGAGCTCCATCATACCAGCGATGTAACGCACTCTCGCCTCATCTGGTATCTGGCTTTGCAGCATGGGACTCACATGATGTCGTCCCTGACCTGCACCCATCTCGCCTCTTTTCCTTCATTTTGTGTATTATTTTGGTGCAGGAAAAGTCTGGATTATTTTTCCCAAGTGCCCTTAAACTTCCATGTATTGCTGTCCTCCCACTTTTTCCTTTGTTTGGGAATGGAGCTTTGAATGGAGTCTTGCTGATGAAAGGGGAGGGCAGGGTGGTTCTCCTCCAGCACTCCAGGACTTGTGCTTAGTTGGTTGAATGGATTTTTTACTGCTCGAACCCCACCCTCATTGCCTGCAGAAATGGAGCCCAGCTGATGAAATGTTAAATCAGTAAATCACTAGACAACAAAGCCAGAGTGAGGGAGAAGGAGCCCATGTCCATCAGAGTACCACAACCAATGAACTGGAGGCAGAAGAAGAAGAGGTGGGGTGAAGTGAAAGAGTAAACAAGCAAGAGAGGTTTCACAGTGCAGCACAATACCACAAACCCACGTGAAAGGGATCATTACCTTGACGGGCTTATGGAATGGAGGTAAAAATCTTGGAGGCAAACCAGGGAAAAGAATAGGTGTGATGGAACCCTTTAATTCCTCTCCCCCCCACTCTCTCCCCATAAGTTGAGCACCGTAAAGAGCAACCTTACATCCTCCTCCCCAATATTTCCTTAGGTGAATTTTAACACCCTCTCCCCTCAAGCACTTTATCTTCCAAAGTGAATTGCTCCTGGCTTTGCTCTTGACTTTTGTTGCTAAAGTAAGAACATCCAAACCTGCTTTATCCGTGATGCAGGAGGAGAAGGAAAACCCCATGAGGGAGTGAGAAAACAAGCCGAAGGCAGAAGCGAAACCAAGGATAATCTAAAAAAAGTATTATTTGTTTGAAAAAACATTTATTGAAGATAGCCTACGTGTTTCGGACAAGAAACGTCCTTCCTCAGGGCAATTCAAATGGTTGTTACAGTTGTCTGCTCAAAAAGCAATGAAATCATAGCTTTTTGAGCAGACAACTTAGTTGTGACTAAGGCTGCACATACCATTGCTAAGGGGAGATGCATAGCCTGAAAACTATTGATTGCAATGGAAATAAACCTGTCGTCCTATGCACGTTCACCTGTGAGTAACTCACTGGGATTGAATAAACGTGCATTGGATTGGGCTGTTAGTTGCAGCTAGTTTGTGTTATTTATGATTCTACATTACGCTACCCAGGTGCCAGCAGGGCCCACCGCTAGTGCAACAGGGACTTGAGCAGTTGTTAAAGCAACCCAAAATGAGCAGAAATGCATGTTCACGGAACAGGGCAGGGCATTTTCACTCATTTCCAGGGTTCCTTTATGAAGTGCTAACACCTGGTTGTGGAAGCAACAGAATCAGCAGGATCACGGCTGCCCCATTCGATACTGATATTTATATAGTGCCTCTACAAAGCACTTACGTATTATGAACATATTCCTGCTTGAGTACCTATTGGTATTTTTTTAATGTTCCAAGTGTTACTTCATTATGTTTTAGACTATACACAGAATGCTGTATATTAGACAAGCAATGACCTTATATGAAAATGAAGGGAGGGAGGGAGAGAGAGAAACGTAGGGAAAATAAATAAATAAACGTATCCCTTTCATTGTGCTAAAGCATGGATTTATAATTTTCCCTAAGGAAACAAAATTAATTTGCAGACTTGTTTTTATAACTGCACGAATAGGGTATAATAAATAATCCTTTCTAACACCATGGGAGATAATTGGCGAGAAGACTACAGAGTGATAATTGTTATCTGACTTCAGGTCACCTCGGTGGAGTATTAGCAATGTGAAGGCATACTTCTGAGTAACAAGAACATGCCCTTTGGACAGAGATTAATTAAGTATAGAAGTTAAAAAAGAGAGAGTTGAGTTGCCACTACAGCAGACCTTCCAGATGAGAAGAGATGCTGTGGGTAAGGGATTTTTTTTTTAGTGATAATCTCCTATATCATTATGGGGGATATGGAGCATAATGGGGGACATCCAGCCTCAGGGAGGTTCAGTCGGTGCACGCATTGGGTCCTGATCCCTTGCTGTCACTCACTGGGTGTTTAGTGGGCACACTAAGCACCTGAGGAACCCAGCTGAAGTTCTGATCTTATCCCCACTTTTTTGTATGTATTACTGAATTGCAGCCTCTCGTCAGCTTGTTGTCTGGTCCAGTCCTTGAAAAGTTCAGGCTTGTACTCAGGTTTGGACATCTGAGCACGAAATATACATGCAGCCCATCAAACAGTAGGGATGTGCTCCGCTCCAATTAGAAGCGGAGAATCAGAAGCGAATTGGCCTGCTCCGCCTTGCCCAGAGGCAGAGTAGAAGCAGACCGGGGACCCGTAGAAGCACGGCAAAGAGAAGCGCCCATACACAGAGCTCTTCTCTTTTCGTGGCGCAACCCGATCGCCATTTTGAAAAATTTCGCCCATAGGATTGCATTGCGGAAAAGAATAGGGGATAACTGTGTTGTTTTTTAAGCTATCTTTCTGAAACTTCTTGTGCTTAGAGAGTCGTGGCTGGGGGTCATTTTGAGCCTACTCTCAGGTCTCTGCGTGCTGCGCTTCGCTTGCTAGAATTTTTTGAAAAAATCGGTTTAAAACAGCAGGAAAAGGTACCTTTTTGAAAGGCTGAGGGGCAGAGTCAACTCCCGGTCATGATCACATGATCCCAAAGTTGGAAGAGGGGATAGGCAAAACGGGTAACTTGGGATTCTGGGAAACTTCTCTTTCTACTCTTAATGAAGTTTTCCCAGTGTTTTTTAAAACAGTAGCTCCACCAAATGCACAAACACAACCTGAACTCATATACTAACAGATCGGAAACACAGCACTGCTACCCACCCTAACTTTGGGGAACAACTGAATAGATGTGGTGCAAGGGGATGAGCTCCCCTAGGGCATGTGGACGTGCCCAGTGCACTCTCCTGTCCTTGGAGGGCCATCAGAGCCCTCCAAAGGTTAACCCGTGGAGAGAATGCATATCATGAGTTGAAGTGAAAGTTTGCTTCTTAAAGACTGTTCCCTAGATAGGGACAGTCAAATTGGCACCAATGATTCCCCCTCCCTCTAGGCACGTCCACTCCCCTCTTACTGGTAAAAGACAGATATAGCCTTTTAAAAAAAATTCTTCTTGTTGTTTATTCAGCAACACTGCTGCTTTTAATTCCACCCCTCCTTTATTTATTTATTTATTTATTTATTTATTTATTTATTTATTCCATTTTATATGCATTATTGGCTTTGAAACTATCCTTGGCTCACTTCCTTATGCCCCCAGAAATGTCTGCTGCCTGCCTGCCTTCACTCCCTCCTCCCCCGCCCACCTCGCAGGGATGGTGTTTGTGTCTTGCTTTGACTCAGGGGAGAAGTCCTTCCTGCGCTCACTTAGAGTTTTGGAAGTTCGAAATCAATTTTTCAAGTGTGGAAGAAGATTCATATTTAGGTTTATCTCTACTCCCCAATTCATGGCATGTTGGGATTTCCTTTGAAATGGCCCCATTGAGCTGTCTGCAGCTTTAAATCCCTGAGATACTGGGGTGTCCGATTTTCATAAATTCCCCAAAAATCAGGGGATGATGGGATTGGCTTGAGTCTTGGCATGCATGTGTATCCCTGGATAAGCTATCATGGTGCTGAGTTTGAGGTTTCTAACGTGAAAATTGACAGAGATATCGAAAGGGGTGTGAATTGGGGTTATGGGTGGTGCGTTAGAGGTTAGAGCCCCGCCAAAAATCAGGGGATGATGGGATTGGCTTGAGTCTTGCCATGAATGTGGCTCAAGATGGCATTTGTGAGGGTGCCCACTTCAAAAAAAATTATCTGTCAAAACGTTGGAGAAAAGCCCATGTCTGCAAATGGGGTGTCCGATTTTCATGAATTCCCCAAAAATCAGGGGATGATGGGATTGGCTTGAAACTTGGCATCCACGTGGAAACATGGATAAGCTGTCATGGGACCAAACATGAGGTTTCTGACATGCAAATTGACGTAGTTGTAGCATGGGACTTGATTTGGGGTGAGTTAAAAGGTTAGAGCCCCGCCAAAAATCAGGGGATGATGGGATTTGCTTGAGTCTTGCCATGAATGTGGCTCTAGATGGCATCTGTGGGGGTGCCTGCTTCAATTTTTTTAATCTGTCAAAACGTCGGAGAAAAGCCCATGTCTGCAAATGGGGTGTCTGATTTTCAAAAATTCCCCAAAAATCAGGGGATGATGGAATTGGCTTGAAACTTGGCATCCATGTCGACACATGGATAAACTGTCAAGGGACTGAACATGAGGTTTCAGACATGCAAATTGACATAGTTGTAGCATGGAACTTGATTTGGGGTGAGTTAAAAGGTTAGAGCCCCGCCAAAAATCAGGGGATGATGGGATTTGCTTGAGTCTTGCCATGAATGTGGCTCTAGATGGCATCTGTGGGGTGCCCACTTCAAAAAAATTTATCTGTCAAAGTGTCGGAGAAAAGCCCATGTCTGCAAATGGGGTGTCCGATTTTCAAAAATTCCCCCCAAATCAGGGGATGATGGGATTGGCTTGAAACTTGGCATCCATGTGGACACATGGATAAGCTGTCATGGGACTGAACATGAGGTTTCTGACGTGCAAATTGATGGAGCTATCGAAAGGGGTGTGAATTGGGGTGAGTTAAAAGGTTAGAGCCCCGCCAAAAATCAGGGGATGATGGGATTTGCTTGAGTCTTGCCATGAATGTGGCTCTAGATGACGTCTGTGAGGGTGCCCACTTCAAAAAAATTTAGCTGTCAAAATGTTGGAGAAAAACCAATGTCTGAAAATGGGGTCTCCGATTTTCATAATTTCCCCAAAAATCAGGGGATGATGGGATTGGCTTGAGTCTTGGCATGCGTGTGTATACATGCATGAGGTGTCATGGTGCCAAACATCAGGTTTCTAACTGTAACAGAAAAAAAGTTGTATACTTTTTTGGATTTCAATGCAAGCCTATGGGGGGGGAAAGCGGAGCTCCGATCCGGATCCGGAGCTCCGCAGTGGAGCGGAGCGGACTATAGGCGGAGTGGGGCAGAGCGAAGTGGCCCAATCTGCAAATTGCAGATCTGGAAGAGAAGCGGATCGGGGGGTCCGTGCACACCCCTACCAAACAGGGACTCTGTCTGCATGTATTTTAGTCCTGTTCCTCTTTAAAACACATGTGAACCATGAATAGAGTTAAAAATACACTCAGGCCTGCTTCATTTTTGATGTGTTTTGTATATGGTATTTTCTACACAAGGCATTTATTGTGCACTCATCATTCCCTACTCACAGTTGGTTATGGGTCTTTTAGATGATGCTGTGACCCTCTGGTTTCACTTGTGTGTAAAGTGTAGGGACAAATGGATTTTGTAAAATCCATTCCATCTGCATCTATCAGGTACCTTTTGTTCTGTCTTCTGCTCATTGATGGAATCAGACCCCCCCCAATTTTCCAAACTTGCTCAAATTTGCACCTGAACAAATTCGTACTTGTGAAAATATGCAAATCTCTACAAATGTGCATTTTTGTGCTTTAGCCTATGGGGGAAATGTGCGGTTTCAGCCAATGTTATTCTAGTTTATATGACTACATTTGTGTAAAATTCCAGAAAGTAAAAAAACAAAAACAAAAAAACATGGTGTGCGAGTCCACAAAATCCATGTGACTTGAGCAAAGCTGGTCCACTGTGGAATCCACATTTTGAATTCATAGAAATATAAACTCATTTGATTCTCTTGCAGATTTCTCCACCATCTCTACTATAGAGCACTTTTGGCAAACAAATTTAGAGAAGGGAAAATGCTGCATTTACTTATAAAAGTGAAAGAAAATGCATTTTCACTTTTGTATTTACACTATTCATCTATACCACAGTGCCACCTGGAGGTTATGTAGCTGAAAAGCAGGAAAGGAAACATTCTTTGTGTAGTGCTCAGATTATAATTCTGCAACAAAAACAAAGGTAGATATAGTGTATTAGCAGCGTCATGTAGAAAAGCTGTGTGTTATAAAGTGTTTCACAGCAAGGAAAAGAAAGGTAGTATGTCTATGTTTATATCTACACTGTGGTTGGGGGTAAGTTTCTTCACCTCACTGAAAGATCTGTTAAAAGGTACTTCCCTATTTGGCTGGAAAAGGGAAAGCACTGATTTTGTGTCCCTGATGAAAAGCCCCGGCTCCAGTGCCATCCTATGGTCTCTGGGTATCCCAGGGGCCATGTGTTATGGTGGATTCCCCACCCCTTCCAGGCCATAGATAGAGTTACGACTCTGTCTATGGCCTGGGGACACGGGGAATCTAAGCTTACAAGGAAGGTTGCTGTTGAGACCTTGGATGAGGAGACAGAGGGAGGGAGAGAGGCGTGCTAGTAGGTAGGATGCACAAGGGAGAGGAGAGGCTGAGATTCAAAGGTCTCTCAGGCCCCATGCCTGGCAGCTAGATGGGCTCAGAGGTTCATCAACTGAATAGAAGGCTTTAAGGAGGGCAGAGAAGTGAAAATTGCCTCTGTCACTCCTCCCACTATGCTGGCAACAGCATGGCAGGGCATAAGATGATTGGAAAGCTTTGATCTTCGATGCTGTGTCATAGAAGGAATCAGTGCTTCTGCTAATGCTGCCAACCTTTTTACTTGCTCCTGATCTTGTGCCTCTAACTATCAGCAGATTCTCTGCTTCAGATTCTGGAATGTTAGAACTACTTAATTTTTTTAAATTGACCTCTAAACATTTCAGAATGGGGGGTCAGTTTAAAGAGTTGCAAAGGGGTGCTAAACTCTACCCTTACTGCAGTCTGGCTCCCTGCCATTTGTCCTCCAACCTCACTTTTCCTTGAGCTGAAAGTGATCTGAGTTGGGAGGAAAGCATATGTGTCATATGTTTGTGTGTGCAGGGTGATAAGCGGTAAGTAGTAGACAATGGGAGGGCTCAGCACGGACCCTTGTCCTCTAAATTGCTCCTTTCTGTAGGATTGGTTTAGGGGAATTTGTGGTCCTCCAGATGTTGTTGGACTACAACTCCTATGATCCCTCACTATTGGCTATGCTGGCAGGGCTGATGAGAGTTGCAGCCCACCACCATCTGGAGGACCTCACATTCCTCGCCCCAGTAAAGATCCCAATTTAAAGGAACAGGTATGTCCCATCATGTCCAGTTGATCCTGAATGCCATCAACTCCCAAGAATTCTCAATCTGTACCTTGGTATTGTTTAAGACGAGATGCCAGGGACATAGTCCATAGCCCTCTGCACATAAAGGTACCTTATCACTGAGCTATGATGACTCTGCCTTTGTAAGCAATAAGCTACTATATGAAAAAGCACAGCTGGAACGGCAGTAGAACAGACAGGCTTTCTTTGCAATTCCATCATAAATTCAAAAGCTCACTCAAGTGTATTTTTAAACATTGGTTGATTTTCTAAGTAAAACCTCTTAGACTTTCTCTTGTGCATACCTTCTTATTTTGATGACACTCATGTTTAGGCTATGGAGATGATTATGGGCCAATACAAATATGTTTCCAGGAAAAAAAACACCCACACACCCAGCAACCGAGAGGAGCAAAATAAATAAATAAATAAAACAGAAACCAACATTGGTCTTGACATGAATGTGCATAGCATAGTTGAAACATGTGAAGTATATGAGCAAATTCTACCACCCACGCTTTAAAAACCTCAGTACATGCTAACATTTTCCAGATGTGGATTTGAACTGAGCTCAACCATGAGGATGGTTACAGAGTCTTCATTTTGGAATAACTTTTTCAAAAAAAGCTAAAATTCATCTATCTCTGTGTGTGTCTTTTGGGACTATGGGGAAAGAAATGGGGTGAAATAATTTCCCTAAATTGATGTCCTAAATTGTACACTACTAAGCACAAATAGTGACAAATGCCCAAGCCACAATGCTGCATTCTTACCATAGGATAGCAGTGGTAGTTATGATTATAAACATCTGGTGTGGGTCAAAGTTCCTGGTCCCAGCCTTTGAGTCTGGCTGAGTAAACAGACAAACAGAGGAAGCTGCCTTAAACTGGCGGTTTGTCTAACTAGCTCACTATTGGCTACCTTGGATGGCAATCTACAGTTTCAGGAGGGAGTCTTTTTCATCCCTGTATGGTCATGTCAAGGATTGAACCTTGGATCTTTTGCACATGAAGTATGCGATCTAGCACTGAGCTATGGTCCAGAGAAACTTGCCTGTGAGGCCGATCCCTTCCTCAATGGCCTTTGCTCCTTTCCTGCCTTTTCAAATTGCCTTGCCATCAGTTGACTTTACAAGGACAATATCTATATTACCTAGTCATTTAGGTGTCCTTCAGGATGTCTCTCCTGAACACTGTGGGCTGAAAAGTCTCTCCACATGGGATACAACTAGTGTATCCAGGGCCAACACCAACACCTTGATGTTTCTTTTCAGCCACTTAATAAAGGCCAATAAAATAGGCAAATTCCTACTCAACTCTCTCTTTTTGCCTGTCCTTTGCTTTCCCCCCAGAAGTACTCAAAATTCAACTACAGGGCTGTAATCCGAGCATATGCATTCTGAAATAAGTATTTCAGAATAAGTAAGGAGGTGCAGGGAATGCTGATCAAATTTGCAGATGACACAAAATTGGGTGGGATAGCTAATGCCCTGGAAGACAGAAACAAACTTCAAAGTGATCTTGATAGGCTGGAGTGCTGGGCTGAAAATAACAGAATGAAATTTAATAGGGATAAATGCAAATTTCTACACCTAGGAAAAGAAACCCAGTACAAAGTTACAAGATGAAGAATACTTGGCTCAGCAATACTACAAGTGAGAATGATCCTGGAATTGTTGTAGATCACAATCTGAATATGAGCCAGTAGCATGATGTGGCTGCAAAAAGGGCAAAAGCTATTTTGGGATGCATTAATGGAAGTATATAGCTTCCAAATTGCATGAGGTGCTGGTTCCCTTGCATTCAGCACTGGTTAGGCCTCATCTTGAGTACTGCGTTCAGTTTTGAACACCACACTTCAAGAAGGATGCGGACAAGCTGGAGAGGGTTCAGAGGAGGACAGCGAGGATGATCAGGGGTCTGGAAACAAAGCCCTATGAGGAGAGACTGAAGGAACTGGGTATGTTTAGCCTTGAGAAGAGAAGACCGAGGGGAGACATGATAGCATTCTTCAAGTACTTGAAAGATTGTCACACAAAGGAGGGACAGGATCTTTTCTCGATCATCCCAGAGTGCAGGACACAGAATAATGGGCTCAAGTTACAAGAAGCCAGATTCCATCTGGACATCAGGAAAAACTTCCTGACTGTTAGAGCAGTATGACAATAGAACCAATTACCTAGGGAGGTGGTGGGCTCTCCTACAGTAGAGACATTTAAGAAGCAGCTGGACAGCTACCTATCAGGTATGTTTTAATCTGGATTTCTGCATTGAGCATGGGGTTGGACTCTTTGGCCTTATAGGCCCCTTCCAACTCAACTATTCTATGATTCTGTATGTCCCAGTGAACTTAGCGGTACATGCTTCTGAATAAACATAGATTTTAAGAAAAATTGGGGCCTATGTTTATTATTTATACAATTGATAAATCACATTCCTTGCCCAAAAGTTCCAGAGCCAGTGTATGAACTTTAAATACACAATAATGCCCTGAAGTGATGAAGTAAAATTCTAATAATAGAATCATAGAATTGCAAGGGACTTTGGAGGTCATGTAGTCCAACTACCTTGTCAATGCAGGATGCAACTACAGAATCCTGACAGATGGCCATCCAGCCTCTGATTAAATGCTTCCAAGTAAAGGAAAGCCCCCATTTCTTGAAGCAGTCTGTTCTACTGTCAAATAGCTCCTGTTGTTAGGACGTTTCTTCTAATGCTTAGCTGAAATCTGCTTCCTTGCTATTTCCACCCACTGGTTTTAGCCCTGCCCTCTGGAGCACCACAGAGCAATTCTGCTCCATGATCTCCAAGACATTCGAAGACTGCTACCATGTCTTCCTCTCCCTTCAACCCTCTCTTTAGGCTAAACATACTGAGCTCTTCAACCTCCTGAAAATACTTAGCTCCCAGACACCTCAGTCTCTTGGTTGCTCTCTTCTGAACATGCTCATTAGTCAAAGTCCTTCTCCAAATGTGGTGCCCAAAACTTGCAGCCTGGCCACTACAGAATACCAGAGTCCTGGCTTTCCTTTTAATCTAGTACACCGTCTAAAATTATATCCAGCATTGTTAATATAAAAACTGTCTAGTTCTTCTCTACTTCTGTTTTCCACCTAACAAGGAACCTGTGTTTTTTGCCTAAGGATGGAGACAGTTTTTGAGTAACAGTTGGATTTTATATTTTCAAAAGCGAGAGATCAACCATTGTTTCTTCTTCCCAACAACCCTTGGGGAGGGTCTCAAGTAAACCTGAAACCATCTCTGTATCTGGCAAAGACTAATTTGAACATCTGCAGCCCCCTCCCATGTTCCATATTAAGACTATAATGAAATACAGGCTCCATGGATTGAACATCAGCCACTTCTTTTTTCTCCCCTGTCCCAAATTTTGCTTTGTTAACCATCTTGCCTGATGAAGAACTCGAGAACTCAAAAGCTTGCACAGTATTGTGTGACCTTTGAGTTGGCCTAAAAATGGTAGTATGAGTAAAATCCAACATGAATCCTACTCTGAGTAGCCCATTGAAATACTAGGGATGGAAGTTATTATTTTAAGTCCCATGCATTTTGGTGGGTCTACTCTATGTTGGATTTTACCTTATAGTGATATGGATTTTGGAAATTTTCTTTTGGCTATAATGGCTACCGTAGTTTTTGTGTGCCACAACAATACCACGTTTATCTCTCTCTTCTTTTATCCCCCTTCTTTTATTTCTCTCTCCATTAACTTTACCCAGATGCTTTCAACAGGGCTTTTACTCTTAGATGCATAGATTTTCATGCATCTGTATACAGAAAATCTGTATTTTCATGCAGCTGTATACATTCTTTACATATAACACTAACTCCCCCTTCCTTTCTGTTCCATCTATTCTTTTGAACAAGGTAGAACCTTCATTTGCTATATTCCAATCATGCATCTTCTTTTTTTCCACACTGGCATTCCCAGGCAGAGAAAGCTGTTTTTGAATATTTAAGGGGAATTTGAGGAAAATTGCAGGATATATTCAGAATATCTCTTAATGGGTACCAAGTACCTCAGTTCTAAACAAATGCCTGCATTAGCATTAGATTAGCCCGTATTTGAAATACAAATGAAGCCCTCTCTGGCAAGATTAAATTGCTAACTGGTTTTGGAGGCTGCACAAAACATTCCTAAGGCAGCAGAACTTCAACAGAACAGCAGCTTATAAATGTATTTGTCACAGTAAAGGATCCTAATGACAGGGACAAAAGTAAACAGAAAGAGGCATGGAAGCTTTTCAAATTAACCATTTTACTAGTTTGTTTTGATGTAAAAAATTTGTTTAAAATAATGTTTAGTTTTTGGTACACCTTAAATCCTCTAATAAAAAGGATCAACTTATACAACTAGATAGTTCTTATGTTCTTATAGTGTGACTTTATTGCCTTCCAAAGAGCAAGCATTCTGTGCATACACTAGGGCTCTCCCATTTGACCTGCAGCTTCTTGTATTGCACTTGAGGCTGCTTCCCCCAATCCTAAAGGTTAGCCAAGCCAATTAAACACTTGAGAAGCGTCTTTTACAAGGCTTTCGAGAAGATGGTACAGTCCTAGAGCAGCCTGAGAGGGTGATTTCTATTTGCATGCCTTGTAGTTCTGGCTCCTGGAAAGGATCCGCCTTCACCTTGATCCTCTTCGCCACGCTCCGCCGGCCCCCCAATCCTCTTCGCTTCCGCCTTAAGGGCAGGCGAAGCCCCCCCCCCCCCGCTCCGCTTCTAATTCACCGGTCCGATTAGAAGCGGAGCACATCCCTAGAAACAATGACAGACATCTAATGCTTCCCTTTACTACACAAACTGCAATTTGATGTTTTTGCTTCCTTGTGATTCCGACTCCCCCCCCCCCCCCGGCTTGCTAGCATCATCGTTGCTACTGAAATGATGTGTATGATTTAGTGTGACTTCACAGGAGACAGCTATTGTGTCCTAAGACAGCTTAGTGCCCATGTGTCTTCTGAGGAGGAGGCATGCAATTTCCCCTTGTCCAGTCATGCCTGTTCAAATGTTGCTATTGTTTTAAAAGTGTTTTTTCCCCACCCCAACTTTGGTTTTGAGTCCATTCCAGGGCAAGTGCTTTTACACCGTTCCAAATGAGTGCTCATGAAGCCATTTAAAAGAGAGGAAAAAATGATGAACAGGAGCAAAGTTATCACCTCTTGCAACAGTTTATGGAACAGTTTCTTCTCTTTCTTTTTGTTTTTCTTGAACACATGTGCAATCCCCTTCTCTTTTACTGAAACAAACATCTTTCATTTGTTTTTTTGTTTTTTTACACAAAAGGAAAGGTAAGTGGGGTTTACCGGGCCCTGCCGCTGTCGCTGTCGCCCATGCGGCAGGGCCTGGTAACCCTCCCACCCTCCTCTCCCTGCGGTCCGTCGGCATCTTCAATTGAGTCTCTTGCTCCTTTTCTCAGTTTTAGGCCATAGCTAGACCTAAGGTTTATCCCAGGATTGTCCTGGGGTCAAACCTGTTCATCTAAGTGCCACACAGGGCATCCAGCGCTCAGGCAGGGACGAACCCAGGATGATCCTGGGATAAACCTTAGGTCTAGCTACAGCCTTAGTGTCACAATATAAACCTCAAAACTCACAACACTTCTGAGATATGTCGGGTTTGTCAGGATTTCCTGCCGTGTGCAGGGGAGGTTGTGCTAAAAAAGGAACACTACAGGCTGCTGTTCCATTGAAATGTACTGCCCACATGATTGCTGCTCTCTTCTCCATGTAATTCTGCTTGTTTCAAACATGGAAGAGAACCAGGAAGAGAGCCACGGTAAGGACACGTGATTCCCCCCTGCCCCTGCCTGAAAATCCTTAGAATCTGTACAAATTCTTAGAGATTGTAATAGGATATAGAAGTGGGGGGATTGTTAAGATTTACTTCAGTTGTCACTGGGCTCCAAAGGTACTCCACACTCCCAATTTCACAAGTCTGTTTGCATTTAACTAAAGCAAGGTTCTATTTAAGCTGTGTTTGTGCCTCCTCCCTTGTGAATTGGGTTGCTATTTTGCACAGCTGATTTACTTTCAAAGTCATCATCATCATCAATACATAATTATGTTTTCATTACAAAAGACAGTGAAATGAGTACCAAGATGGCATCCTTCTTCTCAATCAAGCAGGTCACGCTGTCTGTTGGGTCCCTTCAACTCTTGCCCAGAGACATTAGGCTTGGCTGCAAAGCATCAAGAACCCAGCATCCCTAATGGGATGTGCTGGCTAGTGATGAGCTGAAGAACTCATCTGCTCTGAAATAATGTGGCAGTTCCATGTAAGTAGCTTGGGGTGTGCAATGTGTGTGTGGGATAATGGATGGGTTTGTTGATATGGTGAATTCATTCTATGTGTGGGTATTTATTAGAGGCTTTAGGGCAGGCTTCCCTAACTTTCTGGGGTTGGTGGGTGCATTTCAAATTTGAGAGAGTGTCATGGGCACACTCACAAAATGATTGCCATGGGGGGGGGAAATGGTATATATACTGTTTTTATTATATTTTATCTTGTACACCTCTCTGAAATTTTGAATGGGGAATGGTATATAAATATTGTAAATAAATAAATAAATTTAAATAAAATAAAATTTCAAGGTCTATGGTTACCTATCCCCTCCCCCTTTAAAAAACACACAAGCTGGTCCCTAGAAAAATAGGGATGAAAACTTGCATGCCTTTTTCTGGTTTGCCACCATTTTGGTATGTTCTCTATTGAGTGGGTATAGGATACAGAGGCAGTTCCACTGGTGTAGCAGTAGCCCATTGGGGCTGCCTAGATAGTCAGAAACCCCCGTGGTGGGTGCGTGGATACGTGGTGGCACTGCAGCCATTGCGGGACTTTCCCATGAAGCTGCGATTTTGAAAAGTCAGGGACTTTTTCCCAGAGTGAGGTGTCGCAGCGGAAGCATTCCCCAGGCAGATGGCGACCCCGGATTGGTCGCCCTTTGTCCGGGCAGAGGGCAAGGGGTGGGCATCGTGAGCCGAATGGCTGCCGGAAAGCCCACATCCTCCCTCTGTGTCAGGACTAGCCACCATCACCCCACAGCAGAAAAAATGTGGAGTTTTGTTTAATGTGGTGGCAACTCAGTGCTGTATAGGCAGGCCCATTCTCTCCTTTCTAGCCGAAGCATTGCTATAGGGTTGCTTTGCCTGTTAACTAATATGATATAATTTGATTATTAAGAGAAATAAGTTCATTTAAAGGATTTAAAGAAATAAAATCAATTTTAAAACACCATGGTAACTCCTATTCACATTGGACTTAGTGGCAAAGTATAGTAGATTTTTGAATGACTGCCAAACAAACAACTCCTGCATGCCAAAGGAATGGGCAGTTAATCATGAGAAATTCAATTCAATTGAAATTTATATTACTGGAGTGTACAACTTTTTCCAGTTCCCAGAATAGAGTGGGAGAAAGCAAATTTAAATTTTGCTTGATGTAAAGCGCAAAGAGTAATTAGGCACATCCTAATTACCCACATGTTTAGTTTTTAATTGGTTTTTAATGCTCTATGTGTGTATGTACTGTGTTTTAGACTTTTAAATTTTGTATTCTTGTTTTTATTTCAATTTTAGAATTTCTGTAAACCACCCAGAGAGCCTTGGCTATGGGAGCGGAATATAAGTATAATAAATAAATAAAATAAAATAAATGAATAAAGAGCATGAAAAAAAGTTTAGAAGTCACACCCAACAGTGGTGAAGAGCCAAGAAAATATAAACCCAGCTTAACGCACCCTTAGATTAAGGTTGCTCTCATACGGAATACTCACAAGAACATGAATATGGAACTACTATGAGAAATATTATTTCCAAATCCAGAAATGTAATGCCAAATATGTATATTGAAGCAAAACACCTCTCTCTGTGTTTTGGAGGTCACCTCTGGTCTCTCAGAGAACCCTTTGAGGCCTCTAAAAATAGCTCGTTTTTGCAGTGAAAAAACAAACCTCATGAAAATTTGATACAGACTAAGAATTCGTTATTATTAATACTATGGAAGTTATATTCTCATTTTCATATAATTGGGGTCTTGTTGCTTTGGTTTGTGATTTATTGTTGAAGCTGCATATCCAGTTCACTGATCTCCCACTCCCCGAGTATAACTAAAGCAAATGCATCGCTATTTGGCAATAAATATAGCAGGTGTGCCTCCCCCAATCTGGATCATGACCATGGGGGTGGGAATAGAAGGCATTAAAGCTCCTACCTCAGCACTATAGTCCCAATCTGCATCAGTCCCCCTGAGCTAACTCTAGAATAAAAAGTTAAAAAAGGCATAGCTATGTCTTTAAAGTAATGTCTGCTTTCAGAAACTCCACACATGACTTGCATGTGCATCTGAGGATCTACAGCTCTATGTTGTGCATATCTGCTTCATAACCTTCCAGAGCTGGAATGCAGACGTGACAACACCAGTCTGTATTTGAATTTGGCTACAGTTCAGATGGCAGTGAAGGAGGAAACGAAAACTACCACAATGTCCATTTATATTTTTCAAAAACTCCCTAGCAATATTCTATTCAGTGTTCCTTATCTGGCAAATGAGTTCCTTATTTGAGTTTGTAGTAGGGTTTATATTCATTGTAGGATTATGATAACTATTTATATCAAAGTCTTTTCAGGTTCTCCGCACCCCCCTAAAAATAGGCTATTTTCAGTGTGGCTTGCAAGTGACAAACAAAAGGAGTTGCTATAGAAACAGAGATAGCAATTTGTAGAATGGAAATGTAGGAAAAATACTGTTAGGTATTTATCAGTCTCTGTCGGGAAGATAAAATCAATATGGATGGTTCTCTCTCTCTCTCTCTTTAAATAGATATGGTTTTTCAATATTCTCTTTTTGTCCAAACGTTTAGGATAATTTAATTCTTGTGCATACACGTTATCATCTACTACTGTTTGACAATGTAGGCCCCAATTGTGAGATACATTCTCCCACAAAGCTGCCTATTGTGCACATAGTCCCATATCTGGGAGCAACAAAAGTGCTCTGGAGGCTGTCCTAGACATGCAGGTTCAGAGGAAAGTTCAAATATGTATCACATTCTGCATGCCAAATCAGATGTGTAGAGCCAGTCTGAGAGGACAGAATGGATGCCCACATTGCATTGCTCTTATGGACACCTCCACATGTGCAAGGCCTCACAGATCTCTGGATCGAGTCTTTAAAGGTGCATGGGATTGCTTTTCCAAACATACATTGCGGGATTCCATGTGGCTTTCTCTATGCGGAAGACAAGAAAAGTTGAACTCATCAAAATGGTGCCATCCAAGCACAAGAGGAATATATCAACAGGCTTGGGGGAACCTAAAATTTGCAAAAGTATAAAATCTATTTAGGGTGGGGGGGAAGGCATCCTAAGGAAGACCCCACTCCACCCTAACAAGGACTGAGTATATGCAGTCCACGTGGTGTACTGATTGCTGGGATTGGGACCAAAAATTGGGGGGAGGGGGGGAATGGAATGTTGCGTGCTAGAAAAGGGCATGTCTGAACCAGAACACTCCATACTGCAAAATTTTGCTGCAGATTCCAATTGTTGGAAGACTACGTTGAATCTTCCATCTGCAAAATGGCCAACCATATATGACAAAAGCAACTTCTGGATTGAGGTGAATAACTACAGAACAATATACAAACCTTTGTATATGGTTTAGCCAGTCTGCACCCATAGATGCTGAATGGTTGTTCTAAGTATGACCAATTGAGCATACTTTTCCTGTGTTAATTTTTAAAAGTCAGATTTAAATCAAAGGTAACTTATGAATTTGTAGCAGCTTGGAGGGCTATCTGTTAGTAAGCCAATCATGGAAAAATGTAAGCATTATTTAAACTCTTAGAAATCTATCTGAAAGCCTTGCATAAAACAACAAATTACTGATAAAATACTCATAAAAGGAGTAGTTTTACTAAAATTACTCATAAAATGAGTTGGCTTAGGATCTTTTTGGCAGCCCAAGTAAGAGCGGCATCACCTTGTAATTGGTGACCATGATCTCTCCCTCCCTCTGGCTTGACCACAGGCCTCTCTTTGAGGTAGGATTTATTCTAGGAAAAACTGGTATTTGCGCTCATGTCTGTCTGGTTACAATCAGGCAACTTGCAATGCTAATTAAATGCTGAGCAGGAACGCTTCAACTGTTTGAACCTCTAGGTAATTTCCCAGTAGCTCATGTGGCCAATACAATTATGTGTGAGTGAAGAATTACAAGATTACAAGCTAATTGCGAGTCTAGTGGTTTAACCATATCAACTGCATGCTCTTTAGCATTTTTGGGTTGTCTTTACTTGCAACTGTACCTCCATTATTTTTAAGATTACAAGCTAACCAGGGGAAAAATGTTTCAGTTATAGGTAATTAGCAAACCCAGAAATTATGGTTTTATGAATGATATTTAATTTAGAGTTGTAGGCCGTTGCTTGTGAACCGCCCAGAGAGTAATAAATAAATAAATAAATAGATGAGGACTTAGCCCGGTGTGAGGCCCGGGCTCCCTGCTGTGCATCCAGATGATGCACAGGTGATCCCGGGGTCAGGTCAGGCAAAGTCCTCCCTTAACCTGGGATAAGCAGATCCGCTTATGGTCCGGCTTTTCCGCAGCCCTGGTCTGAGGTCAGGGCTGCGAAAAGTCTAGCGACTTCTGTGTTTTTCCCCGGCTGCTCGCTTACTCGCGAGTAGCCAGGAGAAGCCACACACTGGGCACAGCATTCCATAGGAGTGCTCTGCCCATCGGGCCGGGGGGGGGGGGAGAAATCACGGGGGGGGGGGGAGAGATGGGGGCCATGAGAAAGAGTGGACCCGGCAGGAGAGATGGGGGGAAGAAGAACGGGGACGGGCATGGCGGACGGGGACAGGGTATGGCGGACGGGGGGAGAAGAACAGGGATGGGCATGGCGGACGGGGACAGGGCATGGCGGATGGGGGGAGAAGAACGGGGATGGGCATGGTGGATGGGGACAGGGCATGGTGGACGGGGTGGAGAAGAACAGGGATGGGCATGGCGAGCAGGGCCAGGGCATGGCGAGCGGGGGGAGGATGGGAGAGCAAGTGGGCAGGGGGGGCATCAGGCATTGTGGGGGGGAATCAGGGGCAGGGGGAGCAGGGAACCCTTTATTTTTTTTAAAAAAAACCCTACCTTTTCTGGGGGTGCGCTCCTGCGCACGCGGCCCCTTTAAGGGGAAAGAATGGCAGATGCGACGGGGCTTCCCTCGGCCTCGTCGTGTCTTACGTGTGGATGGGGCCTACAGGCCACGCTACTTGTAGCGCAGCCTGGCCCCTCCTCCCACACGGATTATCAGGTAGGTCTAGCAAGGCCCGTAGTCTCATCAAGTTTGGATTCACCAGGTGGGTTCAATCTCCAACTCACTTCCCCCAATTTATAATAATGATCAACTCTACAATCTGTCACAGGAACGCAGCTCATCTACATATGACAGCATCCTCTGCTGCTTGGATGCACAGCCTCTATAGTTGCCAGTGCCTCCCAGTTCAATGAATTGGACGAATAGGCCCTGAAAGCTACCATATCCATCTATCCAACCAGCAAAGGATGCACCCAGGTCTTTAGAATGAGGCCTACAAGGCCTCTGCTGTTGCTAGAAAGCCCCCTCCCCCATCACCAGTTACCCACCCCCTCACCACATAGGGATGCTTGGAAAAGAAGGATGGACTGAGTCTCCTTGGCTTCATCTTTCCAAGTTTCAGAAGACCCCAGTCCTTTAAGTGTTGTCCAGTAAGATTCAGGAAAAACAACAACTCTGAGCTATTGTTCATGTGAGAAGCTTGAAGGATTTATTTCAACAATTATGCAATCTAGGAGGAAAGGCTTGAATGGCAAAGGGGCCTGAACAATAGCCGCCACCCCGTCTTACCACCTTCTGGGAACGGTTAGGCAAATAGGGCTGGAGCCAGCAAAAAGCAGTGCTCCCAAGCCCCGTGTTAGCCAAGTGTCCCAGAAGGATGCCATGGCTGATGGTATCAAATGCTGCTGAGAGGTTCATCAGAACTAACAGGGACACACTTCTCCTACCCAGTGCCTGGCACAGATCATCCACCAAGATATCTTATACATGTAGGGCACTGCTCAAAGAATTCCTTTGCCTGGTTTCTGGGAGTGGGATTTGTTGTGTACCTATTGTTTGTAGACTGAGATCCAGTTAGTTATGTCACTGAAACAAAAGAAATTCTAATTGCCATGTTGTTTTAAGTTAGTAGGAAGCAAGAACATGTAAGGAGGTTTATAATGTGCCCCTTTCAAGGTGTAATTACAATACCCAGTGGAATAAAATCAGATGAACACATTGGATCTTGATGGTTGAGTTGGTGTTTACTCAGCAAGATAGAGACATATGCTGGCCCCTTGTGTTTGAAGCAATAGGATGTGAAAGGGGATATAGGGAGGTCACGTGTCCTACTTTAAAGAGGACAATCCTCCGTTTGAAGGGTTATCAGAAGACAATTTCAGTAGCAAGTAAACTATCGTCGTTCATTAGGCATAAGAAAAACAGTATCTGGGATAAACAGTGCATCACTTGATGCAGTTTCACATAATTCCTCCTAGGTTTTATAGCAGTGACAGATTGTGGGATTCTAATTGCACATATAATTATAATAATTTGTAGGCATCAGGAGATGGTGTTGCATTCTCTTTCCTGACAATGTGCCTTAAACCAATGAATGACAGAGAGAAATTCAGGTAGTGCACATTTGCCCATCACTGCACCTCCGTACTGGGGAAACCGGCACCCCATTTCTGCTGGCATGCTCATGCTTACAGTCCTGCCATTAAACACACTGAACCGGCAGGAGAAGCATCCAAGACAAATCCTCTGGACTGATACATTTATGCTCCATGTTGCATGGAGCATAAATGTATCAGTCCAGAGGATTTGTCTTGGGGCAGTGACTACCAATGGACATGCTACTTGTCAAGAGTCTGCTAAAGTCAAAGTCCTCCTACGAGCTCTACAATATCCTTTTGGAAGTGCAGTGTACATTCCTGGTCACTATTCCAAGTATGGCTGCAAGACATCAGTTTGTTACATGTGTTTTCCAGGGCAAAGAAGAAGGGGAATGGGCATGGGGTGTGTGCCTATGATGTTCATGCAATGACATTTCACTCAACATTTGGGGGTTGAGATGCTTCCTGTGTGTTAAAAATTGTGTAAGGGGAGTTGCAGGGCCATGTGGACTCCCAGTGCTCCTGGCGTAATTGCACCTAACAGCTGCACAATCCACTGACTGCATGTCTGGATGTCATGTGAAGAGACTATGCATGTAGTGACGTACATCGATAGAGTACCTCCAAGTGATGGGGGGGTGTCAATCAGGGTGCCCTCACGTGGAGGGGCTCTATATACATACATTGCTATATACATAAGAGTCCCTTCACACACCAACCATGTGTGCAGACAGAAGGGAACATGGCTGCCAAGTGTGTTGATGGTAGGGGCAGGGTTAAACCCTGTGCCCCCACCTGTTCTTTCAACAGTGGGGGGAGGGGTAATCTGAAATCCCCTCCCAACCACAATGAATATGCCATCGGGTGTATGAATGACATTTTCCCCAGTACAAAATATCCTTTGTGAAGTGCTTAGAAAATGTATCTAGAAGATATGAGGATGGTGTGTAACATAAGAAAACCAAATACATACAGAGTGCTGATTGTTGGTCAGGCCCTAAAAGTCACCCAACAAGAAGCAAGCACCAGTATGAATTGCTATGTAATTGGATGCTTGTTGCCAGTCCAATTGGTCAACAACTTCAATTCCTTATGTGGCCATTTCTCCACTGTAGGGATGCTTGAAGATTTTGTTCAATCTGCATTTTTAAATGAAACAACCTGATTCTCAGTTCCTGGGAAAGTATGTGGATCAGAATGCAGTTATCTTTCAGGTTTTTTTGCAATTCTTCAAATTTTGCAATACAAATCTTGGCTCCAAATAAACAAACATACAAGAATGCATACAAAAATGTGCATTCTAGGATAAAACACAAACAAAAATAATGTGAATTTTAGTGAGCATGTGTTTTTAAACAATCCCAGACTGTGGAAAGGGGACAGAACAGACTTATGAATGAATATATATGAAACTGACACAGATCGCCGATAGATTGACCCATCCATCTCTACACCATTGTCTTCCAGAGTCTGCATGTCTGCCTGTATATACAACTTATTCCACATTTCTTATTCATAGGAGATGTGCCATCTGCATCGATTGCACATTGCCAATTTGTAGATAACGTCCTATTATTTGCCATCCAGAAACTCTGCTCCCTAAAGAAATTCCAGGAAAAATGGCACCAACTCTTTTTAATATTCCTCATTCTCATGCCTCTTAAGTGCACGGTTAGTCACAAGCGTCTACTTATACAGCAAAAGCTGTAGGAATGGCAGAAAATATATGAAAAGTTGCTGACAAAGTAGACAGTTGCTGCATAAGCATGCCAAAGAAAGCCTGGTAGCTTTAACAATGTTATCATTGTGACATCATTGTGACATCACCAACCAGTAGGCCAATCCGCTGCCTCTGCCTCCTCTCCTATTTGCATGTTCTCTCCTATTTGCTCTTATAGGTCATTGTGACATCGCCAACCAGTAGGCCAATCCACTGCCTCTGCCTCCTCTCCTATTTGCATGTTCTCTCACAATTGGCTGAGTGAATATAGATGTCACACCTGTGACAGTTACACGTTCTGAAGAAAGGTAACTGCCAGGAGTTTCCACTAACCTCCTCACCGTAAAAACATCCTTTTTTAAAAACCAAACAAAATGCTTTACTTCATCCAAATAATGCCACAGCAACGCGTGGCAGGGTACAGCTAGTATCAAATAAAATAGTGGGATGAGTGAGCGAACGTGGTTCGAATCTCCTAAACCAAAAAATTGTTAAATGCTTACAGTAAATGCAACAGGGAATGGATGACTCCATAACAATCACCTGATAATCTTCAACTTTTATTCCCTAGCAACTATTAGGTTACTATTGATATATTGTTTGATAGGGATCATTGTTCTTGTATTGAGACACTAATAATATGTCCATATCAATTTAGAGGAGTGTCCTTAGTATAGTTCTGTGTCCCCTTACATATCTGGCAAACAAGTCCATTAAGAGGAACTATTTCCAAAATTTTTGTCATTTGGATGTCATACCTTTTCTTGCAGTCTTAGGACAGCAGCTAAAACAATTGATAAGACAGAAATGAACCAGAGAGTTCTGAGTTCAAATCTCTCTATGGTCATGCCATAAATAACCTCTCATCACCTCAGTCCTCCCTATCTGCAATATGTGTGGAGAAAAATACTGAACTACCTTACAGACAATATAATAATTACTGAGGTAATGATGCTCCATACATGCTTATTATTATTAAACTGGAAAGCAATCATGCCACAAATTGGTCCAAACCAATATTTCATTTCTAAAATGAGAAAGTGCCAAGGCTCAAAAACTGCTTAGAGACTTTGGTCTGGAAGCTCAACTCTCTAATTTCATCTGTGTATGGCAGGCTGTGGTTTCATCACATAGCAATGAGGGAAAGTTACTCAGCCCTCAGTGAGAAAGCTACTTTGTTTAAGTTCCTCCTGTGCTGAATTTCTGACAAGTTTGTAGATTTGAGCACTGGCTCCAATCAAGTTCTGATCCACTGTACCTATCTTATGTAAATTATGGTTTAAAAATCATTCCTGTGCCTCCATGGCAGGCCCTGCCATGCAGCAGGATGAAGTAATCTGCTTCAGGTGGCCCCATGAGGAGTAGGAAGATGATGGCAGGAACTGGCATCTGAATGGTGCAACAAATCTTTTGAAATTGTTGGCCCTAGTTGGAGTGGCAGTGGAGAGTTATTCAGCTTTCGTTTTGTTGTAATAGAGACTCCTTTAATAATAGACGCAGTGTCTGAGGAATGACTGGAACTATTTATTTGACTATAAGACACAACTGAGGCCTAATGCCTCTAACTACAGTCAGTCATCTTAACAATGACATACAACTAACAATGACCAGCGTTTCCCTTCCCAGACAGCCTCTGGGAAGCTGATGCCCTTCCTACAAATATCAGCAGTTCATTCACCACAGCCTGATTTCATCCACTTTTCCACACACTTCAAGCAACAAAATGTTTTGGGCCAGCACTGTGTGCCTCTTTGCTGTTTCATGATTTCAGCATTATTTTTTTTCATGGCAATTGGCAACTTCTCATGCCATGAGGTTTTCTCTCATCCAGGATCTCATTAGGGAAATACAGAGAAGTTTCAGCAGTTGTTCTCTGCCCTGTGGGATAAAATGGCCTCATGCCTGGATGTGAATCTTCACGAGCCAATGAGGTGAATGTCTCTCTTGAGTAATTAATTTCTCTGCTTGTAATATCATTGGGCTATGGTTCAAAAGAGTCAGATCCAAAAGTAGACCTGAATTTGTGTTTTCCAGTCAGTGAGAGGAACACCCCTCCCTCTTTGACCTGTTTTTGTAGTGGACTTAAGTCGCTCTACTTGAAGCAGCTTTTCCTCTGAGTGGGTTTGTTTGTCTGTAATAAAAGATTATGGCACCCATCACAATGGCTCTGAACTGTTTTCTGGTTGAAAATAGGTTGCCTGAATGATACATTTGTCTCTATGAAGTGTTTCCATTGATCCAAAATGTAAGCTTTAAATAAAAAGAGCAGGGTTACGACACCAGCTTGTTCCCATTATAAAGAAGGATGAGATCTAAAAGTAATAGAACAAAAAAGAGCTGGTTTTCTTGATTACCCGTTTATTCACCTGATGTGTTTCGCAAACAACTAAAGCCTAGTTTGGGTAGAGATGCACAAGTGTAGTTCCACATTGCTGAGTTGGAAAGGAATGGGATAATGTTAGTTCAGTATAAGAATGTATTTGCCCCTGTGCTCCGAGTTATATTTCATTTCATTTTGTCTCGCGTTGTCCCACTCCTAATCTTCTTCACGCCTGTCTTCTGTTTGCACAATTTCTGCTGTTAAGACTCCTGTTAACAAAGTAGGGATGGGGAAATGGCCAGGAAGAGGGATATTGTGGGATATTCTGGAGGGCAAGGGCTATACGTCTTTAGAGAGCCTGCTTGGCCCTGACATTGTTATCTTTTTGGTGCCAGGTTAGAACTGCCTCTTCTTGCAGGCATTTGGGAGCATATACTGAGATTTTAACCAGGTCCTGGGTTATCTTTGGTTGTTTGAAAATTGTTTTTAGATATGTGTTGTCTCTGTCTGTCTGTGTGTGCTATCTGAATTTTAAGATGCTGTGATTGTTATTTTCGTATTGTATTGGTTTTATATGTTCTTTTAACTAATTGTACGTATTACATTTTATCTAGTGTTGTTTCCCACCTCAATCCAGAGGGAGAGGTGAGTTGTTATTTTTATTTTTATTATTATTATTATTATTATTATTATTATTATTATTATTGTAAATGGTTTTTGTGCTTTGTATAATGTATTTTAATGTATTTTAATTTTTGTGAATCGCCCATGTAATTATTTTTTTTTGTGAAACTTTAGTGTGAAAAAATTACACAGCAAGGAGTCAAATGTTCAGTTGGGTCAGAACACATGAAAAATATTGTTCTGGACATAGTCTGAAGGTGGAATTAGATGTAATTTGAATATGGGGCTGCTGTGGAAAATGGCAGCCCTGGTTTGCTTTTTCTGCTCCCCCCCCATAAAGGCTAGGGGGACACTTAACCTGTGTCATTTCTCTGTATTCCCCTGCTCCCATCAGTGGCAGCCAATTTGATGGAGCTTGGATCGGGAAATGCAGGCCACCACCTCACACCATGGGTATATATGTTAAGGATGTCAGAGAAATCCACGACTGATTCAAATGAATTTGGACTTCTATGAATCTGACGTGGAGATTCCTCAGCAAACTGACGTTTTCTGAGTCACAATTGCAGACTGTTTTTTCACTTTTGGGTGGGAATTTGCCCTAATTTGCATAAACTAATGTGCATTCCTGCAAGTGTGCACATGCACATTAGTGTTAATGTGAATTACTACAAGCAGAATGAAATTCTGATTTTAAAAATAATCAGATTCCTTCATTGAGTGGATGATGGAACAAAAGACACTTGAGAATCTGTGGGGCACAGGTGGAATGGATTTAACCAAATCTGTAGATCCCCAGTATATGCAGCTAAATGTTATGGAATGGGGAAATTTGAGCTGCCATTTTCTGTAGTGGAAGTGCCTTACGCTTGTGCAGGGGTCTGTTTAGATTCTGTCATCTTTGTGTGTGTGTGTGCATGGTATCATATTCAATCATATTAGGTCAAGAGCCCTAACCTGGGTTTTGAGGTGTGTCAACCAGTTCTGGATGGGGTTATACTTTCTCTGAAAAACTGTGTTTGCAGCTTTGGGGTGCTTCTGGATTCGTCGCTCCGAATGACAGCCCAGATAGATGTGACGGCTGGGAGTGCCTACTATCAGCTTTGGCTGATACGCCAGCTGAGCCCCTTCATAGAGTTGGAAGACCTAAAAACAGTAGTGCACACGCTGGTAACCTCAAGGCTCAATTTCTGCAATGCGCTGTACATAGGGCTACCTTTGTGCCTAGTCCGGAAACTTCAACTAGTTCAAAATATGGCAGCCAGGTTGGTCACTGGTACACCTAGGGGGTGACCATATCACATAAACTTTAAAATCGCTTCACTGGCTGACAGGTAGTTTCTGGGTGAAGTATAAAGTGTTGGTTATTACATTTAAAGCCCTACATGGTTTGAGTCCAGGCTACCTGCGGGATCGCCTTCTCCCATACAATCCTTCCCGCACACTTAGGTCCTCTGGGAAGAGTCTACTCCAGTCAGCCACAAATAGGCTGACAACTATTACCCAGAGGACCTTTTCTTCTGCTGCCCCCAGACTGTGGAATGGCCTGCCGGAGGAGATACATTGACTTAATACTCTCTCTGAGTTTAAGACAGCCATAAAGACTAGTCTCTTCCAGTAGGCCTATGCAGATGAATTTTAAACCTAAGAATTAAAAGATGTTGTGATTGTTATTTTAATATTGTATTGGTTTTATATGCTCTTTTAACCAGTTTTATGTGTTATATTGTATTTAATGTTGTTCCTCGCCTCGATCCAGAGGGAGAGGTGGGTAAGAAATAAATAAATAAAATTATTATTATTATTATTATTATTATTATTATTATTATTATCTTGGTGCAAAGTTGCTTTTCATATTTCGGTTGCTTTTGGGGCCACATTTGCATGGTTGGAAAAACGATGTTTATTTTCTTGTAAGAGATAAGGTGGTGAAGCTCTGATTACTTGCTCACAATGACAGAGTGAATCCACTGAAGCAGTGCAGTGCTCATCTCAGATCAGAAATGTGTGTAATGACTACAGACTTTAATTACCTTGTAACTTGACTACCAGAACCCTCTCCTGTCTGATTACAATCTTGGCTCACTTGTCCATTCAAAATGTGAAGATCATTATCACTCATTCAGCTAGAACCTATATGCCTTGTGTTGCAGCATTTGATTTCGCCTTTAATCTAAAAATGGGAAAGAAGTTTAGAGGAAATGCATTTCTGATTTATGGATCCATTTGTATTCCTACGGCATGCTGAGGGAGATCACAGAAGGAAGGGACAATGTTGCTAACAACATTATCCTGAAACGAGAGTGCTTTCAGATAGACAGCGTCTAGCACTACCAACCCCCCAAAATCTCTATTTTCCTTATTAATGTATTTTTTTTCTGGAAGGAGTGGTGTAACAATGCAAGGGGGTAACATGATGTAGACAACATCATCTGGACCTCCTGGATAATTCCGCAAATGAGCAATAGCCTTTTTATAAAATTCCAACAAAGTGCAGATGCCTATATTTTTTCTGATTAATATGCACAAAAACACAAAATGGCATATACCTGCACACTCTCCTTTTATATGTTGTATAACTTGTATTTTTACTTTCATTAGAAATTGAAATGAATTCAATGGAAATGAAGATGTTATTGTAAATCTTCCATAAAAATGTCTGTTATAGTGAATTCCTTTGTTTCTTTAATGATTTTTTATTATCTATGTCGTCGTCGACATCCTCCTCCTCATCTTTATTTTGTTAATCTTATTTCAAAATAAAATAAAATTTCAGGATTAAATGAGGCAGGATGATTGCATATTAACAGCCTTATCTGGAAGCACCCCTTGAACCTGGTGGCTTATTATAAGGAGTTTGCTGTCATGTGGTGGGAGGTGGGGCCACTAAGATACTGGTAGAGCAATCCAACGTGGGCAGGATGGGGGGAGAATCCATTGCTGATGAACCATGAAATCCAAAACCCTGCTGGGCTTGCACTGGCAAGGCAAAAGGGTGGGTAGGGTTTTTTCCTCCCTCTTATTCTTTGGTCATTTTCTCTCTTTTTAAAGGGGTTTCGCTCCCATTAGTCCTCATACTTATGCCAGCCCCAGATCCAAAGCTTCCCTAGTCTACCCCTTGGTGCCCTCTCCACCATCGAAGCAGTGATGGCGGAGGAGCAACAACAGTGGACCTTTCCATTGCCACTATGTGAGGAGGCTTCCGAGGGGGAGGGAGATCCATGGAAACGCAGATCGGCAAAGTCCTGTGGTTTATTTATTTATTTATTTATTTTATTACATTTATATACCGCCCCACAGCCGAAGCTCTCTGGGCAGTTCCCATGGGCTGTAGGATTGCACCCTAAGAATCAGTCAATGTGAGCCTCCCCAAGATGCAAAAGCATGAGTTATACCCATACGGAATTTTCTGGAGGTTTTCGGCAGAAGTATTTCCTTGCCATGGAAGGGGCTGGAGCATCTCCCCTATGAGGAAAAGTTACAACAGCTGGTATCGTTTAGCTTGGAAAAAAGGAGGCTAAGGGGAGACATGATGGAGGTGTACAAAATTATGCATGGTGAGAAGAATGTGTACAGGGTCTCTCCGTCTCTCAAAATACTAGAACCCAAGGTCATCCTGTGAAGCTGATTGGTGGGAGATCCAGGACAAATAAAAGGAAGTCCTTCTTCACACAGCACATAGTTAAATTATGGAACTCAGTACCACAAGATGTAGTGATGGCCACCAATTTGGATGGCTTTAAAAGGGGGTTGGATAAATTCCTGGAGGAGAAGGCTATCAATGGCCACTAGATGGCTGTGTGCTACCTCTAGTATCCGAGGCCTGTGTGCACCAGTTGCTGGGGAACATGGGTGGGAGGGTGCTGTTGCCTCATGTCCTGCTTTGTTGGTCCCTGGTCCACAGCTGGTTGGCCACTGTGCTGGCCTAGATGGACCCTTGGTCTGATCCAGCCTGGCACTTCTTATGTTCTTATGTCAAGACTGTGTTTGGCTTCCTTGGCTTGGTGATTTTATCAGCCTGTGCTAGTTTAAGGCAGACATATTTATGCAGATACAGACTGCCTTCTAAAAGATGGCAGAAGTAAAGCAGAATATGTAAACTATGCCATTAACAGAGCACATAAACCAGTCTTTTGCTGATCATGAAAAGGAGAACACTGAAGAGAGAAGACATTACTAAAAAAACCCGGGTGCAATAAGGGCAATTTAAAATGTACATCTACCACCACGTAGCCGGGGTGTGTGTGTGTGTGTGTGTGTGTGTGTGTGTGTGTGAGAGAGAGAGAGAGAGAGAGAGAGAGAGAGAGAGAAAGAGAAAGAGAGAACACTGCACATATTCACAATGGGAATTTTAGATATTAATTGAGTTCTCTATTCTGTTACTTTTTACAAAGTAATTTTATTAGCATATTGCCTATCAAAGAGCAATAGAACAAGCCACTGCCTGAGTCTGTGTGACGATTACGAGAAGAGGGCTCCACTGTGCCCCTGGGTTGCTGTTTTCCCCACTCGGCCCCAATCCTCTCACTGCAGTTGAGTGGAAGCATCTGTCATCACTGTGATGATAAAAGGACAGTAAATACCGGGTTGCTTATAAATTGCTTATATTTGTTGATACTTGACATCGGCACAGAACTTTAATCTCAGCAGTGATTCATCTTTGCAAATCAATTTGGCAAACTATCAGCCTTTAAATCAATTACGCTAAATCAAGAGCCATGTTTACAGATAATACACCATGGGGCACACTTACATAGCAGTGACCTTTGAAGCTGGCACAAGCTACTTGTCATTACATGGTGTGGTGTCCCCCTACAATGCTAAATCAATTATGCTAAACCTATTTCAGCCTGCAATTGAGTGTCTAAAGGGAGAGCACTGCTGGAGGCATATCCCTTTGTCTGTCTTTGGAAGAGGAAAGAAATATAATCAAAATGACATCTTTCTTTATTGACTTTCCCCACTCCCATGTTACATAATATTCAGGAGAAGCATTCGAAAAGTAAAGCTACTTTATATGCCAAAATTTTTAAAAAAGGGTGGTGGAGGTTGAGTTTTGACTTGAATAAGCTAATGCAATATAATTGCTTGTCTTCTCCATGTCATCCATATCTTCTCCAAGAAGGAGTTAGTACTGAATCAGACCCCATAGTTTTAGACTCCCCAAAATGGCTATATTCACTAATGATGCTAAAACCTCTAAACACCCCCTTTCTTTTGATATATGTATAATATAATTGCATGTTCAAAGTGTGTGAGCCATGCAGTCAGTCACATGGTTACTGAGCAAGGTTCTGAATACATGATCTGGCACAGCTCCATGTGGTTTCTAGGAAAAGCATCTGGGGATTTGAAGTGTGATGTCATCAGTATGTGATTGATACCATCCACAGAGGTGAGCAGAACATGAGCAAGACCTGCATTTGCCTTGCCTTAGCTGCCCTTGATACAAAGAGCACATCGTTCCTGGCAAGGATAACGGGGGCTGCTGACATTGGTCCTGCTGTCTTTCCCTTTCTCTACTGATGGCCTCCAAGACTTCCCCCCTATGGTCGCTTTTCCCTGTGTGGTGGTAAAACAGGCACAAAGCTACTTGCAGACTACACTGAGAAAACAATCCTATGCTTTCAATAGAGCGCTCCAAGATTGGAGTGCTCCATTCCTTTCTATGCCCTGTTGGCTCTTTCTGACAGGACAGAAGTCGACATCGAGACAGGACTTACAGCATTTTTCTTCCTTCCGTGGAAGGCAGAATAATCATTCCCTCCCAGTGCTGGCAATGGGAGATGAACATTTAGATGTGCTTCTGAGCATGTCTAAATGTTTCCTGGGGACAGGAGCATGGCTGGGAACTGGAAGGGCTTAAATCCCATCAGATCCTTGGCCACTCCTTTCCTGTCCACTAGCATGTCTCTGAAATGCCCATCCTCCATGAGATAACAGTCCTGAACTTGAAAAGGCAGCCACAGTAGCTGGCTAGAACCCACTTGAAGGCTTTGCCATCAGGAAAGCCCGTCTGAGGATGAAGCTCTGTCTATGGCCTCGGAGGGGTGTTCCCGAACAATCCTATGCCTCTCTGAAGCAATTTGTCATGATATCTCAGTTTAGTAAAAATCTGAGAGGTTATGAAACAAAAGGGCTGTGTGTCTGTATGTGCACATGCATGAGTGAGCCAAAGAAATGAAATTAATCCAATGACTTTGCCAGACTATTAACATACTATTCAAATTAGGGTTTTTAAGATTTCTTGGTTATATTTTTATAAATTTGGTATGTGTTACTTATAGTGGATTTTCCTCTCTTTTTCCTGCTCCTTCCTGTCTTCCCATATCTCAGGTGCCCAGGTTCCAAGCCAGAATATTATCATTAGAGAAGGACGTCAATGTGGCCACTTCAGAGGCTGTTAAAAGTGCAGTCTCAAAACCTTTCTAAAAGAACATTCTTGCTCGGTCAAACCAATCGTCCATATTGCTTTGTACTCCAGTTGCTACAAAAGCTTTCATTCCCTATCAATTATTTCCAGGCTTCACCAGTAATATTTGGGAGATGGAGGCCACGGTTCAGAGAGCTCATTTAGATATACCCAAGGGACTGCATGAACCTAGTGTGACTTATGACTTTTCTTTGAACAGTAGCTCCCATGCCACAATGCTAACTGCTTTTGAAACTCTCCAGAGACTCCTAACTATGTGCCCTGCAGATGCCACAGCTGATGCACCAATAAAATACACATTAAACAGATATTCATGAATAGTAAACACTACGGCATCGGTCTCCTGGTTTAACTCACTTGCACTTGATTGGCAGTCCTTTGAGCGATCCATGCACATTTATTTATTTACAATAAAAAATATAACCCACACTTTCCTTTCCCAGCAGAGACATTCAAAACATTTGAACAAAGGCATAGAGAGCAAAAGAAAAACAATAACCCAATCATTAAATGCAACAAAATAATAGTACAATTTAACAAGAAATCTTGCTGAAACAAATTCGGAAATATACAAATGGAAGTGAGGTTGGGATTCCCCCTTTAGCAGTTCAACAATTTGAACTAGTGAAAGGACCTGGCTTAGCATAGGTGGAAATAGCCCTTATTTACATACATACAGTGAAGCCTGCAATCAAACTTACACAGCTGTTAGAGTTGGACACATTGTGCCTGCCCTGTCTGACAGAAGCCACGCTTGCTGGCACCCCTAGGCACAGCCCCTGTTGGGTGCAACCTGTAGCCTCTTAAGGGAAGGGGAGCCTGTCCACTCCATTCTTCTGAAGGCGGCTTCCCCACAGCAGGGGAGGAGGCAGGCCTATAATTCTGTCCCCGAGTCTACTAATCATCACCCCCTGACTTCATACTCTATTGACTGCAAAGCTATGTGCTTGTTAGGGAGGTCTGCCTCTAGTGGCTGTAGATCTTATTGCAGGCTTCAACCGTGCAGACGTTTTAAAATAAATTTAAAATAATTAATGCATTTTAAAAATAAAATAACCCGAGGGTCCATTTAGTACGCATGCCAAGTTTCAGTTGTCTATGTTTCATGATCATGAAGCTATGGCAGTGACGGACCCCCCCCTCCCCATCCTCTTTTATACATGATCGTCACTGAGAAGGATGAGTATCTTTTTAGCATTTTGTTCTACATGTAGAAAAATTCCCTGGGTTTTATAAAAATGACCTGTAGAAAATGCAGTTTCATTTCATAGGCATGCAAATGCCCAAGGCGATATGGTTCTAGAATGATTTGTCAGTGTGAAAGTACATTTTCTTTCTTTCTCTTTATAACAAATAGGCTACTTGTAAGTGCTTAATGTGAGGTTCAGACAGTCCAAAGCATGTGGCTACTGATTTCTGCAGAAATCCTTGCTGTGCCACATTCGTCAGAATAAAGCTGTTGTGATTATATTGTTAAAGGTCTGCTTGGGGAACATCAAGCAGACATTGCAAAGCCTTATTCCACTTACTCTTTGCAGTTGTTAAAATGATACAGAAATGATCCCCACAGAGTTTCTTGCACGTTTGACTGATTTCCCAACCGTCCACTGACCTTCATTAGAGGAGCATTTGATGATTCGCATTGAACCTCTGTGTCCCCCTGTGCATGTGAGAGAAGGAAACCTGGTAATCTTCAACAAAATTACAAGGGAAGAGAAAGGGGAGAAACAAGAATTATCACGCTGAAGTGAATAATACATACTTTTATGCTAGGTAGGTAAAGTACTCTGGAGGTGCACATGTTGGATCTTAATGCATCTGAATAAGTTAGTGAATAGAAATATGACCACCATGCCTGGTTGTCAATAAATCCTTGAACTACATCACACACTCAAAGAATTCATGGTGTCTTCTTCATGCTATCCAAGATAAAACACCCCATATGTTTAGGTTCCTTTATGCATTGTCTGTAAATGTAGCATAGTTCTCTATATACAGTAAATGCATGCTATTAGCTAATAAAATATGTGTTGTTCTCCATCTTTTTATTATGCCTGTTAATTCAATTGTGATGATGAATGTACAGAAGAATCTATCTCTATAAATCTTAAAACGATAAAAGTGGGCAGCATAGACTCTACATCGCGCATAGAGATATCCAGTGCCACCTTAGTCCGTGTTTTATGTGAAGAAAACTAAATTCTGCAAGCGTCATACGTGATGCAAGTGAAGCAAACTTGCCAATGTTAGCTTATTTTGCACAATCTATTTTGTTTCCGCTAGTCAAGGGCGCAAGCATGGATTATGGGAAATTACAGACAGATAAAAGGAAGCACTTCTTCACACAGCTCGTATTCAAACTACCGAATTCACTACCACAAAGTGTAGTGAATGGCTTTAAAAGGGGATTGGACAAATTCATGGAGGCTAAGGCTATCAACGGCTACTAGTCCTGATGGCTCAATGCTGCCTGCATTAGCCGAGTTCCCACCCTTAACAGGGAGCAATGCATTGTAGGGGCGAGCAGACCGGCAGCGAAGCGAGAAGGGCTGGTAAAGAGCGGTGGCACAGCCACTGCAGCAGCACAGGCCCAACAGCAGCAGCAGCTCCTTCCCGGGAGGGGACTGCTGAGCCAATCAGTGCAATGATGGAGTGGGGCCAAAGAGGCGGACCCAGCAGAGTGAGATCGTTCTGTTGTTCTGCCTCCATTTCAGCTTCAGCCTCCCAGGCGGCTCCAGGATTTCAGTTGCTGACTTCCCCACCCACCCGCTCCCAGCAGTAAGATGTCTTGCAGTGGCAGAGGTAGTCGCCAGTTAATGGGGCTGGAAAGAAAGTTTACCTGCACACCAATTGGCAAAGGTTGTGCAGGGTTTTTTTGCCTTCCCCATGGCAAGATTAATTCCATTGTAAATAAGTTGATCTGGACTATGAGTAAATTCTTTGTGGAGGCTTCATTTGATAACATTTGTTGTAACTTACCTAGGCGTGATAGGCATTGGGCTGGATCCATTGGTTAGGGGAGAGCGGGATTCGGCTCCCTGCTCCCCCATGGTGAGGATTCTTGTAAGGGATCTCAGGATGTGGTGCCAAGACCAGACCAGCATAGGGGATGCGATCTGGCCACACCCGGGGAGGTGGCAAAGGGTTCACATTAGCGGTATGCACCATGGGGTGCCCCTGGCCCTTCCAACCACCACCTGGCATGCAGGCCAGAGGAATCGGTCAGCAGGCAGCCTGGCTGATTACAGGATCCATGCCCGCTGCCGCTGCCAAGCCTATTCAAGTGAGTCAATAAAAGTTATGGCCAATTTATTATCCCAGCTAGGCTTCTTTGTCTATTTGTTCTCGTCCCTTTGCCAGCCAGACCCAATTAAGCACTGCCCACACAATCAGAGGGAGTTATGCCTATGTACAAGAGTTACTAGGGAACATGAGCAGGAGACTGCTGTTGTGGGCTTCCACAGGCAAACGGCTGGCCATTGTGTGAACAGAATGCTGGAGCTGGACTAGATGGACCTTTGGTCTGATCCAGCAGGGCTCTTCTTCTTATGATCTTAAAGACTATCCTAGACGGATCGTGAGAAGAGAAATTCTCCTGTCCAAAATGGTGATTGGTGAGCATGTGCATCTTTAAGGCTGCTTGTGTTTTCAGGAACAGAATCATTACCCACACCCACCGGATCTGTCACATTTAATATCTATACTGCCAGGGACTCATTGTTCCAATAATAAAACAAGGCAGTTCCCTATGTTCTATGCTACATCAACAATAGTAAAAGGGCTTGAAATGGTGGTAGAAATATAAAAGGTACTCTTAGCCTTACTTGTGAAAACAGTTTTCTGTGTGGTTGTTTGGCAGTAGTGCCACACATAACTATGGAGTGTACAAGAATAAGTTTGCCAACTTGATTTACACCTCCCCCCTTTTTTTTTGATGTGGCCTCCACAGTCCATGCAGAGGACTATTTTCCAAGCCATTCTTGCTCTGAGAGCATTAGAAGCAATTTTCTCACAGCCATGGGAACATGAAGTAAATCAGGGCTGCTGTATACCACTGGTGTTCCATGAACCAAAGACAAAAAGAGCACCAGGGGGGGAAATATAGCAAAGATATTTATCCTGCCGCCCCCACCCCCCTGCCCTAACAGGGCTGAACATTTCACTCATGGCCAAGCTCCACTGGTCTAAGAAGTGAGATTGACATAAAACCCTGCAGAGAACAGAAATAGTGGATCCTGTATCTAGAGACCCTTTGAGCTTTGCTGGCACAGCATCATCTCAGAAAACACATTGAGCATTTGCCACACTTTGGATGTTTGGCACACACCTTCTTATTGAAGAGCATTAATCTAGAAGGGAGTGTGGATGGAAAAAGAGTTTAGGAGGCTAATAATGCAACCCTGATTTATTCCTATTACAAAGCAAAGCTTACTACGCCAAGTGATCAGACTGACTTCTGCTTGCTGCCTAAAGGGAATTTTCATAAGTCTCTCTTCTAAACAGGGGGGGGAGAGAGAGAGAGAGAGAGAGAGAGAGAGAGAGAGAGAGAGAAAGAGAGAGAGAGAGAGAGAGAGAGAGAGAGAGAGAGAAACCCCCTTTGTCAGCCTTCCTTAAGCTCAGTGCAAGATGTCAGCATCCAGCTGGAGAGGAAGGAAAGGCAAATCAAGGATAATATGCCTGTTTACAATTCAAGTCTTTGCAATATTTCTTTCCTTCTTGTCTAGCAATGAAATTATATGGCAGGAAAGAGACCTCCAGGAGTGGGTTGACTAGAATAGCCATTGACAGGGTGTGCGCGTGTGTGATTGATACCTCTGCTTGACGGAGCCTCCCTTTCTAAGAAACTGGGAGCAGGGATGTCTCTTTGCAGGTTTGGGCAAACTGGCACAGGTTCCAAACATAGAGTGGCCAGGTCTTCTACTTTACAGAGGACAGTTCTTGATCTTGGAGACGTGGCATAGGACAGTCCTCTATTTGATGGGCTGTCCAGTCTTAAGACCAGTTTAAAGATAAGGAATTGTAAGAAGGGAGAGCAGGAGCCTTGAAGTGCCTGCCAGGGTTAGCATCTGGAGAGCAGGATGAGTAATTCAATTCAATTTGCATGTGCAAGTTGGTGTCCTTGTTTGCCCTCTTTTTGGGTGATGAATCCTCTCTCTTTTTTTGGTGATGCACAACTGGCCACCCCAGCAGGCATCCATCCCGCAAGAAGCGTAAGTCATTGGCAGGGTGCTCTCCCAGGAAGAATGTTTTGAGTAACATGCATGCTGATGTTAAGCAACCCCAAATCTAGGGGGGTACATGGATTTTGTTATGGTTTGTTTGTGACCGGAACAGGCGATGTTCACACATCTGAATGCAAACACAAACACATCAAACATTCCCAAGCTTGTGATGCTGGTTCAGAAAACGTGTACTGTAGAAAAATGTACACTGAAGAAAAATCCGCATTTCGGGGGAAAATGTTCATTTTCATGCTTTCATCAATGGGGGAAAAGTACGCATTTGTGTGAGCACTTCAAGAAATGCAGATGTGCACTTTCCCTGTTCAAACAGCAACAACATAAAGCTCACAATCAGGAATGGAAATGAGGCAGACCAAGCTTCAAAGTGGAATTCAGAGAACCTCAAGAAGCTCAAGCTATGCTGGTTCTCCCATCCTTGCACCAGTTAAATGATGTTCTCATCGCCCTTGTGGGGAGGAGCTTTGTGGATTCAGCCAGGTGCCATGAGGGGTAATGTTGCCACAGGACAAGGTGGCTCTGTTCAGTGGCTACTGGACTGGGTGGATTCCCAAGAGAGTGAAACCAGAGATCCTGGCCAATGGAGCTAGGTGCCTTGCTCTTTGTGTCACCATGATGGTTCCGTGGTCTAGCGCATAGCAACATCCTGAATCAGGTGACAGGCAGGTTATTGGGATGCTGCACGTTCCTTCTCCTTCATGGCTGAATGCTGCCAATGATCCTACATGGCTCCTGAGGTCTACTCTGCTTCACCTTACTGCCACACTTCAATAGGACCCCCTTGGTAAACAGGTCAAAAAAGTGGACCATGCATGTGTGTATGTCCATCATCATGCATGGCTTTGACAATGTCCTGCGCCTTGTCTGCTGCAACAGTCTGCCATTTAGGTCAGGGCTGGGCAGAAGGTAAATCTCTAAATGTTTTGGACTTCAATTCCCAGAAGCCCCTGCCAATATGACACACAGGTTACCTTGCCCGAGGGTTCTACAAAACCTGAAGCTGCCACTGACAGTGCTGCATGAAATCCACAAATACAAACAGTGGGACAATTCCTTGATTAGAACCCTTTGGCGCACTTTAGCACAATCTAACCCAGGGTGGGCAACTTGGGCCCTCCAGATGTTTTGGCCTACAATTTCCATCAGATCTAGCCAGTATAGCCAATTGTTGACCGAAATATAAGTTGCCCACTTCTGGGTTAAGGCTGCAATTAAGGCTGCAATTATATGTACATTTACTTGGGACTATGTCGAACTCAGTAGGACTTACTTCTATGTAGGCACTTAAAGGATCCTACTATAAGTCTGCATAACACATACACCTTCCATTCCATCTCATCAAACTAAATGTAGCTTCAAATAAGTAGCGTGCAGCTATGTCTGTATCTTTTTATTTCTCCAAAGTAAGCATAGGGCCCTGATCTCAATTGGGACTGCAGCATACTGCGGGCCTTGCTAGACCTACCTGTTAATCCGGAGAGGAGAAGGAGAGAGGCTGCGCTGCAGCTAGCGTGGGCCGTCGCCCTTTTCTACATGTAAGACGTGACGGGGTAAGGGAAAGCCCCGTCGCGTCCTCCATTTTTAAAAAAACTTAAAGGGGCCACGTGCGCAGGAGCGCACCAACGATAAGGTAAGTCTTTTTTTTTTTTTAAAAAAAGGGTTCCCCGCTCCCCCCGATTTCCTTCCCACACAATGTATGATGTCCCCCGCTCACCCCGGGGCTGTGGAAAAGCAGGGCCACAAGCGGATCCGGTTATGCCGGGTCTAGGGAGGGTTTAGCCCGGCCTAACCCTGGGATCCCTTGTGCGTTGTCTGCATGCACAGCAGGTAGCCTGGGCCTCGCAGCGGGCTAAACCCTTGTCTAGGAAGGCCCTGGGAATGAGAGGAGAGTCTTAATACTTCCGTCCCCATGTCAAAGGTTTGTTCCACAAATTTGCATGGAAGTTTTAATTAGGTTATTAGTCAATGCACTTTCAAGTACAGAACTTTCTGTCCAATGAAAAATATTTTTAAAGCCATGTATGTTTCACAGGCAGGGTGGCCAGAGGCAAAATGTGGACAGGGCTCCTACACCTTAATAGTTGTGAAGAAGAGAGAATTTCAGCCAGTGGAGCTTGCATGATACCTGCATAATTCTACACTACTATTAAAGGTGCAGGAGCCCACCCACTTTTTGCCTCTGGCCATCTTCTTCACAGAACAGGAGTCATCAAGTGCACTGTTAGGCATATTTAAGTATCATGGATGTCTTTGGGACTTGAGCACTTGGCAATGCACAAAAGCCCAGTCTATTTCAAAGATACAGGAATAGCTGACATTCTTGGCTTGGGCTAATAGGGTAGATCTAATAGTGTACAAAACTATACTAGTTCTTCCCCCAATCTTAAATATGCCACATAAATATTACTATTTATACAGAGCCATTCCTCCAATTTCTAAATAGGTGTCATGGCTCCCCTGGGATCTTCCTCTTATGAGGAATCTTCCAAGGGAATTATTACACTAGGTCTTCTCGATATCGGCTCTCTCCTTTGTACCCCATATTTAGTCCACAGCCAAATTGTGTTGCTTCTCCCTTTAGAATACTGTCAAAATATGGCCTCTCTGTTGTGTTGGAGAAGCCTTTGGTCCATGCCTTGGTTATCTCTTGCCTAGACTACTGCAATCTTCTCTGCTCTGGTCTTTCACTGTCTCACCTTGATCCCCTCCCCTCTATCCAGCACTCTACTGTCAAAGCCATTCACATCTCATATTTTTTGTCCAGTAGCAAAACTACAGAATGAACAGTCTTTACAGTTCATGCCTGATGGATGGTTACAATGTGCTATAGCATAAGCTAGCTCTTCTCTGTATAATAGCATGACATTTCACAACAACTGATGAAAATCATACTGGGGAAGGTTGCAGTTACTGCTGCAGCTCAGGCTTCAGGTGAGCCCTTGGCCATGGAAACAGAATGTGAATTAGCAAAAGATCTTCCATTTAAATTTTAGAATGGGTTTCAGCTTGTTGGGGGGGGAGAGATCACGGACAGGGTGGCAGAGGGGGCATCGGACATGGCAAGCGGGCGAGCGAGCGGGTGGTGAACGGTGAACGGGGGGTGGACATGGCAAGCGGGTGTGTGTGGACATGGCAAGCAGGGGTGGACATGGCAAGCGAGGGAGGGGGTGAGTGAGTGAGGGGGAAAGTGGGGGGTGAGCGGACAGACAGGCGAGTGAGGGGGGCGAGCGGGGGACATCATACATTGTGTGGGAGGGAAATTGGGGGCAGGGGGGAGTGGGGAACCCTTTTTTTTTTAAAAAAAGACTTACCTTATCGTTGGTGCGCTCCTGCACACATGGCCCCTTTAAGTTTTTTTTTAAATGGAGGACGCAACAGGGCTTTCCCTTACCCCGTCGCGTCTTACATGTAGAACTGCAAAAGGTGCATCACTGCAGATTGTCCTGAAAAGAACAGATTTGCAATGACAATTATGTTATGTCTTTTTAGCAGTCTCATAGCTTCCAGTTTGATGCTGGAGCTCTGATTTACATCTGATGTCCTTGTGTCCTGACAGAGTTCTAAAAATATAAATATGGGCAACCTTAAAAGGATAGGCATGCAGCCAAAATAAGGCTGTACCCACAGAAGCAAAATGAAACCACTACCATAAAGCCAGGGGAGGAAGGAGAAAGAAAAAGGTGAACAAATCTACTCCAAAGTAAGCCCCAGGTAAGCATGCATAGGGTTACAGCTTGAAAGATCTGTGGAATGCAGACATGATCAGGGTAGTTGACATGATTGCTCCTGAGCGCCCTCTCCTGTGGAGAGCTCCTATGGCTCCTGGTATACCCCAGAGCTGAGAGTGGTGAAACAAAATAAGAGACGGCTTGAGGGCAGATGGAAACGAACTCCTAATGGATGTAGTCAAACACTTGTGAGTGCCTACACTAAGGCATATTCAGGGGCAGTGAGGATAGCAGCAATATTTTGCTGCCTCTATTTAATCTTCAATCTGCTGCCCAGCAGAGCTTTTCAACGTTCTCCCGTGGCTATTACATGTTGGCCCCAAGGACATGGTAGAACCTTCTGAGGCTTGCTGTAATACATTTGCTAGGCACTTCCAGAATAAAATCTCTTGCATCTGCCAGGACTTAGATTCCAGTGTTATAGCAGGTGAATGCAGAGCACAGTCTTGTCTAGTTTTCTTGGATGAGTTTCAGCTGGTACAGCTCAAGGATGTTGACAAGTGCTTGGACAGGTTCATGCAATCTTCATATTATATATGTTCCATCATATTATATGATGGAACAGCCAGCTGGGCTGGGGAAGTGATTAATGCCTCTCTGCGAGAGGGAGTGGTCCCAGGCCATTTGAAAGAGGAGGTAGTGAGACCACTCCTGAAGAAATCTTCCCTGGACTCAGAAAATCGTAATAACTATAGGCTGGTGGCAAATGTTTTATTCCTGGGCAAGGTCCTTGAGCAGGTGGTTATGGGCCAGCTCCAGACACTCTTGGATGAGACTGATTATCTGGATTCATTTCAGTTGGGTTTCAGGCCTAGCTTTGGTATGGAATCAGCCTTGGTTACCCTGTATGATGATCTATGTCAGGAGAAAGTCAGGGGGAGTGTGACTCTGGCCTGCTTGCATTGGCTGCCTGTACATTTCTGAGCCCAATTCAAGGTGCTGGTTCTAACCTATAAAGTCTTACATGGTTCAGGACCACAATACCTGTTGGAACACCTTGCCCAACATGAACCTACCCATATACTATGTTCAACATCTAAGGTCCTTCTCTGGGTGCCTACTCTGAGGGAGGCCCAGAAGATGGCAACAAGGGAGAGGGCCTTCTCTGTGGCGGCCGCCTAAGTATGGAATGATCTCCCCAATGAGGCCTGCCTGGCACCAACATTGATATCTTTTCAGTACTAGGTTTTCTCTTTTCTCTTTTCTCTTTTCCCAGGCATTTAGCAATATGTGATGAGCTTCATTGATCCTGGATCTGTTTTTATAGTTGTTTATAAAGTTGTTTATAGTTGGTTTTAGATGTATGTTTCTGTGTATGTTGCATGTTTTTGTGGTTTAAAATTTTGTATATTGTTTTTAATTGTTTTAATCTTATGTAAACCACCCGGAGATCTTCGGCTATGGGACAGTATAGAAATGTAGACGATGATGAGGATGATGGTGATAAAGATGATGATGATAGAAGGCCCCTTGTGAAGGCCAATGAGGAAAGGTGGCAATTGAGAGGTGTGCATTTGTGAACCAATGAGTTCATGAATTGATATAAGGCACACAGGCCTAGCCCAGAAATAAATGTGCACCAGATCCTTCTTCAAAATGTACTTATTTATTTATTTATTGAATTTCTATACTGCCCATAGCCGAAGCTCTCTGGGCGGTTTACAAAATTAAGACAATTCAAGTATAAAACAACAGTATAAAACCATAATATAAAATACAATATAAAAGCACAACCAAGATAAAAACAGCAGCAATGCAAAAATACAAATTTAAAATACAAATACAAATTTAAAATAATCACCTCTTTATTCTCCACAGAGCTTGGATTTACAAGGAGCCCATGGTGTGCCACATGGTTTTCTCTTACAAGTACAAATGTAACGATTTCTGAACAAATGTCAGTGCAGGACCAAAGGAACTAATTAGACATACTGCAAGTGTCACAGTCAGAGTCTTGGGCATGGCAAGTCCTTTCAACCTGGGCCCAAGCCAGTTCCTGCATAGACAGAGGACAGTACATAGCTGCAAGCATTTTAACGTTTAAGCTAAAGCAGTATAATTATGAAAAAATAATGGTGAACACTGTTTTTGCATTCAATGAGAATCCCCTCCCATTCAAAGGTGAGAAACAGATATCCATATTCTCTCCCTAACAAATTGGTGAAGGTTTGTTAGCAGCCACCCCCTTGGGGTGCTTTCTCTTAAAATTGCATATATGGCTACCTTTTATAATTTCACAAGTGAGGACTCTCTACTGCACATTTTGCAGAAAATGAATAAAATCAAGGAATTTTTCATGCTTCAGAAATCTGACACCAACACTGCTGATTTACTTGATGCCTAAATATATTTTTCTGAGTCCTTCCCTCCTTTTGTATGCCATTCTTGTAATATAATTTGGTTCTTTCTCTTGGAAATTTAGAGACTCTGTGTCTGCTCTATACAGGTGTTGCTGTCATTCTGGAAAACTGAGTGGGAAAATGTTATTATGATCCCGAGAGTTTTTTATACAAGGGTTGCTCTCAAAATTCCTTTCCTCTGAATACCCCCTGAGTTTGAGGGGTCTGAGGCTGCAGTCCTCTACATACTTACTAAGATAAGAAGAACTCAATGGGGCTTACTTCTGAATGTTTCTGTAAAATTCCAAGGATAACTGTGCTCCAATCTGCTCATTAGTCTGGGAAGTGGGGCTGAGATCAGTTCATTCATATCAGAATCTACAAAAACCAAATTCTTCAAGCAACTCTAGATCTAAGTAGAGATCGATAAACAAACCCAGCCCATCTCATTTGAGAATGGACAAAGGGCCTTGCTAGACCTACCTTGCAATCTGGTGGTGAGGAGGGGCCAGTCTACACGCGAGACGCAACGGGGCCTAGGAAAGCCCCACCGTGTCCGCAATTTTGTTTAAACTTAAAGGGGCCGCATGCGCAGGAGCGCACCACTGGGACAGGTAAGTTTTTTTTTTTAAAAAAAATAGCCCCTCCATCCCCTTCTGCCAATCTCCCCCCCCATGACCTCCCCTGGCTTCCGATCCCCCTCTCCTCTCCCATGTCCCCACCTGCCATTTCCTGCTGTTGCTGCCGATGTCCCCAGCTGCTGTTTCCTGCTATCGCCGCCGCTGCACAGGCCAGGGAGATGGTGACAGCGGGAAACGCTGGCTGGGGACATCGGCGGCGGCTGTGACAGTGGGAAATGGCAGGTGGGGACCTGGAGGGGGAGTGGGGGGTCAGAGGCCAGAGGAGGTCGTGGGGGGGGAGATCGGCGGAAGGGGCCGGGGGGTGGTGGCCGGGAGCGCTGCGGCCCATCCGCCACTTTTCCCAGCTACTCGCGCGTAAGTGCGGTAGCTGGGAAAAGCGGCGGGATGGTCCACACACCTGCGGTCTCGGCCTCAGCCCGACCTGAGGCCGAGACCACGGGAAGAACTACGGTAGCAGAGGTTTTGGTTAGCACGGTGCCAGGGTGGCGTAAGCCCTGGCTGAGGTCGGGTTCCCCTGTGCGTCGTTTGGACGCACAGGGCCGAGCAGGGGCCTCAAACTGAGCTAACCTCTGGTCTAGCAAGGGGACATGGCACCTCTGGTCTAGCAAGGGGTCTAGCACTGTTTGGGGAATTCTCAGAAAAGTTTGGGCTCTCCTCAAGAATTCTCCAAAACTCAGAACTACAATCTAGAGGAGCATTTTCTTCCCATTGTTAGCCCTCTTGCCTAGCAGCTTCCTTCCATCTCCATCCTCCCTTTCTTAAACACACAACGTAGCAGGGGGAAAGAGTGGCTGAAACATCTGCCTAAAACTTTCCTAACACTCTGAAATTAAGGCTTCTGAACATGCAAGATCCTCTAATGCTGGGAAGTATAATTTTTATTTTTCCTGTTGAATGAGTCAGGAGGAATAAAATAAATTACACATCAACCCAAAGGCATCCCAGAAGTCTTAGAAGTCTTCACTGAAGAATGAGAAACAGCTTAAAAGAGCCATCAGTTTAATTCTGGGAAAGTGTTGGTTGTTAGGGTTGGTGTTAAAAAAAATACTCCTCAAGTTCAATGACTTAGGAGCAGAGGTGTTGTGGAGCCAGAGCCTGTAGGGTTGAAGCTTTCATGGCACAGCGATGGAAACATTTCACCTGTAGAATTGCCTGAATTTGGAAGCTGAAACCTGAGGAAGTTGCTGTGTAACACATCTGGAGAGCACCATCTTGGGTACTATAAAATTTCTCTTTTCTTAGACCTTTCAGGAGCTCGTGTTTCTTTTCTGAGAAGTGTTACAAACATAACAGAAGCTTGTTCAGACTTCAGTGTGATTAGAGAAGTCTGAAGAATGGTCAGATGTTTGTTCTTGTTTCCCATGGAAAACTATGAGTCCTGGGCCATAGAGAACAGAAAGGAAATGGCTCTGGTATAGACTAGCAGAGGGAACTCTGAGTCTCTCTTGCAACACATTTTTTGTGTGTGCCACAAATCAATTATATTTATTTAGTATTAGCAAAACGCTCTGTATGATGATGGGCGGGAAATATGAAGAGCGAAAAGGCTTTCATATTGCAAAATTAGTCCTGCCAGATTATCAGTCTGTATATCCTGCCAAATGAGATGTGATGCAAGAGGTCCATGCACATGATCTCCTCCAGCAGGGCTGGCCCTCTCATGAAGTAGGGTGAAGTACCTGCTTCAAGTGGCAGAGTGAGGGAAGGGTGAGGAATTGTGCTGCTTCCCTCCACCCCAACAGGAGGCGCCTTTGCTGCCTCCAGTGGGTGCTCTGGAGAACCCCTCCAGCCACTCATTTGCAACAGCAAGAGAGGGGTGTGCGAGATGTAGGTGGCAGATACAGAGGGGGGCAGATGTGAATGTATGAGATCCAAGGTTGACATCAAGGCCTGAAGGTTGAAATTTTGTGAAATTTTGTTTCAGCTCTAGAATTTGTAAATCAGGATATAATAATAGCCCCTCTGACAGAATGGCAGGCTGGCCCCTGTGAGCCTCCTCCTTCTAACCCCATTCTTCATAATCTGAGAGGATAGAAGGTCATTCTTCTCCACTGAGGACAATTCTATTTTCTTCTACATTTACTGTAGGAAACAATTGTGGTAGATTCCTAGCTGAAATTAAAGGCATTTTGAATTATTTTAAGTTGACTACTATGGAATAAGAAGACCTGGACCACTGCAGCAATTTTTTTTGCTGTTGTTGTAGAATGATTAAACTGTATTGCTAATAACACATTATATATTTTTCTTAAGCCAGACCAGTGTCCTTTGGCATGAGTGCTTCATAAGACTTAAAACCATTCAGTAATAATTTAATCATCTTCCTGATATAGGTCTTATTATTTAGCCCACACAAGCATCACAATTATCCCATTCACAGTCAGGCTTTGATATTTGCCCTGCAAACTTTCGAGATAGTACTCAATGAGTTTGACTTCCGAGTAAGCCAAACAATTTCATCCCCGTGGTAATTAATTTTAAATTATGCTTAAGTGTAATTATGGTTAATAGTAGCCATCTTTGTTTTCCTCCACCGAAGGGTCCCAGGATAAAATATAATACATTTCCTTTCTTCTTAACTATGGTTTCATCAGTTAAAAATAATTTATCACCAAGGATTTGGGAGGTGAAATCTATTGAAAGGGTTAGGTACTTGGGAACTACTGAAGTGTGTGTTCCCCCTCCCTTCCTCATAGGGGATGGATATTTTAGAACAATGATGAGGAAATCAAATTCTGTTTCTGAGAATCTTGTATCTACACATAGAACTCTGACTCTAAATGTAGTACACTTATGCATAACAAGTACATAATTCAGCGAGCAACCAATGAGCCATTTTAGAAGGTTTGTAATTTTTGCATTCCCTTACAAACCTTCCTCAAGTGCCTTGGGTATTGGCATGTGAAAGCTGAAGCGTTCACTTATGCCAAACAATTCAGGCAACCCATTTCAATGAGCAGCCTTTGATCCACAGAAGAAAAAGGATTAACCACAAGCAGAGTGGATATGTGAAGCAGTGCTTAAAATAAAAGACTGTGGTACAACTAGGTAATTTTAGGTCCCTGAACTGAATGGTCTTATGGAGGCCCCCATTAGATGGCCATGGGTGTCAGGGCTGGCCCAAGGTATTTTGCTGCCTGAGCCAAAGGACAAGATAGCGCCCCGTTCCATTTTAGGTGCTGGCACTTGAACCTTACTTCAATATTGGCAACAGGAGAGAGTCCTCCATCACACCTGAGGGAAGCAGACTAGTTTAGAGGGTGTAGGCTGTGAGGCGCTCACAGCTTTGTCCTCCTAAGAGGTTAGAATGGCTGGGAGACTACCATTGCTGCCTCGTAGCATCTGCTGCTAGAGGCAAATGCCTCAGGCAGGATCTACACTACTGCTTTAAAACGGTTTATAACTGTAGTGGCAACTGTTGGGGCCCAGAACACACTCCATATACAGTTGAGAATCGAGGCTGGAGAACATGACAGCCAGTTGGCTCACAAGCAGCTTTACCCAGCAATAGCAGTGTTGTAATAGGTCACTGCTGCAGGGTACACATGATTACTTACTAAAATAATATTTTGGCTTTATCTTACCCAAGAGCACCCCTTGCTATTTTCCTCCCCCCACCGCAACATTCACACATATGTTGGAAAATGCCACATCTGTGCAGTGTTCAAGGAAAAGCAGGTGAGTATTTTTTAATTTAATTTATGATTGCTGCCACTCTGTTCATTTTCACAATAGAGAGCGATAAAACCTGTATCCAGGCATGATTAAAAGTGGATAGAGTCACCATGTAAGCAGGAATGTGGCCACATCAAGTCGCCTACAGTGGTGCATCACAGCAAAGCTGCTCCCATAGGTGTCCGGGCATCGTGCTGAGTTCCCAATGGCAGGGAACCTTACGTGCATACATGTGTATGTGCAAAGCCCCCCCCCCCACACCTGCAGGCTCTTGTACTATACGTGTAGATGCCTATGGGAAGATCTTTGAAGTGATGCAACATTGGGGGGCGGGGCTACTTGATGCAGCCCCAGTCCTGTTTGTGTCGTGAGTCTATCCACATTTAATCACAGCTGAGTAGAGCTACAGAGGTACAAGATGGTCTTCAGATAATTATTGTCACCACCTTCTCATATTCAACACAGAGCAAATATGCAAGTTATTACAGCACTGGGCAGAAATACCTGCTTACTATCTTCTACTAAGGCCTTTGGCAAGAAAAAGAGGAGGTGCATATTGGAGCCTAAAATCTATTTAGCTTATGTGGGAATTATTCAGGATGCTGTGTAAATTATGAAATTACAGTCTTAGTCCAAGCAAATTAAAGGAAAAGATTTTGAAAGTTATCCAAACTTTTGCTTGCCAACCGTCATATGTCCTTGAGTTAACACTTATAGATATATTAGAAGATACCACACTTAGGGTGAAACCATGAGTACATGGGGTGACTGGGTTTGTGCAGACCTCAACATATAGGCCTGGGTCAGACAAATCCAAGGGCCTTTAGGACCACCTCATGAACTCATGGCACTGCTGCCAGGCTCAGGCCCAGCGGTGCTCACATGGTGCCACTGTTTGTTAGAACCAAGAACCAAAAGAGCTGCTCCAATAGCAAAAATTATGGCAACCATGTGAAAAGGCACGTTGTGGCCACGCAATTTCTCAACAAATGGCATCTCAATGTGAGTGCCCTCCAGCTTCCAAAGTATGTCTGAACAAAGCCATGATGAAGTAATTTGTGTGATGGCTGCCACACACCATGTACACAACTCAGCCCACATTTGCTGTGACTTGGTTCAACAGAAGCCCTATGCACAGGGGCAGCCAAAGATGAATTGCTGCCTGAGGCGAAGGACAAGATGGCACCTTCCACGTAAAGAAGCAGTGTAGTACACTTACAGTTGTCCTCTGACACCCTGACACCACTCTCCATCCTCCTGGAACTTTTGCCTGGGGCAGACACCTTACTCTGCTTGATGTTAGGGCCAGCCCTGCCTATGCTGGCATCCTAAACACATGTAGTCTTTACTCATGAGGAGGGAGAGCAGGGACAAGTGTGCTAGCATCAAGTCTTTGTTGCCTCCCCACTAACTTTTATCATGTTTGGTCATGTAGGCCATATCCCATATCCTTGTACACCATTTATCAATGGGGGGTGGATTAATCTTCTTCCATCTATAACTAACAGACAAGTGTGCTGCCTTTTATAAATGTACTACCATTTCTAGGTCATCTGATACTACTACATCCCTCTCATTGTGTAATAGGATAACTACCATATCTTTTCTCAGATTGTAACCTATGACGATGTTTGTTTGTCTTTAATCATTCAGATATTACACACACACCCACACACACACCCACACACCCACACCCACACACCAGAAATGTATTATCTTGGGACAGGACAAAAATATGGAATCTACAAGTACCATAATCTACAAATATGGAATCTCCAGCACTTGTGTATAAAACTGTCTAACAGGGGAATCCAGTGGTTAGGGATGGAGCGTCTGTAGTGGCTGAATCATCACTTTGTACACCCTCCTGGGATCATGCCAGCAGGGTGAAAGGTGGAGCTGGCTATTATTTTCCCTTTTTATTTTCATTTTGTGTTAAAGAAATAAAAAATGTTTACCCTCGTTGCTCCCAGTGGGAGGGAAATAAGCCATGAGTGCTCCAAGGCTGGTGTAGGTTTTCCCCTGTCCCAGTGGCATATTTGAGAAGAGAAAGCACCCATCATACACCCAGCGCATCTCCCTTTTGCCCTCTGCAGTTGGAGTTGTAACTATGGCAGACCTTTTTTTGCCCTCTGCTGTTGGTGTTCTAACATATTAATCTCAGCGGAATGCACATTTGAATGCATATTCCAATGTGCATCAAAATGCATGATCTGATGCACTTCTAAGAGGTTCATCAGATGCATGTTCACTACTGCCCACTCACATTTTTTCACATGTCCTTTAGATGCCGCCATCCGCCATCCACCCCCCACGTGCCTCCTGCTCCTTCTTGTCTTTTTTCCGTCACAAAATGTACCCCTTTTGATCCAACTCTTTTGGGGGAAATGATATATACCACCATTTCCTGCTGTGCAGTGTGTGATAAAAAGTGGTGTGATAAAAACAGCCCCTGAATGGGCCACGTGGTTTTTGTTTACTTCCTTTTTCTTCTCCAGGTAGCAAGAGGAAGTTTTGTGGGACAGGAGTGGGGTGGAGAAGCGACGTTAGGGAACCGCGATTTCCCCCATCTGATGATGCTCTCTATGTGCATTGTAATGCTAGTTTTTTGCATGCTAGAGCTGGTTTGGAGATTAGAGGGAAAACAATACAGTTTCCTTGCTAGAGCATAGTGCAGAAAAACAGAGATCACTGGCCTCTGTTGTTGACGCACTGAGGATACATTTGCTCTTCCTTGAAGAATTTCAAACCTTTCAAGTGCTCCTCCAGTTTACCAAAAATAGGAGGTGGTTTTTTTCATGCAGCACAAAAAGTGTGTAGAACTCATTCTTCTATTCTATTCAGTATCAGTGCTAGACTAGACTAGACCTATGAAATTTCTTTCTTTCTTTCTTTTTTTTTTTTAAGGATCGGGATTGCATATAGTACTTTTCTTATATTTCCAATACGTAACTGCTATCAAATGGTTTTGTCTTTCAAGATATTAAATTACATTGACCAAGATTTCAAAACATGTTCTATTATAATAATAATAATAATAATAATAATAATAATAATAATAATATCTATAGCCATCTAAATTACACTTTACATAGAGCAAGATTGGCAGGTTTCTATCCTTAGGGGCTTTCATTCTCAAAATAAAATAGACACACATGAAAGGACAGGGGATAAATGGGGAAGAAGATGTGATTACTCTAATAACATGTCCCTTGGCTTAGTTGGGACTAGGGGATTGCTCCAAAGCCTTCCCAGAAAGGATGGGATTTGAGGAGGGATTTGAATGAAGGGAGATGGTTGCATGGAGGCATTCTAGGAGGCATTTACTAGCATATGTGGCAACAAAGGAGAAAGGGGGTCGTTTTAGGGAGCAGGAGACCTTCAGATGGGTGAACAAAGTGGAGCAGGATGAGCGGAAGTGACAGGATGGGTTGTGTTGAATGTAAGAACAAGCAAGGCTTGAAGGTAAGCAATGTGATACAGGTGTGGTGTTGAATCTCAGGCCCGTGGACCAAATTTGGTCTGCCTGGTGTCCCACTTCAGCCCTTGGGGGTTCAACTGGCCCCAACCCCTTTTTACAAACATTTGGTGGGTTTCTGGTCTTTCTTTGAGTAGAGGATGGTAAGATAAGGAAAAGAAAGGGGGGAACTACAGAGAAGACAATTACAATAGTCAAGGAGGTGAGATATGATCAAGACATGGACTGGAGTTTTACTGCAAATCATCCAGAGATCTATCACTAGATCCCAGCCCTAATCTACACCAAGCAGGATATTGCACTCTGAAATTGGTATGAAATTGGTATATAAAAGGCAGGAGCCACACTACAGCTTTATAGCAGTATTGAAGTGCTCTGACAACTGCTGGGGCCCATTGACACATACCATATACCTCTTTCATACCACTATATCCTACTTGGTATGGCTCCAGCCTTTTATATACCACTTTCTTACTGCTTTCATAGTGCAATATCCTGCTTGGTGTAGATTAGGCCCCAGTCTACCTTCTGCCCAATCCTGACTTATCCGACTACACTAGGAAGAGTGGCTTACAAAACCATAAGCATCCAATGAGGAAGTAGTGATATATAACAGGAGGGTCCTGTAGGTCAGAAAGTGCTGACCTGTATTTCATCACAGCTCCACTTAAAAAAAGAGAAAAAAGTGCCAAACCAGCAAACTGTCCACATATCAGTTAATCATAGAATCATAGAACCATAGAATAGCAGAGTTGGAAGGGGCCTACAAGGCCATCGAGTCCAACCCCCTGCTCAATGCAGGAATCCACCCTAAAGCATACCTGACAGATGGTTGTCCAGCTGCCTCTTGAATGACTCTAGTGTGGGAGAGCCCACAACCTCCCTAGGTAACTGATTCCATTGTCGTACTGCTCTAACAGTCAGGAAGTTTTTCCTGATGTCCAGCTGGAATTTGGCTTCCTTTAACTTGAGCCCGTTATTCCGTGTCCTGCACTCTTGGAGGATCGAGAAGAGATCCTGGCCCTCCTCTGTGTGACAACCTTTTAAGTGTTTGAAGAGTGTGCTATGTAGGTGCTACTTGGCTTCTCCCAGTAAAATAAGTCTGAAGTCCTGGCAAACCGAATAAGAGTGATATTGCAGATGCTCGGTAGCTTAACAAACTGCAACATTTGTTCCTTTACCTATTGGAAAAGAAGTTTCCTATTGTCTTAGGCAGCTTTCTCCAATCTGGTGTCCTCCAGATGTTTTGGAGTACAGCTCCCAGCTTTCAAGGCCAATAGCCATGGTGGCTGGTGCTGATGGGAGCTGAAGTCCAAAACATCTGGAGGGCATCAGGTTAGGGAAGGCTGGTCAAAGAGTTTGGCATCTAATGTAAATATGCTATGAAATATTGCTGTGGATGCCAGTATCGTACATTTGGACAACTTATCCAGATGTTGTACTTGCTTGGCATTTTCCACATCTTTTTCTTCAGTCATTCAGTATTTTCACTTCAGTCCCACAGCAGTTGGTGATTATTTTCAAAATGACTTCTTCCCTCGGCCCATGTGTTGCCGGACTTTAGGGCTGTAAAACAATTACAAACAATGTTACTGGGGGCTATAAAGCTATGATGGATAACTGGCTCATTGTTCAAATTGTCCTAAATAGTTCTACTGTAGCTCTTCCAGCACTAGTTCATGAGAATGCATCTTTACCCACTGCCTTGACTTCCATTCTTCTGTGAGCATACTAGAAAACTGTGGTGACATTTATTATCTTTCCTCAGTACAAAATATGGTGCTAAATGTAATAGTAATGGTTTAGGTGTCTATAAAATGTATGCGAGCATTCTACTGAGAATTATTTATGATCAATAGGCTACAACTCAGGATTAAGGGAAATTCATTGTTAGGGTCATTTCTCTCCTTCTCAAGTGCCTTCTCTCCACCCCCCTCATGGAAACCCCTCATGGCTTAGCACAATCATTGATCCTAATATTAGTATGAAATAAAATACTATTGATTCTTAAAAGAAAAAAATCCCTTTAATAACCTTAATATAATTAGATGCTTAGAAGAATTTTGCTTGTCAATACCTGGGAGTTGGTTAGAATCTTTCCTGATATTCTAGGCATAGCTAGGTATAATTCGGTGGTGGTGGGGGAATTAATGATGATTTGGTTTACTTTACTTCTTATTTATTTATTATCGCATTTATATCCTGCCTTTTTCCTCTTAAGGAATCCAAGGCGGTGTACATAATCCTCCTCCTCTACATTTTATCCTCACAACAACAACCCTGTGAGGTAGGTTGGGCTGAGAGTCTGTGACTGGCCCAGAGTCACTCAGTGGGTTTCCATTGCCAAGTGGGGACTAGAACCCGGATCTCCTGACTCCCACTCCAACACTTTAGCCACTGCACCATACTTCTTATCAGTGCAAATTACACATTTGAGAAAACAACTACACTTGTGAAAGAAGTCCTATACAAATGGGATGCAAACGGTAGCCTCAGGTGGCAGAGGTTGGGAGGTGGTGGCAAAGGGTCGAAGGAGAGACCTGTGTGCCAAGCAGCCTGTGCTGTGCCTCTTCAGCTAGCCTGCTGCCTTCAGGCGCAGTAGAGGATGCTGCTCCATCACTGGTGTTGATGAAACAGTCCAGGTGGTTATACATGGAATGGGAGAGGGCACCATCTTGTTCTTTGCTGGAGGCAGCAAAATGTCCTGGGCCAGCCCTGGTTATGTGCTTTCCTACAGGTCTTTCATAAAGTGAAAATCAGCCTGCACAGGTTGTGAATCTGAGCATATAAAGGCATATGGAGAGGCTATGCTTAACCCATTTCCCTCTGGTTAATTTTCAGCTCAAAATTGCTCACCCCAAATGGCTTTTTCACCCACAGAGGATGTTATGAAAAGGGGAGGGGGGAATCTAAAGGGAAGAGAATGGGGATAGGGAGGTAGGAGTGAGAAAAGGGTTTACAGTTTACATTGTATTGGAAAATGAAAAATCCAATAAACTGTTAATTGCAAAAAATAGAGGGAAGATAAGGAATATTTTTATCCTTGAATTTTTCCTTCCATGGATGAGAAAACAGCTTAGGGGAGAGTTCTGAGCTAAATATTACAGGAGGGTAAAGGATTAAACTGACATGTCCCATAGTTAAACTATGGAACTCGCTACCACAAGATGTGATGGCCACCAATTTGGATGGCTTTAAAGGGGCAATAGATAAATTCCTGGAGGACAAGGCTATCATTGGCTACTAGTCCTGATGGCAATGTGCTACCTCCAGTAGCAGAACCTGTAAGCTTGTGTACACTAGTCACTGGGGAACATAGGTGGGAGGGTGCTATTGCATTTATGTCCTGCTAGTGGGTTCCTGGTCAACAGCTGCTTGGCCACTGTGCTGGGCTAGAGGAACCATTATGTTTATGGCTCCTCTTATGTTTTTGCATTTTAGATTGTGTGTGTGTGTTTTAAATCACAACATTGTTGAAAGAAAAATTGTGGAACTCTATGTAACATGTAATTTGAGCCTTAGAGCCCATTCATACATGATTTTCCTTCATGTGTATAGAACAACACATGTGATTGACAGATGCATGTTTATGTGTCCTTCAAACACAACAAATGCTTTGTAGTTCTCCAAGCATGTTCATAGTCTGATGATCCACAGCCAAAGCTCTCTGGGTGGTTCACAAAAATTAAAACCTTAATAAAACAACAGTCTAAAAACACAAATACAAAATACAGTATAAAAAGCACAACCAGGATAAAACCACGCAGCAAAAATTGATATAAGATTAAAATACAGAGTTAGAACAGTAAAATTTAAATTTAAGTTAAAATTAAGTGTTAAAATACTGAGAGAACAAAAAGGTGTTCAGCTGGCGATGAAAGGAGTACAGTGTAGGCGCCAGGCGGACCTCTCTGGGGAGCTCATTCCACAGCTGGGGTGCCACAGCGGAGAAAGCCCTCCTCCTAGTACCTGAAGTCTATCTTCATCTAACGCAGGGGAAGGGAACCTGTGGCCCTACAGATATTGTGGGACTACCACCATCCTCAATAATGCTGGCTGGGGTTGATGGGAGTTGGAGTCCAACAACATCTGATCTGATGGATCAAGTGGCTAGAACTCACCCAGGTTTTCCGAAACATCGATGTTACGCTTGAGCAGTCAGCTACAGCTCAGAGCCAAAAGATCATGATTCCAATGTCAAGCCCCTCACATGCTAGATTGATTCTAATGTAAATTCAATCTCCTAATATTAATACAATAAGTATACTTTGTATTCAAGTATAGCTTTTCACTGTCTAGCTCCTTCCTATCTCTCCTCTCTCATCTCACACTATTGCCCCGCTCGTGCTCTTCGCTCCTCTGATGCCATGTTTCTCGCCTGCCCAAGGGTCTCTACTTCCCTTGCTCGGCTTCGTCCATTTTCTTCCGCTGCCCCTTACGCCTGGAACGCTCTTCCAGAACATTTGAGAACTACAAGTTCAATCGCAGCTTTTAAAGCTCAGCTAAAAACCTTTCTTTTTCCTAAAGCTTTTAAAACTTGATTTTGCTCTGACTTTACACTGCTAGTTTTACTCTACCCAGTGCCTGTTTGCATTCTCTTCCCCTCCTTATTGTTTTATTATGATTTTATTAGAATGTAAGCCTATGCGGCAGGGTCTTGCTATTTACTGTTTTACTCTGTACAGCACCATGCACATTGATGGTGCTATATAAATAAATAATAATAATAATAATATATATTGTGTCGTATTGATTGTTATAAGTATAATACAAAACTTCTACAACAAAACTTTTCCAAATTCAATGCAATTACTGTACCTTTTAACATGTATGTAATCATAAATTGGTATGATTCTAACATATACATATGATATAAATTTTACAATTGATGTGATACTTAACATAAACAAACAGTAACTCTAGATTATATTCCGTTTTTGATCATATCTTCATCAGTATTTAGTTGTTTACATCAAAGAATTGTATTTATCTAAAGAAATATATTCAGCTCCACCAACTCATGGGAGGATCACTTTATCTTTGCCCAACAACAGTGAGGGCCCCTCCCCCTTTTTTCCTTGTGTTTAGATTCTAATGTAAGACTGCTTATCCTTCTGTTACCTAGAACTGTCACTTCCTTTCATATTTAGTTATTTATTACATTTCTAATTCTGCTCCTGCTATGGCGCTGCCTAGCTTTTGCTTTTGCCTTGACGTAGAGCAAATCTACACAGAGTTGTCGGGGCGCCCTGAAGGCGCTTGCATGCGCCTCCAGGGCGCCCCGAAACTCCTAGTGTAGATGCTGATCTTCAAGCCAGAAGAGGCGGCGGCGGCGGCCCCGCATCGCCCCTCGCGGGGACGGGGTGAAAAGTTTCCGGTCCTTGCCGCCGCCGCTCACCTCCACCGTTGTAATTCTGTCTTTGCCTCCCCCAGCGCCCCCCCCCATCGAAAGAGCCACCCGGGTCGGAGAGCCGGAAGAAGGCGGGGCCGGAGAGGCCAGAAACTTTTCGCCCCATCCCCGCGAGGGGCGATGCGGGGCAGCTGCCGCCGCAGCTGCCTCTTCTGGCCTGAAGATCAGCATCTACACTAGGAGTTTCGGGGCACCCTGGAGGCGCACGCAAGAGCTTTTAGGGCGCCCTGACGACTCTGTGTAGATTTGCTCCTATTCAGCTTGGACTAGTCTCAGAGACAGTCTTAGCATTAGGGCCCGGGGTGTGGATTAAGAATATCTTTCACCCAGAAGGCCCAACTCCATTTTGGAGAAGCTCTGTGGGACCACGTTCCAGTGGTGGGCAGGGTCAAAGGCAAAAGGGGTGGAGTCAAAAAACAAAAAATGGCAGCCTATTTTAGCCTAAAACTCTTATTGCCAGTAACTCAGCCTTCAAAGAGGCATTTAGAATGGGGAAAATAAACTGCACAAAAGCCAGAAATGGACTAAGCAATTATTAATGGTTGGGGAAATGCTTGCCTTCAGATCTTAAAGAGCCTGATATGGTCCCCAGGTCTGGAGTTCTGCATCCTTGCATTAAGTAAGGTGCAAGCAGTCAAGCTTGAGTGTCAAGGAATGGGGACATTTGTTAGTTATTGAATGTATCATTGTTGCATTTTTTTTTTTACTGCCAGGGAGGAGCAATGGTGCTTGGGGGACTTTCTGCCTCAGGTAACAAAATAACTTGTCTTGTCTTGGGTACTCCGTACCTTTGAGTAGCGGGTGGACCGGTGGGGAACAGGGAGGGAAATGTTTTGGGCCAGCCCTGCTGATCCTGCATATCTATATTATTATTATTATTATTATTATTATTATTATTATTATTATTATTATTATTTATTTATTTATATAGCACCATCAGTGTACATGGTGCTGTACAGAGTAAAACAGTAAATAGCAAGACCCTGCCGCATAGGCTTACAATCTAATAAAATCATAGTAAAACAATAAGGAGGGGAAGAGAATGCAAACAGGTACAGGGTAGGGTAAGCAGGCACAGGGTAGGGTAAAACTAACAGTAGAAAGTAACAGTAGAAGTCTGCACAACATCAAGTTTTAAAAGCTTTAGGAAAAAGAAAAGTTTTTAGTTGAGCTTTAAAAGCTGCGGTTGAACTTGTAGTTCTCAAATGTTCTGGAAGAGCGTTCCAGGCGTAAGGGGCAGCAGAAGAGAATGGACGAAGCCGAGCAAGGGAAGTAGAGGCCCTTGGGCAGGCGAGAAACATGGCATCAGAGGAGCGAAGAGCACGAGCGGGGCAATAGTGTGAGATGAGAGAGGAGAGATAGGAAGGAGCTAGACCGTGAAAAGCTTTGAAGGTTAACAGGAGAAGTTTATATTGGATTCTGTAGTGAATTGGAAGCCAATGAAGAGATTTCAGAAGCGGAGTAACATGGTCGGAGCGGCGAGCCAAGAAGATGATCTTTGCGGCAGAGTGGTGAACAGAAACCAGCGGACTGATGTGAGAAGAAGGAAGGCCAGAGAGAAGAAGGTTGCAGTAGTCCAACCGTGAAATAACCAGCGCATGAACAAGCGTCTTGGCAGAAGAGACAGACAAAAATGATCGAATCCTGGCAATATTATACAGGAAAAATCGACAAGATTTAGCTACTGCCTCAATATGAGGAATAAAGGAGAGCGAGGAGTCGAATATAAAGCCAAGGCTACGAGCTTCCTTGACCGGAGTAAGCGTAACATTATTGACAGTAAGAGAGAATGAGAGATGAGGAGAAGGTTTAGGAGGAAAAGCAAGCAATTCAGTCTTTGCCATGTTAAGTTTCAAGCGACGATGAAGCAGCCAAGCTGAGATATCTGAAAGACGTGCCGAGATACGATCGTGAACATCAGGAGAAAGTTCCGGAGATGACAGATATAGTTGTGTATCATCGGCGTACAGATGATATTGGAGGCCATGAGATTGAATAAGCTTGCCCAAGGGCAACATGTATAAGGAAAACAACAACGGGCCAAGCACCGAGCCTTGCGGAACCCCTACTGAAAGGGGAAAGGAGGAAGACGAGCTGCCATTAGTCAACACGCTGAAAGAGCGACCCGCTAGATAGGAGGCAAACCAGTTATAGACAGAGCCACAAAATCCAAGGTCATGAAGGGAATCTAAGAGAAGATCATGATCAACCGTGTCAAAGGCTGCAGTTAGATCAAGGAGAATAAGAACGGAATAATGGCCTTTAGACTTGGCAGTAAGGAGATAATTGGTGATCTTAGTAAGGGCTGTTTCGGTGGAATGCAGAGGACGGAATCCAGATTGAAATGGATCCAAAGCAGAGTTACTAGAAAGAAAGTCAAGACAGCGAGAGTAGACCGCACGCTCCAGGATCTTTGAAACAAACGGCAACAAAGAGACAGGTCGGTAGTTAGACAGAGATAGCCTATCAAGAGTAGGTTTCTTGAGAATGGGAGAGACTGTAGCATGTTTAAAAGCAGAAGGAAATGAACCAGAGGACAGAGAGAGATTAATAATATGTAGCAAGGAAGGGAGGATAGCAGGAGTAAGATTAATAAAGACGCGAGAAGGAATTGGATCACGAGAACAAGTGGAAGGCTTCGAAGAGCGCAGTATTGTAGACAGTTCATCCGCAGAGACCGAAGGAAACGCAGAGAAATTTGCAGGAGGAGCTGACAAATGAGGAACAGGAACTGGAAGAGGAGCAGAGCTGGCCAGATCAGAGCGGATAGTTTGGATTTTAGCATTGAAAAAAGAGGCAAAGTTATTAGCAGACAGAGAGGCGGGGAGAGATGGCGGATTAGGCTTCGGAAGAGAATTGAAGGATGCAAAGAGCCGCTGAGGATGCCTAGCATTTGACTGGATCAGCGTTGAGTAGTACTGCTGTTTGGCCAGTGAGATGGCAGAAGAGAAAGAGGAGAGTACAAATTTGTAATGGACAAAGTCTGCCCGGTCCCTGGTCTTACGCCAAAGGCGTTCAGCTGCCTGGGAACAAGAGCGAAGGTAGCGGAGGGAAGAGGTGAGCCACGGTTGGGGTTGAGAAGGGCAAACTATCCGAGTTGTAGATGGAGCAAGATTATCAAGAGTTGAAGATAAGGAGGAATTAAAGAAGGAGACAGCTGAGTCCAAGGAGACAGCCGAACAGACAGAAGGAAGGGAGGAGGCTAGAGACTGGGAAAAAGCCTCATAATTGATAGATTGCAAGTCACGACAAGAGCGAGAAGCGGGACGTGAAGGAGGAGGATTATGAGTAATATTGAAAGAAACTAAATCTTGACATGTCAGCTGCATGGCTTTTTTTTTTTTTTTTAGTGAGAGAGGGTAGCTGGGTTACATGCTGGAAACCTATTGAATGAGACACCAAAAGTAAGATCTCCCACTACCCCTCACATGCCACATGGGACATGTGAGTGGCACTAAGCTGCTTCCCATGACTCCACAACCCAAATCAAAGAATTTGGTAATTCCCTTTTTCTACAGAGCTCATAAAACTACCTTGTGCAGCAGACGGAGCCCAGGCAGTTGACATTAGGTTATATTTCACCACTTCAGATCTTCTCTATCTAAGCAATTACTGAGTTGCTCAGACATGTATAACATTGTGTTGTTGCCTTACATGGAACGCCCTACTTCTGTTTCTGTTCCAAATTACAAACTCTTTTGGGTGTAGTCATTTTCTCAGAATTGCTTGTGCACCCACCCATCTCATCCCAATTTTAGACCATTGTTCTTTGTTTTCAAATTAATCCTCATCTTGTTTCGTTTGTAAGCAACTGGCTACCTTTGAGATGGCCCTATTCTCAATTGTTGAGTACCAAAGGATGTTGTTTGTTTTTGAGAGGAAGAGCTAAAAATGTAAAAATATGATAGTTTTATGGAAAAAGGAAAGAACAACAAAAACAACAAACACACCACCACTGCCCAGCTAAAATTTACCTGTCCATCAATGCTGGAAGCCTGGAATGGTATTCATTAGGTGGAAAATAGAACCAATAAAGGGTATAGCATGCCTGTGGCTATCTGTGCTCAAATTACAAAGAGGCTAGAGAGGACAAGGCCTCCTTACCTATTGTTTCTGAAGTTCATAGGACAGTGATGGGGATGCAGTGATGCAGTGATGCAGTCCAACATCTGGCCCTGCAGATGTTGGACTGCAACACCCATCAGCCCTGGCTGTTAATTTGGTGGTCTAATTTGATTTTGAATTTGCACCTTTGCAACCCAGTGGGCCAGAGGGTAAAGTAGCATCAATGTAAAAGACCCCAGACTTTAACTGAAGCAAAGTAAGTAGTTTATTGATACACAATGCCTAAAATAATGTTATCTTCATGAGGAAAATAATATTATTAGCTTGACATAGTAACATTAGTTTTTATTACAGATGCTCAGAGAAGGTCATGAGAAAGTAATCAACAAACCAACAAAATAATATAAATGATTTAAGAATGGCACAAGAATATTACTGGAATGTCATTAACAAAGCCATCTCCATCCAGCCCATAAATTGACAATTATTAGACATAATTGACAATGATAGGCATAATTCATACCTATCAATCCAGTACAGTAAGTGACTGATCCTTTCATTTGCATCAGAGCCAGAATAGTAGAAGGAAAAACAAGGGTAGGGTCTTGCAAGACTTTGGGTGAACTCCTCACAGCCTGGAAGGAATGCAGCACCAGCGGCTTCTTGTTTGGGAATGCAATATAGGTTGAGCTGGGCCTGGTCAGAATGCTGCTAGCCCAAACTGGATAGAATTCTAGTACATCACACATAGAACTTCTCTACATTTTTTTTTTAAAAAAACATTGTCTTACCAGGACTTTCTGCTTCCACTTTCTTTCTGGGATTACTATTGGCTCAACTACATGGGTGGCCAGATGGTTTGAATTGAATACTTCCTCTGGCTGCATGCTCCATTCACTTTAATGAAATGGTGCCATCTAGTGGTAGAATTATAATGCAATGCCAACTTTACATGGGGCTGATTTTTCACTTTTCTTTTAATAGCTGATTATCTCTGTGTGTTTTTAAAAATGAGATGGGGGGGAGTGCAGGAGATGTCCTGGAGGCTGATGACATCATCTAAAGGATCTGCAACATTCTGTGAATGGCCAAATATGAGCATACATTAAATGGCTCATCTAGAGATGCTCATATTTTTCTCTCTGTGCAACTATATCACTCCTCTATAAATAGTTGGCAAATTAGGTCCAAATCCACTGCAGAAGCTTCAATAGATGTATTGAGACAAGACAGATGTATTGAGACAAGAGAGAGTGGGGGGAGGGAGAGGGATGGGGGGAGAGAAGTCATATGAAAGGGGGTGCTTGCTTGGGAAATACCTCCTGTGGAACAAAACTCCTTTCTAGATTCTGGGCCCTTAAGTGTATCTGTGAAGATTTCCTTTGGCAGGCAATCTGCCAATGTTATCTTATTGTGGGCTACACTTGGCATCTGGCATGCTATGAATTTCTGTTCTCCAGTTTTTGTGAACTACTCAGAGAGTTCCAACTACTGGGCAGTAGAGAAATGGAGTTAATAAAATAAGATAAATATCCACTGTTCGTGAACAGTTATCAAGGGGAAGCATCCTCACACAGAGCTCCCTAAGGTCACAAATGTATAAATAATAAGACTAATCAAGTTTGAAAAGGGTTGCAACCTTGTCACTGCATGTCCAGCTATATTGCCTGGATGCAGCATCAGCTGGCTTTATGGCACCCAGTCACTGCCATGGCTCAACATTGAGTAAACTTTTCTGTAAGCAGTCTTGGGGTCTTGGCTCTTATATTTGTAGCCTTCTTCACTGTTGCATGACTTTCCTTACCTGGATGTCAACAAAAAATATGAGTAAGGAGGGGGAGGATATGTTGGATGTGTATAAAAGTATGCATGGTGTGGAGAAAGCAGATAGGGAGATATTTTCTCTCTCTTTCTCATAATACTAGAACATGGGGCTAGAACATAAGAAGAGCCATGCTGAATCAGACCAATGTCCATCTAGTCCAGCATTCTCTTCACACAGTAGCCAATCAGGTGCCCATGGGAAACCCACGAACAGGATGAGTGTAACAGCACTCTCCTGCCCATGTTCCCCAGCAACTGGTGTACATAGACATATAGCCATCAGGACTAGTAGCCAATGATAGCTCCATGTATTAGTCCAATCTCCCTTTAAAGCCATTAAGTTGTGGTCATCACTACATCTTGTGGAAATGAATTTATGAACTACAAGATGTAGTTTAAATGCACTGTGTGAAGAAATACTTCCTTTTATCTGTCCTGAAGCTCCTGCCAATCAACTTCATGGCATGACCCTGAGTGCTAATATTATGAGAGAGTGAGAAAAATGTCTCACTATCCACTTTCTCCATACTATACATAATTTTGTAGACCTCTTTTCTAAGCTAAACAGTCCCAGATGCGGTAACCTTTCTTTGTAGGGGAGTTGCTCCAACCCCTTGATCATTTTAGGTGCCCTTCCCTGCACTTTCCCCAACTCTACAATATTCTTTTTTAGGTGCAGCTACCAGAACAGTACACAGTATGCCAAGTTTGTTTGTACCATAGATTTGTATAAGGGCAGCGTGATATTGGCAGCTTTATTTCCAATTCTTCTCCCATGAAGTTGAATGGTGGGTGCTTCAGGGTATATAAAATGAAGCACTCCTTCACACAGCTCATAGTTAAGCCATGGAATTTGCTGCCACATGATGCAGTGATGGCTGCCAAACTTAATATAAATGTTTTAAATAAATAAATAAATAAATGGGGATTAGACAAATTCATGGCGATTAAACCTATCAATGGTTGCTGGTCCTGATTGCTCTATTTTACCTCTAATATCAGAGGCAGCATGTTTTTCAGTACCAGTTGCTGGGAAAGGTGAGCAGAAGGGTGCTAATGCATTTATGTCCTGCTTGTGGGCTTTCCATAGTCATCTGGTCTGCCTTTGTGGGAACAGACTGCTGGACCAAATAGGCTTTTGGTCTTATCCAGCACAGCTCTTCTTACGTTCCTTTGTCAGACAGATGTCCTATCACATGAGCAGAGATATATGGAGTAAGCTGATTTTAGAGAAAAGGCTATCTTAACCAGCCTTCCCCAGCTTGGTGTCATTCAGACGTTTTGAGCTACAACTCTCAGCCATCTAAATGTCTTGGACTACAACTCATATGACCATTGGCCATATGGGCTGGGGGTTATGGGGCAGGTGGACCTAACGGAAGGAACACTGGCGAAATAAGAAACTCACACCACAGAGCCAGGCCAACCAGGGGCAAGACTACACTGTAGGGTATAGAGAGAGGGAGGGGGGAGGATTGCGGACTTATCTGCTTCCGCGATCCTCCCCCAGAGTCTTGACAGCCAAGCAACATCCCGGAAGGAAAGAGGACATCGCAGCCGCCATTTTTGTTCTTTCAATAGAGATGGGGAGAGCAATTGCATTCCAGTGAAAAGTAAGGTTTAAAAAACAACAACCCCAAACCCACTCCCCACCCCTGATGGTCATGAACTGCCCACACACAGCTCCGTGCCCATTTTAAGAGCCCCACTACTCGTGGGGAGGAAGGGACAACCTGGGAGCAGCGGCCACATGGCCTGCATGCCTCAGGATGGCGCCCAGACTTTGGAAAAATTGGGTTTTCCACAGTTCCAGATATCCTGGGGAAAGTCTCTGGTTGTCCCAGGTTGCCCCCAGGATCTCCTATGCATCATTTGGATGCACAGGGATGATATAGAGATGACCCCGGGATATAGGGCTGGTGTAGACATGCCCCAGGAAAATTCTTATAGGAGATACATGATTGCAGGTTTCCCACAGGCAGCTATTTGACCACTGTGTGAACAGAATGCTGGAATAAATGGATCCAGCATGGTTCTTCTTATATGCTTGTTGTCACATGACGTACTCCATTCTAGTTGAGGGTGATGACAGACAGTTATTCCACATTTAGTGGAAATGATTTTGACATACAAATGTTGTTCTGAAAACAAATGTGCTAGAACGAAACTAATGTGTGTCAAAAACACCACACTTTAGAATATGCCAGTCTTTATCCTGAGATATGGAAGGCTCTTGCTTCCTGCAAGATGGTAAATAAAATAATAATAATAATAATAATAATAATAATAATAATAATAATAATAATAATAATTTCCATGTGTCGATGGGCACATGGCAGATGGAATTTGAAGGCACATAGAACTGCACTAAAGGAAGATTTTTAATTTTTTAATTTTTTTTTTACTATCCTTCAGATTAAACTGGACTTTGAATACACAGACAGAAGTACTGAGAAGAATCCATTCTGTATATTTTTACATACCTATTGGCTTTTTGTTTCTCCCCAATCTGTATAACCTATTTTGCTACCAATTAAAGTAAATGTGTTAATGATCAGCCAACATTTAAGTCCATCTGAAATCAGTTTGGCTGAGATGTGTTAAGAGTACATAAGTAGTTTGTAAGTTGCATTCTTAAAATCCTAAAACTGACTTTAATAAGGACAAAACTGTGATTTATATAAATGTGCACCTCACAATTGACCTCTTACCATCCTCACAGATGCATAGGGCTAAGTGCATGTACTGAAAATATTTTATTTAACATGATGATTAACATTTTTGAGTGTGAATTATAGAGCATTGGAAAGATCATGGCAGTGGATTGAGAGAAATAATGAAGACTGATGGGTGCTACTGATTTGTGAAATAAATGAGATCTAAAAACAGATGATGGGATTTATCCATGTTTATATTATAAATCCTTAACTACCCTATGCTTTAAGCCATGCTTCAGAAACATTAATAGGAAAATATATTTTGCCATTTCCTTTAGTCACTGCATTTTTCTTCTCTCAGAAAAATCATGGGAGCAGACACTAATTTTGAAATATTTCCTAGACATGTTGCAATAATCGATCTTGTCATTAGACCACAATCTTGCCAAAGTTAAAAATGTCAAATTCCTGTTGATTTCAATAGAAAAGTTAAGCATGTCCTTACCACTCTCCCACTAAAATAAATGGCACTTAAAATTGCTCAGCTTTAGCTGGATCATGCCCTAATTTTCTAAGGATAATCTCTTTTGACTCTCAACCTAAAAGTTTATTGGGTGAATTTGTGATGCTAATTTGACTATGTGCTTCATAGGCACTAGATACTGTGACCATGTGTCTACTTTTTCCATCAGCACGATCCTTGATGTAAAAAAATAGGCTGCTCATATTATGACAGCCACAGTAATGAAGCTAAACATAAACAATCTAAATAAGAATCAAATGGGAATACAGTGAGTTTGCAAATTCACTCTGGATTTAATACAGTTGCCTAATCCAATTAGCCAATGTCCTCATTAGAAAGATGATTTCGCAACTGTGACTAGGGATGTATGGATTTTGTTAAATCCTTTCTATGTTTAATGGATTGTCAGGCGTCTTTTGTTCTGCTGTCGGCTCATTGACAGAATCAGTTTTTTAAAATCAGCATTTCAATCTATTTGTACAAATTTGCATTTGCTCCAATGCACATTCCTGCACTTGTGCAGATGCACATTAGTTAAGGTGAATCAGCGCTAAGGTGAAAATCCCTCCCCAAAAACAATTAAAAAAAAAACTGATCCCCAAATTTGCATGACTTGGAAAAAGCCATGATGCTGCAGCATCCACAGTTCGGTTTCATAAAAACCCGAACTCATTTCTCTGACATTGCTACGTGTGATATTTTCATATGAAACAGTAAAAAATAAAAATAAATCCATGAATGAATCTAAAAGAAAAAGAACCTAGAATTTCATTGTTTTGCTTATTCCTGTTTTTACAAAAAAAATATATGAATAAAATCTCCCATTTAGTATTCTTTGTATTATGATTTTAATGATAACATACCAATAGACTTTGTGAAGTGAGACCACATGTGTTAAAAATCAAAACAAAAATGAACAAAACCATAAGAAGCCAGTATTAACTGTAAAGGAGACTGTTCGCCCAGCAGCTGCTTTTCCTAAGGTTCCACTGTAACCACATTTGGAAATAGCAAAAAACCCAACAACCCATGATTTCATTCAGTGGCTGGAACATCTCCACTTGGGCAGTTGGGTAGTTTGAAGTGCTTGGCTCTTCTTGGCAACAGTGGTGGCTGAAACCGTATTGTTCATTCCCCAGACCTAAGATGGTGCTATTGCTGCTCCAGCTGCTGCTCTCTTCCCCCACATCTACACAGAACCAAAAAACCCAATGACTTCTGTTTTGAAGCCTGGATCAAACTGCATCAAACTACAGATCTCTGTACAATAGTGAAACACTTAAACAGTTTGGGGTGCTTTCCAGCAAATGGGTGGGGGCTAAGACTGGGGGAGAAATGTACATTTTTGAACCGATACGTGAACCGAAACGTTGACATTTGCATCTTCTCTGAATTTCGCAATGGAGTTCTCCAGTCAAACAATGCATGCAGAAATGCATATATTTGTGAAAATAACATGAAAAATGCACACATTAGGAAAAATGTTTGCAAAAAAGTGTGTATATTCAAAAAAAGAATTGTTCACAAAAATACATATATTTGGATAAATGCACCCCAAAAATGCAAGTGAAACATGAGAGAGTTGTCCTGCACAAAGTAGGGTGAATGGAAGGGGAAGGGCGTTTTGTCCAGGCTTCACACAGACAAAGAGCATAAAAAAGAGCCATGCAGGATCAGACCTAAAGCCTGATTCACAGTGCCCACAGTGGAAAGACCACAGGCAAGTCATGAGGCACTCTACTCTTTACCCCAAGGAATTCATATAAAGAGGCATACTGCCTCTGATACCAGAGTAGGATAGAGCTATCTTGACTAGAAGCCATAGATGGACTTATTCTCCAAGAATTTGTCTAATCGCCTTTTCAAGCTCTCCAAGTCGGTGGCCATCACTACATCTCGTGGGAATGAATTCCATAGTTTAACTATGGATTAAGGTGAGTCAGGAACTTGATGCCTACTTCCTTGTCTCCTTACATGGACAAACCTCCCATGGTCTGAAGGAACTCTCAGTGCTAATAATTTTCTAAGTAAAAGTAGGCTTTATAATGTTGAACTGGTATTTTTCAACCTGCTTCATTCACCTTTGTAGATCAGTATTGTCTAAATGTGCCCCCCTCCCCCCACTGAGATTGAATAGATTATTGAACCACAATTAGCTTAAACTGGTTATTTATGCTGAATCAATAGCACTGATTGAAGTGGACGTCCCTGCCTTCTCCTTCCCACAGAAGAGTCTCCAGTAACCTGAAAGTGCTACACATCCCTGCTGAATGGGATGAGTTTGTGGTGGTGGTGGTTGTAGAGGTGGGGACCCCCCCAAATTAGGCAGATATACCTTCTGCCTAATTTTGGGGGATCCCCACCTCATGGGAAGACCTTTTCTTGCATTGAAGCCAGATACTGGATCCAACATTATGTCTTTGTTTTGAATATGAGGTGTATGTAAATAAGGCATCCAAAGATGACAGAATGGCCAAGGGCATGAGATGGAGACTGTTGTGAACTTGTAGAAAAGGTGAAGGTGTTGGCCTTTGGAAATTCTGCAAAGTAATCTTTGATGAAACCACGGAATGCTCACAAGAGCTGTCTGGAAATGTCTGTGGAGCTGTTTCCCTTGGCATGAGGATGGTGAATCAGTGTGATTTATCTGCCCAGTTAATGAACTGCCAGAAGCTCCAATATCAAGCAAAAGAAGTTCAATGCCTAATGTTAGACTGGGCAACATATTCATGAGTCTCTGGTGAGTTTTAAAGATAGCACATATGTTTCCAACGAACCTTTTAAGAAGCCCTATAAATAACTGGCCATATGGTGCTCTCACTATGGCTATGGGTTTGATCATGGTTTAGGTTCCAGAACATGTTGAGCAAGCAGTAGGCTAAACAAGGGGGAGGGGGAGGGGGCAGACTCTGTTATCTTTAAAGTATGCAGGAAGGCTTCCAAAAATACTGTCAAACAACCCACAGCAATTTTCTCCTCTGTAGTTATCATGAATCAAACGGAGGCATTAAAAAAAAATTAAATCAAACACTGGAATGGTTTCCAAGGAAAAATGTTTGTGGTTTCCAATCCATCTGCCAGATGCTGTGAAATAATCTCCTCCTAATTTCTTTTATGCTTTCATCCATGGGAGGCAAAATGTGCTTGGCCTTCACATAAAAAAGACACCGTGCTTTTTTCATCCTGCAATACTATCCATAGTTTGTCTAACGTTGCAGTCTTCGGCATGTCTATTCAGAAGTAAGGCCTGTTGCGTCAACTTACTCCCAGGTAAATGGGTAGAGCTGAGGTTTCAAATGTGGTGCCTATGGGAACCAATGTGAGCATGGTGCCCGTCATGTTACCTACCTTTCCTGATTTTTATTTATTTATACACACACACACACACACACACACACACACACACACACACACACACCATTTTTAACTGGGAGGTTGGAATGCTGCAAAATTCCAGCACCATCTTTATTTGGGTTTTTTAAAAAATGATTCAGGATTTTGGAGGTCAGACCAAACTTCTGCCATGCACTGAGATTCTTGGTACTGTTTTTTAGTCTCAGAAGTTTGTGTTTTGTGACTGGCCATGCCTGCTATATAGATATTTTATGAATGGATACCCCACCCCACCCCGCCATCTTATTGTGAGAGCACCCATGACACACTCTTCAAATTCCAAATGTGTCCACATTTGGAATTTGGCCCCAAAAGGTTAGGGACTCCTGGTGTATAGGATTTCAGCCTGACTTTTTAACGTTGTCTGCTCTGGCGAAGGGAGAAATCTATTTTGGGTGCCAATGCCAGTGTCGCCTTTAGCCGTGAAAATGATGCTTCCCATGTTAAGCGCTTCGTTGATTCTAAATTGCTGGAACACGCTGCCACTTGGGTTCCTGCATGGATCCATTAAAATTATAATTATGTCCTTAAAAAGAGAGGTAATGAGTACTGAAATTAAAGCCCTAAACTCAGCTTTTTCTCCCTTTAAGAAGAAGAGGATGTTAGCAAAATGTTCTAGCTCGTTATTATTAAAGGAAAACCAAAGTTCCCGGTGTGAGCAAATTTATGCTATTAAGAGCATGGCAGTGATGGAGCTGCCTGCTGCTGAGCGCAGCTGAGCAGTGACTCAACATCTTGATAGAACCAATTGAACCCGGTCTCTATATCAGTGCTTTTTTTATTTATTTCCTGATCTTTTTCAGAATGTGCACTTCAGGGAGGCAATCCTAAAAACTTGCTCGGGTGTCAGTGTCAATTGCTTTCATGGAACAAAAACCGGAGAAAGTGGATTGGGGATTTCTTAAGCAGCAACCTGTATGGAGCAACTGGAGCCCTAGAATTTTTGATCCACTTGCTCATTACGCTCCTGACAAAACCTTTTGTTCCCTTGCCGGGACAGTGGCACCTGGTCATGCTTGTTCCAAAGGATCTTGGGATATGGTCTAAAGAACACTGTTGCCATCTATGCGGCTGCCTTGGTTCCAAAACAGATATTACTTTAAATCTGAGTCTTTCTTTCTTTCTTTCTTTCTTTCTTTCTTTCTTTCTTTCTTTCTTTCTTTCTTTCTTTCCCTGGAGTAAGCACTGAGCTCCTGAAACCAGATCTTCAAAGTCCCCCTAGCCCCCACAAATAGGCTCCCAATTCAAGTTTCTTGCACCTTTTCTAGAGTAAAAACAGTGGTTCAGGGAGAAACATAGCTGCTAGTATACAGATTTCAAGTAATGTCTGTTTTGGCACTGAACCTCCTCATCCCGAATAAACCATTTTAAACAGGAAATAATCACTCCACAGAATTCTCAAATAGCAAGCTTCTCCATGTCTACTCAGAAGTAAGCATGAGCAACATGTTTTAGGGTGGTGGATATCTGCATCAATGCAGATACTCCAATCCCGCCAAAAATATCACCTTATTTTTGCAGGTGGTGTTTGTCCTTCCAATCTTTCAAGTATTTAATGATCAACTGGTACAAACCAACATATGACTTGTAAATTATACCTGACCCTGACTGACAACACAGTAAATCAAGCAAAAGCCTGGGTTTATGCCTCAGCAGGAATGAAGGTGAGAAGAGATGGCAAATGAAACAAATGTGGGTTTTTTAGTAGGTATGGTACCCAGGGGGTAAAAGAGAGTCTCTAATTCAACACATCTTCTTCTCTCTATTCCCCCAGAACACAGATGACGAATAACTGTGACCCAACAATATACCAAAGTAATGGCCAAGTGAATAGTCTTGGAGTTGGTCCTTGATAAATTGAGGGCTGGTTAATTGGACGTTAACTAAAGAAAAGAACCATTGGAACCAGTCCTGTGTGTAGTCCGTTAAATCCTAAACACTTTTATTGAGGTAAACGCTTTGGAGAGAACCCATCTTATTGAATGCATTGTGGGACAATAAACCAGAGACTTAGCTGCAAATTGGGTGAAGGCTATAGAAACACCAGTCTGATTCTGGATATAGAAGTTGCTAAGCCTGAGGGGCTGGCTGGGGGAATCTGAGCTTAACACTGTATATCCTTGCTACATCCCATCATGTACGTTGGTAAACAATGATATTATTTTGCAAGCACATTATCAATCCTTCACTCAAAGAAGATACACCAGGCCTAATCTACACCAAGCAGGATATTTCACTATGAAAGCGGTATGAAAGCGGTATATGGTATGTATCAATGGGCCCCAACAGTTGTCAGTGCACTTCAATACCGCTACGAAGCAGTACTGTGGCTCCTGTATTTCATATACTGCTTTCATATTGCTTTCATAGTGAAATATCCTGCTTGGTGTAGATTAGGCCCTAGTCAAAGCTACCTACTATTTGGAGTTGTGAAAGTGATCTGTTGATGAATCAATTCCTGGTCACAATGATGCATACCTTAGTTAGCAAGAAGATGTGCTGCCCATTCCTGTTCAGATAGATAAATAAATAGAGCACCCAATCAGGTTATACAGCATTAACTGAAATGGCTGTCTCTGGAAAAACATTAGAGCTTCTCAACAACAAGCAACATTGTTGAATTAATGGAGAGAAAGTTCGTGGGGCTGGCATCTTTACTTTCAACTAGGTTCCTGGGTCCATATTAGTGTTCCTCTTCGATACCCTCTATCTGGGGGAAGGGGTGAGCCTGAAATCTACACTAGGATTTCATTGCTTAGAAATCAGGAGACACTACAATAATACTTTCTTCCCTGTACCCATACTATAAGTGTACCACTGTGCAACTAATTCACAGATTGCACACTTTTCTTGGAGTGGGTTGGTGGTATCTCATAGAGTGGCCACTTATGAATTGCCCCCCAAAAGTACAAAAGACAGAGGTTTACATAAAATTTGCATAGGCTAATTTATATGTATACATACACATTTAGAAATAATTATAATTTAAATAGAAACACGTGATTTCACCATACTGTGATCATGTGACCTGTCTTCCTGCCTGACCCCCTGCTGTCCAGGTGCTGTTGATGGGTTCTTTAACTGGAGCTGGACAGGGCAGCACTTCAAATAGAGGACACCTTCAAATAATGGACAGTCCTCTGGTAACTCTTCAAACACCTGGCTATCCTTTGTAAGAGAGGGCACCTGGCTATCCTAACTGGCTCAAGGAATGGATTCTATAATGCCCCTTTTTTAGGGCTGCTGTTGAAAATGCTTTGGAAGCTACATATATGAATGGGTGACTGTATATTTCCATGTCACTTTGGATGTTTTTACCCATAATTCCATTCCAGTTCCAGTTCCACATTCATCTACACTTTGAAGAAATCAGCTAAGAATGGGTATTCATATGTATTTTCACTCAAAATACAAACTGAAATGAATATTTTGATATGTTTAAGCTACTAATAACTATCACAACATTTAGTGAAGTGGATAGCTAAATTCCAATCCACAAATCAGATGAAAGCATGTGGATCAGGTAATTCTGTAGAGGAATTTGCGAAGATCAACTTCTTCACCCATCCCTTGCTGCAAGCAGTCCATAAAACAGCAACCTGTCTCATGATAGGACAGAACTGAGCCAATATATTCTGCAATCCCATTGACAACTGCACTGGCTGTTAACTTCCAGACCCAAATCAAGGTGCTTTAAAAAAAATCATCAATCTATAAAGCTTTAGACACCTTGGTTCTAGCATACCTCTAGCACCTCTCTCTACATCATTTTTTAAATCTTTTAAGATAAGGAAAAGATGGAGACCCTCCCTCTTGGGTGTGTGAGCATTCGCGTGCGGACAACAGGTTCAAAGGGTTCAGTTGAACACCCTAATCCGCCGCCATGTTGCAGCAGCAGGGCTGGTGCTAGCTGTAGGAAAGAGCGACAAATTCAGCTGCTCCCCACCCAGCTCTTCCTCCGGAAGGCTTTTTTCACTGGTGCAGCCGCTGCCACCCCCCAGCTCGCTCGCTCTTTCACTCACTCACTCAGCCGCTCCCTGCTTCCAGCTGCTCTGCCTGACCTCTCGAGACAGTTGCTGAACAAGGTGGGAGCAGCAGCCACACTAGGGCCGGGAAGCAGCACGTGGTGGAGCCGAGGAGGGGACTGTTTCTGTAAGTAGTAAGATGGCCCTCCCCCCTTCGGAGCTGCTGCCCTCCTCTCCTCATCAGCTCTGCAGGTACTGTAATGTTTAGGAGAAAAAGAGAGAGAGAGAAAAGCTGTATGTTTACGTGCCTTCTCTCCTCATCACTGCCCCACCACCCACCCCAGTCTGGACTCCAGCAAGAGAAAAGAAAGGGGGAAGGGGGGGAGAACTGCAATGTCCCCCAGGACCTCCTGGCTAAGGAGGGTTCATTCAGCAGCACCTTTTTCAGAATGCTTGCTAAAACAATTCCTATCTGCTCTTGCTTATTTCAGGGTGTCCAACCCCCTTTTTCCAAGCTGTTCTTTTGGTAAACATGGTATGTGTGTATCTTGTGTCACTTTAAAACAAAGCTGCAGAACAATCCTATGTACGTCTACTCAGAAGTAAGCCCCACTGAGATCAATCAAACTTACTCTGAGGAAAATGTGCATAGGATGCAGACTGAAAACGAAAAGAGGATAAAAAAGACAGGAGAAATAGAACTGTAGAAACAGAATAGTAACGTACCTGTGGGATATGTAACCATATTTAAAGACAATAAGTACAGTAAAATTACTGCTCCTCTACTTCAGTCCCAATCAAATAATTACAATAGTGCAGTACAGATTATTTGTTAATTAAAAAAATAGTTTACTTCAGTTTTCATTTATTTCATTTGTTTGATGAATGAAAAAAAGAGTCCTTTATTACTGTATATTTACCTTAAAAAAATATCCTCAGCCGAACCACCTAATGAAATGTGCTGTGCACGCCTATGTGTGTGAGTGAGGTAGATGTAGCAGGATCTTTTTAAAATGATGGTCCTTACATTATGGAATCTTAAATGATTTGGGCACAAGCTACTAGCCTGACTACCTTCTCCTATACCAGCCATGCTCTAAAGTCATCAACAGAGGCCTTTCTCCCCTGCCTGCCATGAAGGAAGGTTAGGCTGGTGAGTACAAGGGAGAGAGCCTTTTCAGTGGTGGCCCACTCATCTGGAATCAATTCCCATCAGAAGTTCATTGTGTATTTGCAGGTCTCCAGCAAAGTTTTGAAAACCCACTTGTTTTTGCTGGCCTCCCCTTAAATCTGGGCTGTTCATTTTTATTGGTGAATTTTGTTTTTATTGATTTTAATTGGCAATCTCTGTTTTTATGGATTTTATTGTAACATGTGTTTATGATTTTTTTTCATTATATCTACTTCATATGTTTTTATCTTGTATTCTGCCTTGAGAGGGTCACATCCTTAAAGGTGGCCTAGAAATAATTTTAGATAGATGGATAAATCTATTAACCCAGGAGGCTCACCTTAGTACCACCCTGTGTTGTCCCTTTGAAAGCAAAGCTGTCATTTTTGTGAAGAATTGTTGTAGTTGGGTTTAGTTTTCTTCTGGTTTATTATCCTCTTTTAAATTCTGGCTGTGTTGTATGTTTTATTAATATGATGTTTTATTATATAAGTGTTGTATTGTATTATGGATGCAATACAGATGGAAGCTTCCAAGTATATTTTATGTTTTTCTTATTTGATGGTTAGTCTTTTTTCTGTAGTACATTATTTGACACCAGGCAGGGGAAGTGAAAAGCTGTTGGAAACTTATGATGAAAGCAAATTGTAATTCTTTTCAATATATGTATAAATTACAATCATTCTCACTGCAGGGATACATCTACCATCCAGAAGTAACGATATTCTGTAAATGGTTTTTGTCCTCTCTTTCGTTGTTGCTTAAGTCAGCCAACAGATCTATAAAAATGCAGAAGACAATTATTCTCTCCATCATTAAAGAGTAAAATCCCCACTTTTTATGTGTACCTACCACTGAGACAGTAGCTGGGGGAAGAGAATGGAGAGCCTTTCACACAAAAGCTCATCTTCATTACGGTGTAGTTATCATATTTGCGGACAGAGATCTAGTGCAAACCTAAATGAAGTTTGAGATGAGCCAATTATTTCCTGCTTCACTAATTCCCAGAGCACTTCAGTCTCCCTAGAGGCCCACATTCTAACCTTAGGGATGCTATAAAAAGAAAAAGAGTGGGGGGAAAACAGTGCAATTAGAGGGAGAGGCTGCAAAACTAAAATCTATTAACAACAAGCATGACTGTGTTTCTCAATTTTGAACAAGAGTTTTCATATATTATTTTCTTATTGGTGTATATTTTCATGTGGCATGCTTAATATTCCATCAATTGTTTCATATTTGCATTTTAATGCTCCTGCTGAGATTATTATTCATTCATTCATTCAATTTTTACCCTGCTCTTCCATCAAGGAGCTCAAGGGGGTGTACAATGCTCACTTCTCCCCTCTTTATCCTCAAAATAACCATGTGAGTTCGGTTAGGCTGATGGATAATGGCTGGCCCAAAGTTACCTAGTGAGTTTCATGACTGAGTTTTTGAACCCAGGTCTGCCCAGTTTGAATTTACTGCTCTAACCTTCAGGTTATATTAGTATATTTAGCAGTCAGGATATGTTTGTTGTTAAACAAGTTAAAAGGATGAGAACGAAATATATAATGAGTATACAATGGTCCAGAAAGAGTTTGCCTTAGCCAAAACTATAGCAACTGGTAGTCCTGATCCAATGCCAATATCGTAGACTGCATGTGTCTTAAATATTCGGTAGAGGTCTTTCTCTTTTGTACAGATGCGTTATGTATTCGCAACAGAGGCCAAATCTACACCAAGCAGGATATTGCAGTATGAAAGCCGTATGAAAGCAGCATATAAAAGGCAGGAGCCACGCTCCTGCTTTATAGCAGTATTGAAGTGCACTGACAACTGTTGGGGGCCATTGACACATAGCATGTAGTGTTTTCATACCACTATATACTGCTTGGTGTGGATCCTGCCTTTTATATACCGCTTTCTTACCACTTTCATAGTGTAATATCCTGCTTGGTGTAGATTAGACTAGAGAAGGCCTTTTCTGAGGCGGCACCTGAATGCTCCTCCAAGGAAGCACAACAGACACCAACACCAAGTTAAGGCCTTCCTATTTGCCCAAATATTTTAGAGGACAATTTTGTTCAATTTGTCTTTCCAAATGTATGTATTCATTTACTACATTTTGATAACACCCAATAGCCAAAGTTCTCTGGATAGTTCACAAAGCAAAGCTTAAAACATCACATATAAAAGCACAATAAAACATAAGATAAAAGCCTTAAAGAAGTTTAAATCTGTAACAGAATAAATCCAAAGTAAAAACCAATGCAAAAAACCAGCAGCAGTGTAAGCACTAAGACAGGTTTTTAAAAATAAGGCACCCAAAAAACTGAAAGGCTAAAAAGCCTGAAATAATAAAAAGAACCTTACCTGGTGCTGAAAAGACCACAACAGAGGCCCCAAGCAAGGGCATTCTACAAATGGGGCACCATCACTGAAGGCCCTCTGAAATATTTGTGTTTTAGTTTGCTTTATTTTGTTTAATTGGATCTTGCATTTTATTATTGTTATTGTTTTTAATGTATTGTATTGTAGTTTGTGTGTGTGTGTGTGCGTGTGTGTGTGTGCGTGTGTGTGTGTTCCAAACAAACAACAACCAAACAAAATGCCCATGGAAGGAAAGAAACCATACAACGCTCATTCCAAACTATTTCTCTCTGCCTTTGGAGTCCTGCCTGATAGTTGTGCTCACTTTGGATTGATTGCTTACAGCAGATGGCCTCTTTGATCACATATTGTTTGAGAAAGGCAACCTTTCCCCACTGCACTGTGCCTGAGCAAACTTTTAGGCCAGCAAGTATTTTCTGAAAAGCTGTACCGTATTGAATGCCTTGGTAAAGTCACACAAAATACACAAGGGCAGTTACAAGTCAGATTCTGTTATTTTCCTAAACCTCATTAAATTTTTTTTTAAAAAAGATAAAGATGCAGCCTCCATGTGGTGTTTGAAGCTTTTATTCTTAACAACCTGTTACTCATTAGTGTGATTACTATTAATCTGTCATTTGCAAATGGCTTCCAGGTTCAGCGAGGAACAATAATCCAGTGGAGGTACTCTTTGAAAAGGGGGGTATTTTCTCGCAGAGGTCAAAAACTGACTTTAACACTCAGCTATTAGTTTTCTTTCTTTCATTCTTTTTTAGCTGCTGAACAAGCCAACCAAGGGGGAGTCTACACACCATTCCGAAGGCGCCCCGAAGCCACTTGAGTGCGCCCCGAAAACGCTCGTGTAGTATGTACCTTAATCGTCCCCAGAAGAGGCGGAAGAGAAGGCGTGTGCGTGTGTATGTATGTCGCCTGAGCAGCCCTGAGCGAGAGCGAGGAGGACAATGAATCGTGGAATTCAAAGGAAGATAGGACAGAGAGAGAGAGAGAGAAAAATCCCTCCCCACAGGAAAGGCCGCGCTGCCGCCACCTCTTCCTCCCCTTTGCCCTCCGCTGCCAGCAACAGTTTGCCTCGTGTGTGCGCACGCGCATGTCTCCAGCCTGCTTCCTCCGCCACCCCCTTCCACGCAGCCACTTGGTGTGGCTGGGGATCTCCCCCGCGCGCGCTCCTTGGAGAGGCAAACTACAGAAGAAGCCGCCGCCGCCCCCCCCTTTCCTCGCCCCTCGGAATGCCGAAGCACACCTCCTCCTCTGCCTCTTCTGGGGACGATTAAGGTACATAGTACACGAGCGTTTTCGGGGCTCCCTCAAGTGGCTTCCGGGCGCCTTCGGAACGGTGTGTAGACTCCCCCCAAGTGCCACATCTTGAAAATAGAGCAGTTTTGTATTGGGTTAATGCTAACCAGTGACACGTCTCCCCAAACACATTATCTGATGCGTTCATTCAAAACATTGCTGATGCTTTCATGAGAAATCCCGTAGACTACTGCAGTTATTTTCTAGCATTTCCTTTCCCCCACCCCTTGTCACCTCACACATGTTCTCATTTTAATTAGGAACTTGGTGCTGAAAGCCAAGAAAACTTCCTTCACTTTCAATTTCTCTTTGATTTAATGTTTACTGTAAAGTACAATTCAGCAGTCACAAACAGAACTGGGGCTATACCTGAGCTTCCTGCAACAGGTTCTGAGGAGAATGGTGCAATTGAGAAATTTCAAACCCAGGAACGAGTGCACAAGCGAGCGTCAGTTTTCAGAACTGAGTTTCCCTTCTGTTATACTGGATATAATTAGAACGCATAGGAATTAATTTACTACCCACTGTAAGTGGCCAACTGATGTTCAGTGATTGGCTGCATCTGCAGCGGTAAGCGGTTCTTTTTGTTCTGTCAGGCAGTGTTAAAGAGAGGTGGAAGACAGGGGGAGATGAAATGACATCAGAAGGGCAGCCTGGCTTAGGCTCCCATTTAAGCAAATTATCCTCGAATCTGAACAGCAATTCTGACAAACTTGAGAGTTTCATCTACTGAAACCGAAACCATCTGTTCTCTCTAACAAGGATATGTTCAAGAATCGAGGCGTGCAAGTGGATGTGAGTGACAAGCATGTTAAAAAGAAAATGTTAGGCTCGAACACTAATAGAATTTAAAATAGGTTTTTCTCAGAGGCCTGCCGTATACACTTGTAAGGGTGCCTTGATGTATTTGTGGTTGGTTCCCCCCCCTCACTTGCCTTCTGCTGCCATCAGTTACATGGGGGGGGGGGTCAGCCCCGCCCTCCAGTGAATGTCCTTAGGGGAAGAGCAAGGAAGGCAGATGTGTCTTTCTACTGGCTATGGGTGCTGGAATGTAGTTCTATCCCTAGGCTTAATTTGAGCAGTGGTACAGATCTGGAATTTATGGAAAAGTAATAAGAGTATGTTCCTGGTTATGAGCAGAATGTCCTTCTCTCCACACTGAGTAGTGACAGCCAGCTCTTAAGGCCATTTCTATACCAGCCCAGTGTAGAGGGAGGGAGGGGGGAGGATCTCATGATATCCTGATTGCGAGATCCTCCCCTTAGTCCACATATGGGTGCAACATCCCGGGAGTAAGGAGGGTGTCGTGTCCGTCATTTTTTTAAAAAGGAGCTGAGTGCACGTGTGCTCCAATGAAAAGTGAGTTGTTTTTAAAAAGCCAGACCCCGCTCCCCCCACCCCCATTCCTCCCAGCCCGGTTCCTTCCCTCTACTGCTCCCTGCTACTCGCGGGGAGGAGGGAAGAAGAGGGACAGATGGCCACTCATCCCATGGTCTTGGGATGATCCCGAGACCCCAGGAAGAATTGGATTTTCCCAGAGAGTACTTATCCCTGGGAAAACCCGTTCTCATCCCTCCTTCTTCCAGGGACTTGGCCATGACCAGCCTGCATTTTGGGGCTGGTGTAGAAATGACCCACATCCATGTGGAATTAGGTACAGAGTCTGAATCCCAGTAACGTAATTCATAGAAAGCAGGCAGTGTTCTGTCTCCTTCAACTGGATGCTGGGGAAGGAGATGTTTGAGTTTACCAGCAGGATCGAGGCGGGGAACAACGTTGAATACAAAAATATAAAATACTCAAAACTGATGAAAAACCTAAAACCAATACATTATTAAAATCTCAAAATCTTTTATGACATTTTAAAATTCGTCTGGGTAGGCCAATTATTGAACTGAAACAATGTGACAGTGCTTCCTTCCTGTGGCCAATTTAGGAATACCTCTCCTAGCAACTAGGGGCCTGCCTACATGTTCTGAAAGCCCCACAGTAGGTGCACAGTGGTGCTGCATTCCGCCATATCTGGGTGCACTTAATGAACATTTAAACAGCTTACAGTGATTTTTTTTGTCTTTCACCATACCGAAGAATTCATTATTAAAGTGTATTGATATGTGCAATAATAAGTGGAGATGTGCACAATGCCAAATACCATTCACATACTAATTATACTGCCATTTCTCCTCTCAAGCTGACTGAGGCCTATTGATTTTAAGCCAGCTTGATTCTAACTGTGCCTCCATAAGTAGTCCATGATTCACAGCTTTCTATGGTAGGTCTGTTGTTATTTTCCAAGTTTGTTAGGCATGCATTACAGCTCAGTCATTTACAACGACTAAAAGTAAGTAATTGGTTTAATAAACACCAAGAAGGAAAGAGAATTTGTCCTTATTAAATATTCACAGCTTGAATGGTAATGGCTAGAAGAGAAGGTTAATTTTCTCAGCCATAGTAGGAAGTAGAAGAGCGAGGACAGAGTCTTCCACAGCAGTGGCGTCATATGTCACTTAATGTCACTATGTCATGAGAAGGACGCAGAGCTGAACAATGTTGGATCTGCCAGCATACCACTTTCCCAAATGAATATTTAAAGTTAACACTTAAGCACAATCCGTTTCTCATCAGGAAACTCATTAGTTTCCAGGAACACTGCAAGACTAGCTTTGTTGTGTATATGCTAACATGTTAGGAGGAGTGACGCTTTTTGACTGGGAAGTTTTTTGGGGGAAGGAATTAAACTTTTGCTTGGTGCATGCGCTAACATGTTATCAGGAGTGACATTGTTTTGAATAGGGGTGCCTGAAAAAGTACATTTTTGTTTGCTATCCCACTTAGGGCATGCAAATTCCTTGTGCAAGGACACAGTACTCACACATGGTTCTCACAGGGCTCAACAGAATCTTGTTCCTCTCCTCAGCTCAGTACGTGCAGAATCAGTGCACCCGGCCCCCATCTTTACGGTGGCGCTTTGGCACCGTAAGGTGCCTTGCACCTGCACTTGCGTTCCTTCCCAGCATCTGCATAGGAAGGAAGACAAGTGCGAATTTTGCAGCCCTGCACCTCTCAAAAAGTAAAAAATAAAATAAAATGGGGGGAGGGAGGAGAGGAATGGGGTCATTCCTCCCCCCTGTTAATTTTTTAAAATAATCTGTATCTGCAGAACTTTGCAGATACAAATAATAAAATTAAAAATGGGGGGAGGAACAAGGCAACCAGAGTAGGACGTGAGAGGGACAGGGAGAACCACGTCTTCTCCTTCTGGCTGATGTTTCCTCCCCACCCACCTCTATTTCTTTTTATTTTTATTGTCTGTGTCTGTGGAGATATAGATAATTAAATTTAAAAATCAGGAGGAGGAACGGCCTGTTTCTCTCCCCCCCCCCATTTTTTTACTTCTCCAGAAGTGCTGGGCTGCCCATGGCAACCAATCACGGGGCACCATGGGCTCTGTTGCCAAAAACATCTGGGTAAGTGCCCAACATTTTTGGAGCGGAGTTTCCAGGGTTTGCCCCCAGATGGCTTCACAATGGCATCTGCATCATGTAGATGACGTGCCGCTACTGCGAAGCCACCCCAAAGCAAACCCTTCATGTAGATGTGCCCCAGGACATTACGGGGAATGGGATATTAGTGCACATCTCCCATCCCCACTCATATATCTCTTCCTCTCCATATGCTGTAATTAACTGGAGATTCAGATCCTGAGTACTTTGACCAACACATCAAAGTGTCTCGATGACAAGATGTCAGGCATGTACAGATCTCACATTCCCCGTAATGTCATAGTATGCACCCATGCATCTGGACTGAGGTGAGGGGTGGGAAGAATCAGGATTCCTTTTTTTTAATGTCTCATGGGGGCTGTCTACATGTGGGGAAAGCCCTGCGGTGGCTGTGGATCTGCGCCCTGTCAGACGATGCAGGCACAGTTTCACAGCCACCACAGGGCTTTCCTGTGATGCTGCGTTTTGAAAAAGTTGGGGATTTACCCCAACTTTTTCAAAGACAGCGACGTCAGCGTGTGACTTCCATTGTGTAACGTCATTCCACAGCCAATCTGGGGCCAACCTGAGGCCAGAACCTAGTGGAAGGCGACCAGCGATTGGTCACCTTCCACCAGGAAGAGGGCAGGGGCTGCTCCTGGACCTGGATGGCGCACAGAAACCCCACAGTCCCTCCTTGGGGTTAGGGTTGCCTGACATTGCCCCAGGAGAGGGAAAGTGCAGGTTTGAGGAGGGAGGTGGCGCTAACCCAGTGCCATGAAGACCAACCCAGGGAGAGATCCCCAAAGGACATTGCTCTCCCATTGCATGGAGATGGTTGCACTGGTATGAAGAAAGCCAAGCCATTTCCAGGTATATCTCTATTTAGTACAATAAAATATCACTCTAGCAGGTGAAACAACCAGTAGCTCAGAAATAATTAATCCTTTGAATCAGATGTCACTGTAGTCACATAGTATGTACAAAACAACTTTGGAATTGGTTGCTTTGGTTTGGGGCAATCATTTAAATCAAGTTTTGTTCTCCTTTTCATTCCTGGTGCCAAAGTTCACTCTGTCTCGATATGTACCAACCATGCATTAAACCCCTTTCAGAATGAGGGTGGTAGTCAGAAGATTACCATGACCTTAAAGGCAGTTTCACAGTTTACTACCTTATCATATGGGCCATTTCCTTTCCACCAGTAAATCACCAGCCCACAAGGAAAGCAACTCTGTAATGATAAAGTGAAAAGGGGTGAGAGGTTACAAGATTATTTTGTTCCTCGAGGCCTCACTGAGTAGAGACCATAACATCTGTTCCTGCCCATGCCGTGAATGCTGATTGACTTCCATGCTGTGGAAGAAAAGGAGTATTTGCTGATGCCCCTGAAATGTTTTAATATAAACAATTCTAATCTGACAAGGAGTATAGAAAAGGTAACCCCATTTTTCTCTCATAGTTGGTCTAGCTCACGTAAAGGAAAAAAAAAAAGCAGTGTTGTGCTTTGTGCAACAAACAAAAAACAATGACCACAGGCCTTCTAATTCTGATGGGAATGTAAGCTGCATGGGACATGCATCCTCTTACCTAGGTGATGCATCTTCTCATCTTCATTTGTATCTATAAGGCAGTTGTCTAAGTTAAGGCATCTGAGAGTCACTAGCTGATTACCTCTCATTAGGGTAATTAGATTTTGTTAAATCTGTTCTGTCTGTGTTTCGTGGATTGTCAGGCATCATACCTTCCATCACTTGCTCATGGATGGAATTTGCTGCTGCTGCTGCTGCTGATTTTAGAGATGTATGATAATTTAGTTCCTGTTTGCACTTGCCCATTTCCGCTAATGTGCATTAGGGCTAATGCACACTTGTGGAAATCCCCCTCCCCAAATTAAAAAATGGACCACAAGTCCACAGAATCCATGAGACTTGGGAAAAGATGGCCTGCTGCTGAATTTGCAGATCAGATTCATAAAAATCCAAACCCATTAGAATCTGTTGCGGATTTCTTCAACATCAATACCTCTAATCAAAGCACTCACTTAACTTCTAAGGACTAAACTAGAAGATACGTTAATCACCTAGGGCACAACATTGCCTGTCTTTTTAAAACTTTTTTTTAAGCACATGGGGCTCCAATCCAGATCAGGACCACTACATGTGGGTAGGAGCAGTTTAAACCCGGGCACCAGTGGAGGCTTTTCTTCTTTTTTAAGTGGGGCATTTTGAAAAACAAATGATTAAGAGGGAAAAGTTTAAATCTCTCCTGTGTTCTCTGTTTGCAAATGTGAGCCTTATGTTTCCTGATGTGTGTTTTTGGAGCCTACATTTGTGAACTGCCCAGGGAGCTTCGGCTATTGGGTGGTATAAAAATGCAATAAATAATAATAATAATAATAATAATAATAATAATAATAATAATAATAATAATAATAATTCATTTGGATGGGGGAAACAATGGGTAGTATCCTATTGTGGCTGGGTGCTCATGGGACTCACATGTTCCACAATGGTGCTTTGGTGCTTCTATAAATAATCTGAAATGAGTGAAAACACTCATTTCCAGAATGGGGCAGGTTAGTGGAGCTTGCAGAAGGGATTTCCCCTGACTTGTCCCATCTAGAAATTAGTGCTTCCGCTAGTTTCTGGGTGTGTTTTTAGATGCGCCAAAGCCCTGTTGCGCAACTGTGAGTCCTGCAAGCACCAGAGAATCAGGGGAGATGAAGCAGTCCTGTTGGATACTGCCCTATACTTCTATCAGCCGTCAAGACACTTCAAAAAGCCTTTTTTTTTTTTTTAGGGAAATTACAGCATCAGCAATTATTAGGCTTGAATTGGACATAACTTTGATTGCAACCAAAGTCATGTCCACTATGATAAATTACTCGTTAAGATGTCAGCATATGGAGAACAGAAGGTTGCCTAAGCTGTGTTTGGAAGAAATGAACCATACAGATAATCCATACTCAAATTCTTGGTTGGCTCAAATCCCCTCCCTCCCCCCAAATGAACAGATGTAGTTTTCTGGAGATCTTTTTGTTGAGCCAAAGTTACATGAGAGCTAATGCTCTTTTTTTTTTTTTTTTTTTAAAAAGGGCTAGTTGTCATAGGATTTCAACAAGATTCTATGATCAGTGAATTGACTCTCAACCCCCTTCCTTTATTTTATGTTCAAAGAACTGCCTTACCAAGCAAGCTATCCTTTGGATCTGAGAGCTTTTGGACTTCAAAGAGCTTGTAGTTCACTCCAGTTTCGGACAATGGATTCTGTGATAAAATGTGGCAGATATAATAATACCCTGTGCCCTTGTGGGTCTGGAAACATTGAAGATACCAGTCATTATTATTTTTTGTTTGTTCCTTAGACAGATGTCTTGCTGGATGCCCTCCACTGCACGAACCTGACCTTATTTCTTATCTCACACAAACATACTTGCGGCCCACGAAGTTGCACCGTTTCTGGCTCGTGCTGCTAGGATTTTGATCCCAGGTTGTTAAGAATGTGCTGTTCTGTTGTAGAGGCAATGACCTGATTTGACTGATCTATTGTTTTGTTCATGAGAATGTAAGGCAGCATAGACGAGGAGTAATGGGAATTGCACTCCATCACATCTGGGGGCTGTGTTCACAGTGCCGGGTGGCGTCGGGTATCCCGATGCTGAGGAGGGCTTGTGGGGTTTCTGTGTGGCCATCCAGGTCCTAAAGCTGCCCCGCCCTCTTCCTGGTGGAAGGCAACCAATCACTGGTCGCCTTCCTCCAGGTTCTGCCCCCAGGTTGGCCCTGGATTGGCTGTGGAACGATGTTACATGGCAGATGCCCATGTTGATGTCACCCCCTTTGAAAAACTTGGGGTAAATTCCCAACTTTTTCAAATCACAGCATCGCAGGAAAGCCCTGCGGTGGCTGCGAACCTGTGCCTACATTATCTAACTGATGGGGTGCAGATCCACAGCCACTGTGGGGCTTTCCCCACATGTAGACAGCCCCCTGGAGGACACCAGGTTGGGGAAAGTTGCCTTAAGGCATTATTACTACACAAAACAAAGTAGTATTGTTTAAGGATGGGGGAGAAAATGGTTCAGTTTGCATTTCAATCCGAACATCCATATATTAGGCAAAATAACATCAAATGCATTACATTAGGGAAATTGCTTGCAAAACATGTATATTAGGTATATGTTCGAAGAAATGTGCATAAAAATGCTTAGGAATTTTCATGCAATTTTTTTTTTTAATCCTCAGAGTTCAGGATGAACCAAAATTAAGACTGGAAAAATTCTCAAAGTTCAAAACAAATGGAACATAAGACTGTGCAAATGAGAGAAACCAAAACTGACAGATTGATCCATCCCTAGTACTTGTATTCTGTACCCATTTGTGGGGAGCAGGGAAAGGGTTCTTGACTTTAATTTCCACACTAGAGATTCCCAGCTGACAGCCCTGGCCATCTGTTCCACTGCATATGTTGAGAAGAAGCATTTAGAACCCAAATCTAGACACTGGATGCAGAGAAATCCCCCTGGCCCACAAATGGGGACATCCTCACTCTGTTTCCCCCTGTTAATCCTTCCCACAAACAAGGTGTTGTAAACTCATGCCAAAATAACAACACGGTGGCACCATAAAAACTAACAGATATATCATGGGATAAGTGTTTGAGGACTGCAGTCCACTTCATCAAATGCATGAAACATTATCCTGAAATACAGGTACATATGCACACGGATGGTGAAGGGTTGTACATAGTGAGGTCAGAGGAAAATGAAATGCAGGACACACAGACAGTGACCATCACATTATTAACAGTGACTGTTCGCAAAACAGTTGTGCATGAGAAGGCCAATGTCCTGGCATTCAGTCTGATGTAGTTTTGGTTTTGCCATGAGCAGACTAACATAGCTACCCCACTGGAAATATGCCAATATGCACATAGTATTTAAATAATTTATAGGAATGTTGTTATATTTTGTTTGTGGCTTGCAGATATGCTTGTGGGTGGAGGCAGGTGGGGAAAGATTGATTTAGGATACCACAAGGCCAGGAGGCATCGGAAAGATCAGCCATGCTATAGAATCCACAAAACTGTCTCTGCCCACACTCTGCAAACAATATCACATTGCCAACTGCTCTGTAACTCATAAAGCAAATGGAGCAGCTCCATGCTGCTCACAGGAAGGAATACCCTCACTTTTGATGATCTCGGCAAGAGATCCCTTCTTCTATAACTGTATATCAGACCTATATTAACAGATGATAAATGTAATAGGCATGTGCTCCGCTCCGATTAGGAGCGGAGAAGCAATAGCGGATTGGCCTGCTCCGCCTTACCCAGAGGCGGGGTAGAAGCGGACCGCGGACCCCTAGAAGCAAGGCGAAGAGAAGCAGCCATTTTTCGGAGCTCCTAGTTCAGGCGGAGCGCTCCGGTCGCCATCTTGAAAACATTTCGCCATAGGATTGCATTGCGGGAAATAATCATGCATAACTAGGTTGTTTTTGAAGCTATCGTTCTGGAAATTCTTGTGCACAGAGAGTCGTGGATGGGGGTCATTTTGAGACTACTCTCACCTCTCTGCATCATGCAGGTCGCGTGCTAGAATTTTTTAAAAATCGGGTCAACAAACAGGGACAGCGCGGCTCAAACGGCGGTTTTCGGCTTTTCGCCCATAGGATTGCATTGCGGGAAAGAATCGGGGATAACTGGGTTGATTTTTAAGCTATCGTTCTGGAAATTCTTGTGCACAGAGAGTCGTGGATGGGGGTCATTTTGAGACTACTCTCACCTCTCTGCGTGGTGCGGGTCGCGCTAGAATTTTTTAAAAAATCGGCGGGAAAAATACCTTTTTCAAAGGGCTGAGGGGCAGAGTCAGCTCCCAGGCATGATCACATGATCCCAAAGTTAGAGGAGGGCATAGGCAAAACGGGTAACTTGGGATTCTGGGAAACTTCTCTTTCTTCATCTGAACGGACTTTTCCCAGTGTTTTTAAACACAGTAGCCCCAGCAAATGCACAAACACAACCTGAAATCATATACTAAGCCAAGAATAAGAGATAGAAACACAGCACTGCTCCCCACCCTAACTTTGGGGAACAACTGAAAAGATGTGGTGCAAGGGGATGAGCTCCCCTAGGGCATCTCATCGTGGACGTGCCCCCACTCTCTCCTGCACTGGAAGGCCATTAGAGCCTTCCAAAGAGAGTAAAACGGTGGAGCAATGCCTATCATGAGTCGAAGTGAGAGTTTACTTCTTAGTGGTGGAGCGATGCCTATTATGAGTTGAAGTGAGTGTTTACTTCTTAGAGCTCTCGTGGTGAAGCAATGGCTGTCTTGAGTTGAACTGGCAGCTGCTTCCCTCTCCCCCGGGCACGTCCCCCTATTACTGGTAAAAGACAGATATAGCCTTTTTTTAAAAGTTCTTCTTGTTGTTTATTCAGCAACACTGCTGCTTTTAATTCCACCCCTCCTTTGTTTATTTGTTTATTTATTCCATTTTATATGCATTACTGGCTTATCCTTGGCTCACTTCCTTATGCCCCCAGAAATGCCAGCTGCATGCCTGCCTGCCTTCCCTCCCTCCTCCCCTGCCCACCTCGCAGGGATGTTGTGTGTGTGTGGCTTTGACTCAGGGGAGAAGTCCTTCCTGCGCTCACTTGGAGTTTTGGAAGTTCCAAATTTTGCAGGTTTAAGCCCCGCCAAAAAACAGGGGATGATGGGACTGCCTTGAGTCTCGGCGTGTGGCGTATGTATCCCTGGATAAGCTGTCATGGTGGTGAGTTTGAGTTTTTTTTTTAACGTGCAAAATTGACGGAGCTATGGAAAGGGGTGTTGGATTTTCATAAATTCCCCAAAAATCAGGGGATGATGGGACTGCCTTGAGTCTCGGCATGCGTATGTATCCCTGGATAAGCTTTCATGGTGCTGAGATTGAGGTTTCTAACGTGCAAATTGACGGAGCTATGGAAAGGGGTGTGAATGGGGTGCCCGATTTTCAAAAATTCCCCAAAAATCAGGGGATGATAGGATTGCCTTGAAACTTGGCGTCCATGTGGACACATGGATAAGCTTTCATGGTGCCGAGTTTGAGGTTTCTAACGTGCAAATTGACGGAGCTATGGAAAGGGGTGTGAATGGGGTGCCCGATTTTCAAAAATTCCCCAAAAATCAGGGGATGATGGGATTGCTTTGAAACTTGGCATGCGTGTGTATACCCCCATGAGGTGTCATGGTGCCAAACATGAGGTTTCTAACTTGAACAGAAAAAAAGTTGTATAATTTTTTAGCTTTCAATGCAAGCCTATGGGGGGAAAAACGGAGCTCCGATCCGGATCCGGAGCTCCGAGCGGAGCGGAGCGGAAGTGGGCGGAGCGTGGGCGGGGCGAAGCGGCCTGCTCCGAAAATCGCGGATCTGCAAGTGAAGCGGAGCGGGGGGTCCGTGCACACCCCTAAAATGTAAGGTTATCATGTGTGTGCCAGTGTATGTCCAAGAGGGGGAAATCGTATATAATGGTCAATTTTAGCTTCTGTCTTCAACATGGGCAAATAAACAGAAAGTAAATATACAAATCAAGGATGCAGTCTTCTACAAAGCCACAAAGCCACTACCCTCATCAGATCTTGAGACAGACACTTCAGCACCCCAACATGCCTTCATCATCCGGCAAGTTTCAGAGAAATTACGGATTCTCTTTTGTTTCTTTTCATCGATATACACACACAGAGGAACCATTAGATCCTCTCCCCTAATTCAGGGAGCATGGGAAGGTGTCTCATCTACTTCAGATGTCTGCAGTCTTCCATTCAGCACATTCCAGAGAGACCTTAGTATCAAGAATCCATATTTTAATATCTTTATATTGTATTTTGTTCTTTTAGATTTATGTAATCTGCCCAGATAACTTTTGTTATCTTTTGGGTTAAACATAATAATACTAAAATAAATAAATAAATAAATAAATAAATAAATAAATGGGAGAAGAGGGCATTTTTCATGCTGGCCTCCTAGCTATGTAATGCTCTCCATAGAGAGGCTAGCCTGGCGTCCACATTATTATCCTTTTGGCATTCTTGTTTGCCCAGATCTTTGAAGATCTTGTTATTTTAGTCCCTGGTTTTTGCTCCTGCTGGTTTTTTTTTTTTTATCACCTCTGGTTTTTATTTTTATGTAAAAGTGTTTGGCATTTGTGTTTTTATGTTGAGTTGGATGTTTAAAGATTTGTTGCTGTATTATTGCAGGAGTGGGGAACCTTAAGCCTAGAACCCAAGTCTGGCCGTTCTGGGGTTCCCACTATGGCCTTCTGGGGTTCCCTGGAGATGCCCACACCCTTTCCCCCAGCCACTGATTATTTGGTAGTTTCCTGGCTTTTGTACCTGCCCACACCCAATTCTAACAGGTTGGCATGCCTCTCTTAAGGCTTTGTTACTGATGGTAAGAGCTTCAGGGCACAATCCCATGGGCTGAGTTCTTGATTATGATGCACCCCCAAGCTCAGGGTCTCACAGCAGGAAAAGTGGCAGTGGTGATCTTCCCCACCTTATCTTCCTACCCTGCATTTTTCACTAGATGGGCTTTTTTTGCCAGTTTAGAAAAGGCATTTCATGGGGGAAGAAATAAGGCTGACAGAGGCCCACCAAAATATCCTCTTCCACCCTCTCTGAGGTTGAATTCTTGACCTTGGAGGCCAGGCAGCATGCTTCTTTCCATGTTAGTTGTAACAGGGAAGGGGAAGGTGTGCGTATGTCAGATCTTCAATTTCTCCAAACTATCCTATGACTATCTAGGAGCAATAGGATTGCTCCCTTAAGTTATAATATGCTGTGCTTTTTTTTTAATACCCTCAATACCTTTGCCTTTGGCTCCACCCAACACTGGAATGTGGCCCTTGAGAGTTTCAAAATTGAATTTGACCTGTGAAAAATGTCCCTCACCCCTGTTGCATTACTATTAAATATTTTAATGCATTATTGCTTTCGTAACTGATTTTCTACTACAACCCAAGAAATTGTTTTATAAAGTGTCTAAAAAGTATAAATCAATCAATATTAGGCTGACCATAGGGAAAGGAGGACAGGGCTCCTGTATCTTTAACAGTTGTGTTGAAAAGGGAATTTCAGCAGGTGTCATTTGTATGCATGTAGCACCCTGGGCTGGATCTACACTTCTGCTTTAAAGTGCTTTATAACAATTTTGACAACTGTATATGGAGTGTGTCCTGGGCCCCAACAGTTGCCAAAACTGTTACAAAGCTCTTTAAATCAGTAGTGTAGATCCTGCCCTGGTGAAATTCCTTCTTCATCATAACAGTTAAAACTGCAGAAGCTATACTAGAGTGTATACCAGATACAAAAAAGGGCAGGGCTCCTGCAGCTTGAACTGTTGTGATGAAGATGGAATTTCACCAGGTGTGGCATGCATACAAATGACACCTGCTGAAATTCCCTTTTCTCTACGACTGTTAAAGATGTCCTCCTTTCCATATGGCCACCCTACGTCACTGTCCATTTAGGAACATCAACCAGCTATTTACTCTCCTTTGCCTGACAAAGGATATGGCCAGAATGGCTGGCAGGGCTTGGCCGGATTTCATAACAATATCCGGTATCTTTAGAAAAGTATTATGAAAGCCGCATAATAATCTAAAGCATTTCACAAAGCAAATCCTTACTTAAATATGCGTTGCCATGGTCCAGTGAGTATTTCCAGGGTTCGAATAGGGATAGGACAGGACTGCTCTGCTTGAAGAGGCCATGGTTGCCAAGATCAAATGGGAATATGGTTTCCCAGTGGATTGGAAAGAAAATTCTTTTCATATAAGTAGATGTGAAGATCAATATATAAAAAGAACAGAACCCTACATTCAAAACTTTAGTAACTCCCATTGGTTAATGATCTGACACTACAATTTACAGTAACACAGGAAATCCCGTCTCCCAGCAATGACTTGTTAAATCTGATAAAAGCCATAGAATCCTTTCCTCATTAAAACCAAAACCGTGAAGTTCAATAGACAAAGAAAAATGGACCAGAACATCAAAGACCTTTGAAGATTAATACTTGGACTAAATTAGCAAAGATTCATCAGGAAGCAAATGACACATTTATTACATTCTCTTGCCATTTTTAACTTCTTGGAAGCGTGTTTATTTAGATGGCTAGTTTTGTATTTTTATTAGATGTAATTTTATCTGTGTTTTGCTCCTGAAATTTTGGGAGTTCAAATCAGGACTTTTTTCTTTTAAAGGCTTTCTACTGAATGTTAAATGAATTGTTTTGAACTAATGCTTCTGCTCCCAAATGTCAACAGAGCTGAAGCACTGGGAGGAGAGAGAGAGAGAGAGATCCCATAGAGAACAGTTGCAGCTGTGCTATATAAAAGGAAGAGACAATTTAATGGAAAATTTCATACTTTGCAGAAATGTGATTGCCTATTTTCTCTATGTAGATTTCTCATTAAAGTAGCTACAGCTGCTATGCAAAAGTTGCATTTTCCTGCTGATGATCATGGCACTAGGGCTTGTGTGGAGTTTAATGCTTTGTTTTGATACAAAGAGTTTCAAAATAGTCCTATTTATTATTGGGGTGGGGTGGGGAGAGACTGTACTCCTTGAAAGCACTTTCATGGTTAAAGAATTATAAAAATAGAGTTACAGAATTGGAAAGAGCCTCCAGGGTTATGAAGTTCAATGCACTGCACTGTGTAGGGTTCAGTAGTTCCCAGCAATCCATGCCAATTGTTTTTTACATTTAGCCGGCAATCCCAAACACACTTCTGAGGGAGCAAGCCTAATGGCGCTTACTTCAGAACAAACATACATATGATTACAATGTTCAGGACTGGCTGCAGGTTTGATAGGTAGGGTGGAAAGGTATCCTACTTTATAACGGACAGTCCTCTGTTTGAAGGTGTCTTCTGTGTGAAGGCTTGTCCGGTCCAAGTGAAGATTAAAGGTAAAGAACCATAAGAAAGGAGAGCAAAGGCCTTGAAGTTTACCATCTACAGGTAGCCCCTGGACAGCAGATTGAGCTGGCACACCACTCAGGGCACCTACTCACAGTCTTTCCAACTATAGTGTATTTCTATTTGAATCATAGTAATTATTTCTATATTTGCATTTATAAATGTAAATGAGCATATGCAATTTGCATGTAAATATGTTTCCTCTTTTTTGGCCATGTGTAATTGGCCACCCTATCAGAAGCCCCCGCTGGGTGAGCCCCTGGGCAGCTGAGGAATCAGAAGTGGTGATAGTGAAGGAGATGAAGGAGGAAGTAGCAGCAAAGCTTCCTTGGATGGTAGAGGAGATGGTGGCTCCAGTCTTCTCATCTTGCAGCAGATGTGTGCTAGCACCAGGGGGGGAAGCCGTCTGGCCAGCATGTGCTCCCAAAGCCCACCATTTTAATTCCCCACAATGTTTCTGATGCCTGCTCCAAATGTAGGGAGCAATGCTCCTTCACGGCCCCAAAGATAATGAGGGGAAATTATAATGGTGGGCACAAGAGTTTTCTGAGAGGATGCCCCCATCCATCCCCCCTTTGCTGCTGGGCTGGCACCTGCCTGCCTCAAAATGAGAGGCACAAGGTAGTAGGCCCTCCAGAAGGCTCAAGCCATTGTCAAGTGCCAGACAGTGCCAACTCCTGTCACCAGGCCTGGTGATGTTACAGTACATCAAAGTGTTTTAAAGTGTGTGAGATGGCTCTCAGTGAGGCTGGTTTCAGCATCATAGGACAAAATAAGCTGCCTCTGACCACAGGTCCATCTTGCTCAGTACTTTCTACACTGACTGGCAGCGGCTCTCCAAGTGTGTAGGCAGGAGTCTTTGCCAGCCCTATGTGGAGGCCCCAGGGACTGAATCTGGGACCTTTGGCAGGCAAAGCAGTGAGCTTCTATTAGTAACCCCATTCTGGAGAAATATGCCTGCAGCAATGTGCATCCCAGGGCCTAGACCACCTAACAAATGGCTGAATTGCTCAAACCTGAGAGTCTTGCTGTAGTTAGTACTTCTGGGCTAGAACTTTCCATGCTGTGCCCAAAAAGAAACAATGGGGAGAGTCACATGATTGCACACCCCTTGTTGAAGAATGCATAATGGGGGCCGTGGGGTTAGACCCATCCTGTCTCTAATGCATGCCAGAGCAGAAATACTTCGCCACCATTTGTTCATTCAGACGGTGTGGGAAAGGGCTCTCCCTATGTAATGATGTTCACACATAGAGCTCCTCCATGTAAGGAGCAACAATCAGGATTCATCCTCACATGGGTTCCTCTGCAAGTGGACATCAGTATGTGTAGAGAGAGCCATTTTGCACACGGTCAAAGTGCACAGATGGTAGGGAAGTTTTTCACTGCAGTTATCATTGCGTGTGTCAGAGTGCATCAGTAGTTAGGGGTGAGACTAGCCCACAAGGCTCCACAGCCCACTCATGTGGAGGGGATTGTATGAACATCCCATATTACGGCTCAGGTCCAGGTTATCTGAAAGACCGTATTCTCCCATATGAACCTGCCCATGCTCTGTGATCTTCTGTGGAGGCCTTTGTCTCAGTCCCACCAACATCCCAGGCATACCTGATGGGTATGCAGGAGAGGGCCTTCTTGGTGGCTGCTCCAAGGCTCTGGAACTCCCTTCCCAGGGAGGCTAGGCTGGTTCCCTCTGTGCTACACTTTCGGAGGCAGGCAAAAACTTTTTTGTTTCAGCAGGCTTTTGGAGCTACTTTGGACCTGTGTTAATGTATTGGATTCCTCCCCCCCTTTTAATCTGTTACTGTTTTAAAAATTTTTTAACATGTTTTTAATTTTACTGTAGGTTTAATTCTATTTAAGCTTTTGTAAATTTATATTTATATGTTTTAATTGTACATGTTTTAATCTTGTAAACTGCCTTGAGTCCCAGTACTGGGGAAAAGGCAGGATGATATTATTATTATTATTATTATTATCATCATCATCATCATCATCATCATCATCATCATCATCATCATCATCATCATAGCAAAATGATTAATCTGAATAAGCCTAAATACCAGGGAAGGAATACAAGTATCCATGAATCTGCCATAATAAATGCATTTCTACAGGCTGGATTTCTCCAACCTGGCACCCTGTAGCCGTGTTGGACTACAACTCCTATCATTCCCACCCAGCAAACCCATGCTGGTTGATGGGAATTGTAGTCCAGCACACCTCCAGGTTGCTGTGTTGGGGAAGGCTGCTATAGAGTCTCCGAGTCACAGCTAGTTACCAAGATATCATGAGGAATGTTTGATCAGTGCATCGTTTGACAGAGCAATCTTTCAAAAACCCTCATGTCTATAACACAAGATTATTCTGCTTTTCCAGCAAGCCAGCACTTGAGAAGAAAAGAGCTTATCTCTGCCTGGAGGAACTGGGTGACCAGGAAAAGGATCAGAGAAAAAGAAATCAGGAAATAAGTCTAGATAAAATGCAAACCATATGAATTTTGTCATTATAATTATTGTGAGGGTATTTATTTATTTAAAATATTCCCTCTCTCTGTTACCATAGTCAAGGTAGTTAATATAACAAATACAAACATTCAAATTAGGATTTTACAAAATTCAAACTGAACAGTGAAAAATATATAATACATATAGAAAAAATGCAGCCTGTATGCACCAACAAAAAAAAAGTGCCTCCTGACCGTCACAGTCTCATTCTCTGGACATGAAGGGGGAGACATTTCCTGCCATTTTCAGGGGTGAGCTGGAGAATTCATTCAAATTCCAGTATGTGTGTGTGTGTGTGTGTAATAATGTTTCTAATGGCTAGCAGAATAGGCTTGTGTTCCCCTCTTCCTTTCTTAAAGGGTTTTGCTGCCATGACAAGTCTCAGCGGCACTTTTAAGGATAATTATGCTACATTAAGTTCTGATCCTAACATTAAAAAAATGAAACCATTAGTGTGGATCCCCAATCGAAATTGAGACCACCCTGTGTTGGTGTGTGTGTGGTAAATCTTTCCACTCAGGTGCTTCCCCCCACCCCTAAATTCATTGGGGGCTGAAGAAAGGGGGAACCCAATTTGGGGGAATGTTCGTTTACCCCTCACGCAATTTGGTGGTCTTAATTCAGCTTGGGGAAACCTACACACTAACACTAAAGGAAGGAGGAGGAGGAGGGGGAGGAGGTGGTGGTGGTTAAGATAAGGTACATGCTATGTTTTTTTAAACAAAGCTTGTAATTTAGTCCTTAATCTTGTCCCCACAATGCTTCTATGGAAGAATGCAGTATCAGATGCAGCATTGTTGCAGGGGCATTGTTGGTGGGGGAACGGCTGCCCCAACCAAAAAAAATCTTCCTTTTCCTCACTCCCTAAAAGCCACTGAAAGAAGACCCCCAAAACAAAACACACAGCCACTAGTAGTGCATCTGATTTATTTATTTATTTAAAAACCTAAAATTTAAATTGTTATATCTTTAACATTTTTAAACATATACATCTATAAACACCTTCAGTCACAAACAAGGAATGCTACAGTAGCACTTACAGTATAAACTAAGCCAGAACCAGCCAGGAGTAGGTCAAACCTCGATGAGGGAACATGGATTAACAATCAACACTCGCATTCAACAACCAATCAAGCCGCATTCATAAACATCATGGCTTGTTTCATCTCATCCTTTACAGTAATATCAGGTTTCAGGTTCCATTGGCTCCTTCGTCTTTCTCCTTTGGAAGCTCCACTCCACTGCAAGCACAGAGATCTTCACTAATGTTGCTCTACTAGCATGTTTCTCCTTCATAGGATTCCTCAGCACACAACTTGACATGGATGGGTTCCCTTAAGATAATAACTTTCAAAACCCATTGACTTGAGGGAGGAGCAGGTTCCAAATGCAACAAATGAGTTAAATTCACCTATGGTTCTGGATGCATTCTTGAATTATGGGTTATTATGTGAATCATTTAATATTAATACAACATAAATTATACACATTCTTCCTTTCCAAATGATGATGGACACATCCTTTGCAACAAAGAATTGTTGCAAAGGATCTAGAATTGGGAAAGGAAATCCACCTTTAAACACATATCTTGGACCGGTTCACAGGCCACCATTGTGAATATTCAAGCCACAGCAGTTGTTTGCCACAGTTTATCATGTCATGCATGTCATGCTGGGTAATTGTTACCATGGTTAACAAGCCACCCAGAACCCATGGTTGTTCTTGGGGTGGCTTTTTAACCATGGTAACAAGCCACCCTGCCGGGATTATTATTATTATTATTATTATTATTATTATTATTATTATTATTATTATTATTATTTTATTTATTTATTTATATAGCACCATCAGTGTACATGGTGCTGTACAGAGTAAAACAATAAAATAGCAAAACCCTGCCGCATAGGCTTACATTCTAATAAAATCATAATAAAACAATAAGAACGGGAAGAGAATGCACCAAACAGGCACAGGGTAGAGTAAAACTAACAGTATAAAAGTCAGATCAAAATCAAGTTTTAAAAGCTTTAGAAAAAAGAAAAGTTTTTAGCTGAGCTTTAAAAGCTGCGATTGAACTTGTAGTTCGCAAATGTTCTGGATTAGCAAGAAGCTGTGGTGACCATCTGACATGGCTTGAATATTCACAATGGTGGTCAGTCGATGTACAAGCCACCATGCTGCCAGCCACAATTGTGTGAACCGAATCAGTAGTTTGTGGTGGGGGGATGACAAGTTAAATGCAAACAACACCTGGATGGCCATTTCTATCACGGAAATAGTAGTAATTTGGCTAAACACCAGGAGAGCCTTTGTAATGGTAAGAACTGTTCAGACTGCCTCAGCTGTTCAGACTTTGTTATCCAACAAAGGTTAGATAACCATCTGTGAGGGATGCTATAGTTACAACCTGTATTGAGCAGAGGCCCTTCCAAGATACCTTCTAACTCTATGATTTTATGAAATACACTTTTTTTGTGGGGGGGAATGCTTTGGAACAGAGAGTTGGCTTCAAGAGGGAATGTTTCATTCTTATCCTGCCCATAACTTTTCTAGTACAACTCCTGCCCCCACCCTCTGTTTCACTCCTAAGGGATTCTAGCAGCTTGTTTACCCTTTCACACACCCCACTTCTCTAGTCCAAATTAACCCTCCCCCAAGTTATTTTTCCCAAACTGAAGCAAGCACTGAGGTTTATTACATACATTTTACCAGTAACATATAATTCCTCCTTCAATATTTCAGAAAACGAGGCCAATTATTTTCACAAGCACATTTTATTGCCTGGTTTTAGATCCTGACTGCTGAGCTGTCTGGCTTCTAGTCATAGAGCTGGGAAAAGCAAATTGGGAGTGTGCTACCATATATCTATATCTATCCATCCATCTATCTATATATCTATATCTCCTCTTACAGCCTGTTGTTTCAGCCAATATTTTAGCCATTAAGCTCATTTGGTGGAATAGTGAGGGAATGGTGGGGGTCAGAGGGGGAGGTTGTGTACAAACAAAGCTTATACAATGTTCACATAAATGTTTTTGCAGCACTTTTCCAGAGGTAAGCTGAGCCTCCACTAACTCAAAAGGGGTTGAGATGGAGAAATGGCAGTTTCAGTCCCAGCAGGAATGGATTTTTCTCAAGAATTGAGACTTCAGAAAACATTGAGAACAAATGTTCAGGAGACTGAACTGCTGCAAGGTTAATGAAACCTTGCAAAGACCTACAATTCTATCTTAATCAACAGCCCTTCTACACAAGCTGTTATTCCCTTTATCTCTTTGGTATGAAAGGGTCTCATTCTGCTCTAGCTACAAAAATAGTCACATCTCCTTATCCAGCATTTCATGTATGCTCTGATTTGATCGCCCTTGAGCCCCTGGAAGTGTTTTCAACAGAGGGAGTTGATCTCTGTGGCAAAAATCCTCTCTATTGAAATGAATGGGGGACACTTTCCTGATTGGGGATTTCCATGCATTCAGTGGAACATATGCATCCAGAACAGGCCTCAGCATCAAGGCTATTGAGTTCAGTTGTGCAGGAACAGATTCAGTGTACACTTCAGTTCAGCCTTATCTTCACCCCCACTTTTTTCCTTAATGAACCAGGTATAGCAGGAGATCTAATGAGATCTGCAGGATAGAGTTGTCTGCAGGTTAAAGTCACCAGCCCTGTATTTGATGGCATCCATTATTTGAAAGGCTGTTCCAACTCTGGTTTTATAGTAAAGAAACGTGAGAAGAGAGACCAGGGACCTTAAAGGTACCCATCAGGAGATACCATCTGGACATCAGGCTTACCAGATACACTGGTCACTTGGTCAGAGTCTTCCCCACTATGGGGAGATGTGTTGTATTTCTATTTTAATTATAGTAATAGAGTTGGATCCAGAATTAGTCATACTTCAAGTAGATCCGCTGATATCATGCTGAAATTAGCCATGACTAACTTTCATTTATTTCAATGGGTCTACTCTAAACATGTACATTTTATGCAAAGCTGTGTCCTCCTATGCTTGTTTTGATTGTGCATTCCTCTTTTTTGGGCGATGTGTAAGCAGCCACACTACTGCCAGTATTCAGATACACAAAGAAGACTTTAGTAGGGAGAATATTTCCTGTAAAAGGAGTCTGAATCACAGGCAAAGAAAATATAAAATATTAAAAATGATAAAAGCCAATCCATCTATACATTGTTCTCACACAGTGATAACACTTGTTCCTGAAGTTAGAATTCATGCATAATAGTTGTTTATAGATGGTTATCCATAGAATCATAGAATAGTAGAGTTGGAAGGGGCCTATAAGGCCATCGAGTTCAACCCCCTGCTCAATGCAGGAATCCACTTTAAAGCATCCCTGACAGATGGCTGTCCAGGTGCCTCTTGAAGGCCTCTAGTGTGGGAGAGCCTACAACCTCCCTAGGTAACTGGTTCCATTGTCATACTGCTTTAACAGTCAGGAAGTTTTTCCTGATGTCCAGCCGGAATCCATTGCCTCTGCTCACTTCTCCCCTTCTTTCTTTCCCCTTTCAGCCCTGTAAGGCACCCCGGTTGTGGAATGAGCTCCCCAGAGAGGTCCGCCTGGCGCCTACACTGTACTCCTTTCGTCGCCAGCTGAAGACCTTTTTATTTACTCAGTATTTTAACACTTAATTTTAACTTAAATTTAAATTATACTGTTTTAACTCTGTATTTTAACCTTATATCAATTTTGCTGCATGGTTTTATCCTGGTTGTGCTTTTTATACTGTATTTTGTATTTGTGTTTTTAACCTGTTGGTTGTTTTATGATGGTTTTAATTTTTGTGAACCGCCCAGAGAGCTTCGGCTATTGGGCGGTATAAAAATGTAATAAATAAATAAATAAATAAATAAATAAGCTCCCTGAAAGCTTTATTTGAATGCAGCGATGTGTTTTTTGAAAGCAAGTACAAAAAACATTTCTTTAGAGCCAAAGCTCGAGATGAAGCTGTTAATCATAGCTAAATGTTGGAGCCTGACAGATAGCTTTAATTCACCTTCTGAAAATGGATTCATAGGTTGTATACATATTCTGTCTTTGGCCCATGGCTCTCTCTGGCATTGCTCTCTTTAGTTTCCTAGACTTTGTCTCAGTGAGCCTTCCTGAATTAAGAAAGCGCATCTTCAAGATTTCCTAAGGTGATGAAATACAAATACAGGTTGGCAACAGGGCATAGCACTAAGGATGCTGCAAAGCAAAACCCTGAATCACATGAAGGGGCATCATGCATAGAAAAGGTCTCCTCAGCCCCAGACTTCCACAAGCAGGGTTCCAACTAGTGTAGAAATCCAGCATACTCAGTACATAATAGTGGCCTCTCTAAATGAGCGATTTTTTTTTTTTTGCACACTCGTTATTGGCCGCTCACAGAAGTTTGCTGGGATTTGTAGTGTTCTCTGAGTAAGATTGGTCAAACAAGCTCATGGACTGCATGGTTCTCTTGCTTTCATGCTGCATACATTCTCCCTCCCTTCATATGCTTTTGCATGGCTGCGTCTGAGGTATGATTAGTGTGCAGGACTTGGCTCTTTCACAGAAGATTCCCTGTCATCAAACATGCACATTCTGTTTCAAACAAACAGCTTGGGCTGATAGGTAACCATCGTGGGTCTGTAACTAGGGAGAGAATCTATAATCTAGCTATATTATTTATAATTGCTATCTGTTCGTCGTTTGTTTCCCCTGCCATAATATAAGAGTCTTGAGGCTCAATCTTAAACAATTTTATTTCTCCTAGCATACATTTACATTCTAATATTAATTCCTAGGGGAGTGTTCGCATAACAACAAAGTGCAGGGCAAAAACTACTGGGGTCTTGTTCCATGCTGTGGCCCCACAGGGGTGTTTGTGAAACTTGGCAACAAGGGCAGGCATCTAGGACCCCAGTCTGCTTCCTGTGGCGCAAATATCAGAGGCTGGAAGCAAGGCACTCAGAGAAGCTACACCCCCTCTGAGGATGGCTGTTGCACTGAACGGATCTTTGCCCTTTTTCTTAGGCATCGCCTCCAGTGGTTGGGGAGGTTCCTGCTGCCTCTTCACCCGTGTTATGATTCCTCAATCACAGGAGAAAGACAGGGTTATCTCCTCAGGCAAAGTAGATGCTGGCAGTGTTATCTCCTGGAGCTCCCACACCCCATCTGAGAATCTCCAACATTTTAGTCTTTGGTATTTCCAGAGCAAGGCTCCACCTCCCAGCACTACCCATGTCTGTTCATCAGGGTCTGAGTCCAGGTCCATGCCAACTGTTGAATTTTGCCAGTGTTCTCAGCTTCTGCCATTCCCCGAATTACCTAATTCACCCGGAACTACTTCAAACTAGGTGTCAGTTTGAGAGCAAGGTTATCCTAGGCAACAACACCTTGAATTCTGGACAATAGGAACTAGCCCCAGACCACTAGAATTCACGATAATGGCCTTCATTATGTAGCAAGCCAGAGTTTCATTGAGACTAGTCAAGATAGATGGAGCATTCAATGGAGGAGCCAAGAGAAGAATTGCAGGATTCAAAGACAGAGTTTCCAGGTTGTGAGAATGCAACTTATCCCTAATTACCTGGAAGTAAAGTACTTATAGAGTAAAATTATTCATCAAAAAAATGGAGACAAGTGAGGGGGCAGACAATTGTTTAAATATGACTTAGTTAAAATGGGAGAAATTAGCAGATTTCAATGTGCTCCCCACATATTACTCTTCTCTTTTCTCAGGCATTTGGCCACATACAATGAGTTTAATTAGGTCCTGGATTTGTCTTATGGTCATGGTTGATTGCTTAAAGTTATTTTAGATATATTGTCTATGTATCTACTGTCTGTTAATGCATTTTTATGTAGTGGTTTTAAAACTTTGTATATTGCACTTTTAGTGGTTTCTAATCTTTGTAAACCACCCAGAGAACTTGATAATAATAATAATAATAATAATAATAATAATAATAATAATAATAAAAAATCAGGTGCCCAGCACATCAACCTGTATTTCATAATCTTAACTATTTTTGTAAGGTTGTTGTGAATTAGGAATTTGCCTCAGTGCAGAATTTGCCTCAGAGCAGCATGTCTACAAAGAAACCAAATTTAGATATAAAAAAGGTTTTATAATTGTTAGTTTTACGAGTGACTTGGGCCCTATTTTGCCTACTGTTGCATCAGCAAAATTGTCAGCTCAGTTCTATTTACAGTATCTTTAATACTTCTGAAATTAATCACATTTGAGGTCAGAGATTAAATTTAGAGGACTAAAAGAAAAGATATTTTTGTAAAGAAACAAAATCACATAATCTGGGAACTGAAAGAGTTTTGAAAAAGATCATCAGAATCTATTTTTACAGTAATGTCTTTAGCCAGAATCAACATGGGGCATGATCCAGTCAAAGTTAAGCAGTTTAAAGCTCAATTGGTTTCAGTGGGAGGGATTTAAGCACATATGTAATACTTCCATTAAAATCAGTGGGACTAAGGCTGTAGCTAGACCTAAGGTTTATCCCAGGATCATCCCGGGTTTGTCCCTGCTTGAGCGCTGGATGCCCTGTGTGGCACTTAGATGAACAGGTTTGACCCCAGGACAATCCTGGGATAAACCTTAGGTCTAGCTACGGCCTTAATGAAAAACAACAACATGGTGAATAAGGCTTTTTGCCTTACTCACTGTGGTTAAAAACATGGTTTAAGGTGTCTTCTGAACACAGCCTGGCTTTCTGGCTTAACCACCATGGTTAAAGCTGTGATTTAAGGTGTCTTCTGAATGGGACCAGTGTCATGTTCAATAATGTCAGGTCAAGGCAAGTAAGTTAGAGTCACATCTGGTAAGATCAGGTCAGGATAGGTATAGCAAGGCTGAAGTGGTCAGGACCTTGGACAGAATACTGTGAGAAAATTGGTTGGAGTGTTCTCACTCATGGAACAGGAGCTGTAGCTTCAGCAAGGTGCACCGGCCTTCTGAGATCTTATGAAGGCTGACCAGACTAGCACATACACAGCTGTAGAGATAGGGATGAAGTTTATTTATATAGGTGGAAGGGAAAGGGATAAAAGGGATCACAGAGAACTTTTGGAATGATACTCCAGGCAAAAAATAGCAAAACAATACCTAACCCTTTCCTATACGTTACCTAAGCATGGGGCTTCCAATAGGTCAGCAAGTTGGCACAGGTAGAAAAAGGCAAAGGGGCAGCTCCAAACCTCTCCATTTTTATGTTCAGACCCCTGACAACTGAGAAAAGATTCCAAGGAGCCAATCACAAGTCAGATGCTGCACATTCTGTAAGGGAGGAGGAAAAGTTCCCACAGGAATGCAGCTGAGAACATTTGGTTCCAATTAACTGAGTCTTCCTCTGGCCTTGAAGGTTGCAGCTATCTTGAGATAACAAAACTCACAGGCACAGGTGGTTACATCACTACGTGCTGTTTTGACTTAGCCAAATGGAGTGGTCACACAGAGCATAAAAAGGAAATGCAGTTCTTCACTTAAAGCACAAAGCAAAAATAAAATTCTTGGCAAACAAGTTTTCTCAATTCCCAAAAGGTAGGTGATGATGTCACAGTTAACCTCACTGTATGTTTCCAATTCTTAACATTTCCTTAGAAATAACACTCCCAGTGTGTTCTGGTATGGAAGCAGATGCTGTGTTTCACTGTAGGAAAATACATATTTAAGAATGCATCTGTTCAAAGGAATAGAAAAATGTGCATCCTTTCATAATTCCATTTAAGAAAGGCTATTTTCTGCGTCACATGTCAATTAGCCATATTCACAAGATATATATATATATATATATATATATATATATATATATGGCAAAAGGGCATTTTTGTGTCATCTGTGAAAGCAGCCTATAACTAAAGAGGACAGAAATTCCACAGAAACTTATTAACACACAGCTATTTAACGCTGTAAGGGAAGACTTGATATAAGAGCTCCTGTTTATGACTTGCACAGAGAGCCAGATCCCCAAAGAGCTTTGAGATCTTTTAACTGATGTAATTTTTCTCTGTTCCTAAATACCAAATTATTGATGAACAGCCACAGGTAATGACCTACAATAAATCTTTGTATAAGTTAGTGCATTTGGCAAAATAAATTTTCCAAGTGGTGTTTGTGTGTTACATAGAGCTTAATGAAAACCTCTCAGTGCAAAAGCTAATTATAAATGGAGAAAAGAAGCAGGGGGGAAGAAATACATCTCATGGCTGCTGGTGAACCGAAACAGCTCTGTATCTTGGAAGCCATGATTTCATCTAGATAGAAGCTACACATATATTGCATGTGGCATTTGAAAATCTATGAAGATGACAGATTTCTTGAGCTCTGTCATCAGTGGCTGCCCTGTTTTATTGTGCTTTCTTTTGTTGTCATATTCCATACTTAAAAATAAAATGGATAACATCCAGTACATGCACCTTGATGTATTGAAAGAGAAACAGAAAAATATTGTGGATGGGAAGGGTGACTTAGGGCTTCTCCAAATGAGCTATTTATAGCATGCTCATGACTGGCCACTCTCAGAAGTTTCTGGGTAGATTACATGATGCTATAAACCTCTAGTGCCTTTCTCATTCTTTAGAAAGATTTCCTTGCATTAATTTGAAATGGAAAAAAACTAGTAACAAAAAGATTCCCTTTCTGTTTCAGCATGTAAAGAGAAAATCATGCTATAAGAAGAGGCAGACCAGTGTTATATGAAAGCTAAATGATCGGGTAACCTCCCTTGTGGACTGTGGGAATGCTGTGGATGTCATATATCTTGACTTCAGCAAAGCTTTTTGACAAAGTGCCCCATGATATTCTGATTAACAAACTAGCTAAAAGTGGGCTAGATGGAACAACTGTTAGATGGATTCATAGTGGCTACATAATCGATCTCAAAGCGTACTTATCAATGGAACCTTCTCAAACTGGGGAGAGGCAACAAGTTGGGTACCGCAGGGCTCGGTCCTGGGCCCAGTGCTCTTCAACGTTTTTATTAATGATTTGGACAAGGAGGTTCAGGGAACGCTTATCACATTTGCAGATGACACAAAATTGGGTGGGATAGCTAATATCCTGGAAGACAGAAACAAACTTCAAAGGGATCTTAATAGGCTGGAGTGCTGGGCTGAAAACAACAGAATGAAATTTAATAGGGATAAATGCCAAGTTCTACATTTAGGAAATAGAAACCAAAGGCACAGTTACAAGATGGGGGATACTTGGCTCAGCAATACTACAAACGAGAAGGATCTTGGAACTGTTGTAGATCACAAGCTGAATATGAGCCAACAGTGTGATATGGCTGCAAGAAAGGCAAATGCTATTTTGGGCTGCATTAATAGAAGTATATGTGAGGTACTGGTTTCTCTCTATTCGGCCCTGGTTAGGCCTCATCTAGAGTATTGCGTCCAGTTCTGGGCTCCACAATTCAAGAAGGATGCAGACAAGCTGGAGCGTGTTCAGAGGAGGGCAACCAGGATGATCAGGGGTCTGGAAACAAAGCCCTATGAAGAGAGACTGAAAGAACTGGGCATGTTTAGCCTGGAGAAGAGGAGATTGAGGGGAGACATGATAGCACTCTTCAAATACTTAAAAGGTTGTCACACAGAGGAGGGCCAGGATCTCTTCTTGATCACCCCAGAGTGCAGGACACGGAATAACGGGCTCAAGTTAAAGGAAGCCAGATTCCAGCAGGACATCAGGAAAAACGTCCTGACTGTTAGAGCAGTACGACAATGGAATCAGTTACCTAGGGAGGTTGTGGGCTCTCCCACACTAGAAGCATTCAAGAGGCAGCTGGACAACTGTCAGGGATGCTTTAGGGTGGATTCCTGCATTGAGCAGGGGGTTGGACTCGATGGCCTTGTAGGCCCCTTCCAACTCTGCTATTCTATGATTCTATGAAACATTGCTTTAATTGACTCCCCTACTCTTCTGCAATCTCTGTTCAATGGACTCAGTGGAGCTGCTTTTTGCTTTTTTCTTTAACCCTCCTGTATGTATATGTGAAATCTTGGGATGCAAATGGGGGGAGGGGGGAGGAAACTTAAACCATCCTCTCTCAAAGTGCCATGGTCATGATCTGAATCAAAGCCAAGCACACTTGCAGGAGAGTAGGGAAGACAATCACAGGTAGCTCAGCTATATGTGATTAAAGGAACATTTAGTTTGACCCTCAGTGGAACAGAATGGGGATACGGATTGCATGCAGCATGTGCACAACATCATGAGTTGGATTCACACTTAGTCATGCTCAGAGTAGACCAATTGAAATCATTGGGATAGGTAACTTATGATGAACCGAAATTCCATTGATTGCAATGGGTCTACTTTAAATATGCCTAAGTCTGGATCCAGTTCCATGACTAAAACCAAAGACATTCTGTGCTGTAAAGGAAGGTAACCAAGTCTAGGGTTTATTTTATATAAACCTGAATTCTAGAAGCCAAATCCTCTGAAACATGGCAGGCAAGTTGGTTCACTGAGAATTGTACAGCTACATCAGGAACGACCCTCTCAGTTGAGTGGAGTGCAGCTGTTCCCTGGGGAGACCATAATCAAAGTCAGTTTTATGGATGGAGCCAGGCTGTAAAAATAGAACCAACAGTGTTGAGTGCTAAAACGAAGAGAAAACTCTGTTGGGAGTGGACACTAGCCTTTATTTGAATCTGCTCCAGATATTTGGGGGGAGCCTTCCTCTAGCTCTCATTCTTCCTTTCTTTTTAAAGCAATATGTTGGAACAACAGCTTGCTTTAGACAAAGTAGTGCTAGTTCCCACCCCCCTGCCCCTTTCCTCTCCAACTCTCGTAACAATACTATTGCACCCCGGAAGGTATGCCCTCAGCCATTGGATCTGTCACAATTTAAATAACTCTCTGTACCACAGCTCCACTTCCCCATTAAGCCGTGTGCTGACTAAGAAGCATCATGAAAAGATCTCCTGGAGGTTTCAAAAGCTCTTGACTGAGTGGAGTTGCAGATGATCTGACCAGATCTATTTTTAGAATAGCCTGGAGGTTGTGAAGGAAAGAGAAACAAAGGTATAGGATGAGGTCAGAAACTTGCAGCTTGAGATACAAGATATAAGTACTTAAGTATGTGATCTGGTAAGGTTGATGCCTATATGATTCAGAGGCTTTGAGAACATATCTGCAAGTCGTCTTACAGCCTGGGGTAAATAGACTTCTTTTTTGTTTGTTTCTTGCACAGCCTCCGCCAACCTCATACCCTCCAGATCTTTTAGCTCCAGTCAGCATAGCCAATGTTCAAGAATTCTGGGAGTTGTAGTCCAAAACTCTGGAGGGCACTAGATTGGGGAAGACTGCTTTTGCAGCAGGCACAATGGGGCAGTCACAGAAACAACACTCCTGTCCAGGATGGGCTGAAACAATTGTCGGCTATACAGCTAGAAGGAGCAAGAATAACAAGAATTTGAAATATTTATAAGGTAACAACCCTGTAAGACTTGTAAGACCAATCTAGAACTGCCTTACCAGATCAGACCATGGATCCATCTAGTCCAGCATTCTGTCTAGATTGGCAGTTACCTAGGGTGACCATATGAAAAGGAGGACAGGGCTGCTGTATCTTTAACAGTTGCATAGAAAAGGGAATTTCACCAGGTGTCATTTATATGTATGGGGAATATGGTGAAATTCCTTCTTCATCACAACAATTAAAGCTGCAGGAGCTATACTAGAGTGATTTAAAAGAGGACAGGGCACCTGCAGCTTTAATTGGTGTAATGAAGAGGAAATTTCACCAGGTTCTCCATATAACAAATGACACCTACTGAAATTCTCTTTTCAATACAACTGTTAAAGATACAGGAGTCCTGTCCTCCTTTCCATATGGTCACCCTACAGTTACCAATAGTGATGGATGAACTATCATGAACTCACAGAATTGGGTTCACTAAGAGCTTCATCCTACATACCTATTTCCCTCAAATTATCCCCTACAGCACTAAGCTGTTGCCGTTTTTGTTACTGGGTGGCTAGATCCTTTGCATACCAGGAAATGGGTTTAAGGGGGAAATGTAAAAAAAAATATAAAAAATCAATGGGACCCAATCCATTTCAAATTTGATATGCTTAAAGCTCTCCTTAATATCCATTACTGTGCCAATTTTGATGTCTTTATCTTTAAAGCTTACACAGATGTAAGCATTTGTTTATTTTTTCTTCAAATCCTGCTCCTGCTCCTGTGCCCCAGTGGCCGCTCAGAAAACAACAAATGATACGCTCGAAAACTAGTAGCAAAATATTGCACTTCTTTTGATTAAGACGCGCAATTAAAGCAGGATGCATGGGAGTACTTCACAATAAAAGCAGATTATAAACTGGAAAACTTTGGAGTCCTTTGCACGCAATTTGCAGTGATTGCACAGTATAATGCTGGTGTGATAAAGCTCTAAAACAAGCCATTTCCCCCCAAAGGACAGGAAATAAGATTGCTTTCTTTCTCCACGTCTAGCCCCAAAATTGTAAACCCTGTTGCTTTTCTGAAACAGATATCAACTTGAATGCAAAGTGGTCCAAACACTCCTTGATTACAGGAGTAAAGCATCCTTCTAAATACTTAGTAAAACTTTTACTAAGTTTTAATTCAGTCAGAGGCCAGATCTACACCAAGCAGGATATTCCGCTATGAAAGCGGTATGAAAGTAGTATATAAGAGTCAGGAGCCACACTACTGCTTTATAGCAGTATTGAAGTGCACTGACAACTGTTGGGGCCCATTGACATATACCATATACCACTTTCATACCGCTTTCATATTGCAATATCCTGCTTGGTGTGGCTCCTGCCTTTTATATACCATTTTCATTAGCTTTCATAGTGCAATTTACTGTTGGTGTAAATCTGGCCAGAGACTCATGTGGGATGAGGTCCACGTCATGTTACTTTGTCTTTGCAGTGGGTGGATAATACCATGAATGAATGGAGGGTTGTTTCTTCTCGTCCTCTTTCTTTTTCTCATTCTCTCTCGTCTCTTTCTTTTTCCTCTGCCTCTTGCTGTGTTTCAAACTTATGGGTGGATTTATTTCAGTCTTCTCTTTCTCTGCTGAGGGGCTGGTGGAATCGAGTGGGGAAGAAAGACTGAGAATAGCTAAACAGAATAACAATCAAAAAAATAACAGCCAAACAGAATAACAATCAAAAAAATTCACCTTTAGCTAACCCTGCAGTCTCACCCAATTACAGACAGCTGCACTTCTGCAATCATTACAGTGATCTGGTTCACATGACACGACAGCCCACTATGGCTTAATTTACTTGCAGAGGCTGTTGTGTTGTGCTGGGCATCTGCAGGTGCCATTTTTACATGGTGCCTGCGGGTGCCTGTCATGCGAACCTAGGCAACAAAGATTTTTAGAATGATTGTTAGACATCCCTCAAATAGTCCATGGCTTGTTTTAGGGTTGAGGGTTGTCTCAGCCTCAAATAACCCTTGCCAGCCACGAGCGCCATGCATAAATGATGCCCATAGGTCCCCTGCACAACATGACAGCCCCTGTGGGTAAATTAAGCCATGGTGGGCTGTGTATCATGTCAACAGCCCAGTCTGTGTGTTGTATTCTGCATTCCCATGAAACTCAATGGGTGACTTTGGGACAGGATAGGATTAGGAGGTCTACCCTCCAAATGGCCATGGGACACCTCATGGGTGGAACTTCTATCCACCTGGCAGGACAGACAGCAGTTGCTGCTGCATCTTCTAACAGGGTTGCTTGGCAGTTCATCCACCCAGGGGAATGGTGTTCAGCTTGTTCTAGATGTGTTGCACTCCCACTAAAGGATCGGGTTTGTAGTCTAAGAGTGCTTAGTGATCCACCACAGCCATTAGAGGCTCAAGTGACCTTTGTGGCACAAAGTGCCTTTAATCACCAGCTGCAAACTTACCTGGATAGAGATAGCATGGCCACAATTATCCATGCTCTGGTCACCTAACATTCAGCTTATTGCAATGCATTGTAAGTGCAGCTGCTTTTAAAAACATTTCATAGGCTGCACTTGGTCCAAATTAAGGCCACAAGATTTAAGTATTACTTCTACTAGCATATCCAAATTGGGGTTATGGCCATTCTTCTTTCAGAAACTCACACATTGCACTGAAAAAGCACATACTCTGCTTCCAAATCCGAAGCAGAGTGTATTTACAACCACTATAGAACAAAATCAGGATTTATTGTGGGGAGGATAAAAAAGAAGGGGACTGTTTTTGTATCAAAGAGAGATTGTTTCCTTCATGGGAAAATCAATTTATGCATGTATTTGTCAGCAGTTTCCCAGAGAGTGAGGCCATTCCACAGAGTTAAAGCTTAGGGCTAAAGTTCAGCAGGGTTTTCTTTGGAAATACATAATCAATTAGATGCAAGGAGTTCAAGCCAATTCCAAAACCTGCCATGATTAAGAAATGACTTCTATCTCTTGTGAATAGCTACAGACTTCTGTTTCCCCCCACTGGATACTAAAGCAAAAAATCGCAGTATTTCAACTTGTAATATAGAAGAGTATAGAATGCTTGATAAAATCAGACTATTTAATGTTAACTCATAATAAGCCATACATTAATCATACATTAATCAATCATCAAAAAACCTGTCCATTTAAAAGACCAGAAGACCAGGCTTTCTCACCTGGGTCCAAGCTCTACAAAGCCAGGAAATTGGAAGCCAAGGCTGATTCCTTACCTGATGTACTGTCATCAGTTATGGTGTTGTGCAATGTCATAAATTGTACTTGCTTACAACCTGCCCTCTGCTCACCCATACTTTTCCTGGGTCTTTCAATCCCAAATCCACCCTTTCAGTGCATTAAAAGATAGTCCCCCTCTGAAGCCTTCAAAGGGGGCAATAAAAGAAGAAAAAGCAAGTTTGCAAAATGCTATTTTGAGGTGATTAGTAAGAGAGAGGAATGGGCTGAGTTAGTTTGGATTATTGCTTTGAGGTATGCCTGTTTTTTGCTTCTTTTTTTTAACATTACAAGAACTATCCAGACAAACAGAGTTGATCACATTTCTGTGGGAAATATCCTTAGATGTTGTCTTATGTGCTCCAGTAATGGTTTCTGATGTGTGCATAGCAGTTCTAAATGTATTCTTAGGTGAAGTGGGAAGTAATGCAAAATGAAAACCATTAACCAACTTTGGCCAGCTCTCTAAAGAGCAAATTTCAGTATGGATTTGATTCACGCCATGTATTATATTATTTGGATCACTTTGCTCATCCCACATCAGAAATGAAAATGTGAATAGATTGTTTCTGCCTACACTCCTTCATTGATCTCTTATGCCTCAATCACTGGATTGATTTCCTGCCCCCACCCACCCCCGGAACCCCTTCCCCCGCTATATGTTTCCTCTGCTTTTGTCATTTAGCTGCTTTATTTAGATAGGGCACAATCTCTTTGGTCCTTGTTTTTTCTAAAACGTCTGTTGTGATTTGTACACAGAAAAATGTTCCTGAGCTATGGGTTCTGTTAAAGGATTATACATTGTGTAACATTAATCACATATGTAAATGTTTCCAGGCAAGGGTTTTAATTTGAGGAGTACTCAGATGAGTAACGTACAATACCTAGCTTAACAAGGACATATGTTTACTGAGCTCAGGCAGACAGCCTCTCCATGCCGAGAGCTTGTCTTTTAAGAGTGCAGTAACTGCATTGTATTTGCATTGCCATCTTGAAGTGGCCCCAAATCATTTGATTCACATGCTGTGGAAGGGCTATCAATCGCCACCATTTTCAAATCAAATTCTGCTTCCGTAGAACACAACCACCTAAAGACTCCACACTGGAAATAAAGTGAAATTTTACTTTAGCTACGCCCCTTTAGCTACGACAGTGTCAAGCTGGACAGAAATTGCTAATGGCATGACCATAGTTGCCTGCTCCCCACCAGGGGCTATTTACCAAGGGCCAGACAAAGGTTAGATGGAGCATAATCAGAAGTTTTTAGAGATGGGAAGGCTTGTTGAGGGCAGAGAGAACAGGAAAAAAACACCCAAGGAAAAAACCAGAAGAAAATCAGGGAAAAAAATTACTCCCCAAATTTTCCAGAAATAGGGAGAGGTGGATGAAAAAAATCCCAATTTCACCCCCTTTCCTCATTGACCCCCCCAGACCTTCAAATCTTTAGAAGCTTTGGGATAGCAATCAGCACCAAGATCCCTATTTCTCAGAAGCCCTCTTCACACGTTTGGTCTTATGCAGATGCATGTAAGCCTACAGGTGTACATGTGCAGGCAAGGTGCCATGTAATCAGGAACCCTGAAAAAGCCAATTTGAAATAATCTGCTCAGAATAAAACAAACATATTCAACATATGGATGGCTTGTCTTATTACTGTGCTGTTTGACATGTCTGTTGGGGGTTATTTCCTCTCAATTTCATGGCTCCTTTGAGTGGAAGCTTGAAAATTTGTATGAAGGTGCAATTACCATGTGCTTCAGTATTTCCTTTGCTTATGACAATGTGTGTAGTTCCACAGAGGCATTGTGAGAATAATAATCATTTAGGCAAGTTGATGGGCTCATGAACATTTTGAAAAACAGGCTTTCTGCAGCTGAGTTTATGCATATTCAAACTCATCAAAGATATTAAGATTCATGTGGGTATATGATATTCTGCATGGATGAGATCTCTCACTACTGTTGTAGAATTAAGTAACCTATTTATTTCCTGTCTTTTACTGTATGTACTTGAATTTGTGGCTTCATATTATACCATGGCACCTCTGAAGTCTTTAAAGACCTAGCAGCATTGCACAAGGGTTGGCTAGGGGGACAATGGTAAGGACATATGTACCAACACAACTGGTCTCACCATTATGGCCATTATGAGGGATGAACGCATGGAGTAATGGTGTCCATGATGCTGTGACTTTCAAAAGTATGTGCATAGGAATTGTGGGATCTCACACAAATAACACCTCAAAGTTCTGGCAATGAAGTTAAGCAGCAGGGCCAGCCCTATCATGAGGCAGAGTGAGGAGATCACATCAGGCAGCAGTTATGGGGTGGGGGCAGTTGTGACAGCCTCCTGACTCTTCCTCCTGAATGTACCAGCTATTTCTTTCTGTTTGAGAAGCAGGGTGGCCATATGTCTTCTTCTCAGAGGTCAGTCCTCTATTTGAAGGGCTGTCCTGACCAAGTCTGGTACAAAGATAAAGAATCATCTGAAGGAAGCACTGGGCCTTGAAGTTGCCCATTTACAGCACCTGGACAGCAGACTGAGCAAGGCACACAGGTCACAGTCTTCCACACTATGGTGAGATATTTGTTGTTTATTCGTTCAGTCGTTTCCGACTCTTCGTGACTTCATGGACCAGCCCACACCAGAGCTTTCTGTCGGCTGTCGCCACCCCTAGCTCCCCCAAGGTCAAGTCTGTCACCTTCAGAATATCATCCATCCATCTTGCCCTTGGTCGGCCCCTCTTCCTTTTGCCTTCCACTTTCCCTAGCATCAGCCTCTTCTCCAGGGTATCCTGTCTTCTCATTATGTGGCCAAAGTACTTCAGTTTTGCCTTTAATACCATTCCCTCAAGTGAGCAGTCTGGCTTTATTTCCTGGAGTATGGACTGGTTTGATCTTCTTGCAGTCCAAGGCACTCTCAGAATTTTCCTCCAACACCCCAGTTCAAAAGCATCTATCTTCCTTCGCTCACCTTTCCTTATGGTCCAGCTCTCGCAGCCATAGGTTACTACGGGGAATACCATTGCTTTAACTATGCGGACCTTTGTTGTCAGCGTGGTGTCTCTGCTCTTAACTACTTTATCAAGATTTGTCATTGCTCTCCTCCCAAGAAGTAAACGTCTTCTGATTTCCTGGCTGCAGTCAGCGTCTGCAGTAATCTTTGTGCCCAGAAATACAAGGTCTGTCACTGCCTCCACGTTTTCTCCCTCTATTTGCCAGTTATCAATCAAGCTGGTTGCCATAATCTTGGTTTTTTTGAGGTTTAACTGCAACCCAGCTTTTGCACTTTCTTCTTTCACCTTTGTCATAAGGCTCCTCAGCTCCTCCTCGCTTTCAGCCATCAAAGTGGTGTCATCTGCATATCTGAGATTGTTAATGTTTCTTCCTGCGATTTTAACTCTAGCCTTCGATTCGTCAAGCCCAGCACGTCGCATGATGTGTTCTGCATACAAGTTGAATAGGTAAGGTGAGAGTATACAGCCCTGCCGTACTCCTTTCCCAATCTTAAACCAGTCCGTTGTTCCGTGGTCTGTTCTTACCTTTGCTACTTGTTCGTTATACAGATTCCTCAGGAGGCAGACAAGAAGACTTGGTATCCCCATACCACCAAGAACTTGCCACAGTGAGATATACTGTATTTATATTTAAATTATAATAGTTATTTCTAAATTTGCATCTGTGCATATAAATACCATTTATTTGTTTATTGGTTCTATTATTCATTTGCAAAATAGCAACTACTCCAGTTTTGTTTTTGTTTAATTATTTTTTTAAAAAAAGGATGCAATTTTTAAAGTGTTAAAAGGAGGCTTGGTTATTTAGTGAGATGAGGTGCTTGTTTATAAGGGACAATAGACTAAACTTTGACTTTGTTTACAATGCAGTGACTCTAAAGTAGCTCTACTGGAGTCAATCTAATTATGTCCCTTGAAATGAAAAATTTACATTGCTGTGACTGCAATTTTGCCTCTCTGCCCTACTATACTTTTAAATCAAGCATTGGCATTAATATCAAACTGTAGTCCCGGAACTCTTAGAGAAGGATTAAAGGAATCTATTTATTGACTTAGAAGAAAGGTTGCTCTCTTCGAAAGAGCTAGGTTCGCTGTTCATCTATTTCACATTCCTTAGACTTTTGCAAAACTTGAAGGTTTCTGTTAAAGGTGCAAATTCATCAGTCTTCTCCCCCTCCTCTTCCTATTGGGTACAGTTTCAAAGTGATAATAAGCTAAAGGCACCTTTACATACTCAGAGTGGAATAGCCTAAAATGCCACTGAACAATGTGGAGATATGGAAGCAATTACTAACGAATACTTGAGTGAAGCACATGAAAAGTATTAAAAAAAACCCCACCAACAACAGAGATTTACTAGGTTATGGTGATACTGATTTGTGTAAGCAGCCATGAGGGGATGACCAAAATCTACAGCATACTGGGGGAAGGAAAGGTGATAGTTTTCTACTGAACGATTAATGGGGAGACAGTGATACCTCTACTACTGTGGGCTAGAGGGACAGTCACTATCCCTTCAGAAGCAATAGATTAAAGGGATCATCAGATGGGGAGGGGGAAATCACATTTCCCTGCCATTGCTTCCCTCCCCCCCACTGCTGTTTTGCAATATTTCTTCTTCCTTTACACAGATGACTATCATGGAGAAGAAAGAGGAAGTAATATGCTCCAAAGCTGTCAAAGCTGGCCCCACTCATGGCAAAACGGGAAAAAAGAGAGGCAGTGTCAGTGGGCAAGAGGTCAGGTGAATTTAACATTCATTCCCGGGTCACCATTGGCAGTGAAAAAGGACATCAGGTGCGGGATGGGGTGGACCAGAGAAACGGAAAGGCTGACAACTATTACCCAGAGGACCTTTTCCTCTGTTGCTCCCAGATTGCGGAATGGCTTGCTGGGAGAGATTCGTCAACTTAACAGTCTTCCAGAATTTAAGAAAGCCATAAAGAGTGATCTCTTCTGGCAGGCCTACCCAGTTGAATTTTAAGATGCCTTTTAATAATGTGCTGCAGCTGCTTTTAATAATGTATTTGTTTTAAATGTTTTAATCAATTATATGTATTTTATGGTGTCTGCATTTGTGTTGTACCCCACCTCGATCCAGTGGGGGAGACGGGTAACAAATAAATAAATTATTATTATTATTATTATTATTATTATTATTATTATTATTCCTTCCCACCTTCCCTCGCACAGAGTTCCTTTCCCTCTTCTCGGCTAAGTTCAATCAGCAAGTTCCTTCTCCAGGGAGCAGTGCAGCCTCCCGGTTCAGCCCCACATCCAGCAGCAGTAAACAGAGACCATGTGGACATTTTTATTGCGCTGCTTTTCCTGCACACAGAATAATTATGTAATATTTCATAAGTACTTATCTGACATTTGGTTGGTTTGGTGTGTGACAGGAGAAGGACAGTGGTATTTCCAGACTTGGTTGTTCTCTTGTTTGTAAATATTAGTACTTTCCCCCTTCTACTCTATATTTATTGGCCTTCAAGCAAATGGTACTCCCCACAGACAAACAATGGGTGGGAAGATAGATGAATTCAGGCAGACAGCTTTGCATTTGATGATGGAGGCACAGAAGTTTCACAGAACCCAACATTGATGGTGGCAATAGCAAAAAAATTTAGAAACTTAATGCCATTTCAGTCATACTGAAATGTAAGTGTGGGGCGGATGGACAGGAAGCACTATTGACTTGCACTTCCTGTTCTCCATGTTTCTGCCATGTCCAAGCTTTTAGAAATTATGGCTTTGAAAATTACTCTGACTTTTTAGACACCCAAACAGTTGCTTTGGTTCTTACAATTTTCTGGTGGTGCAATGCGCAAATGGCTTATGCATGTTCCCACTGAGAGTGATCCCAAATGGTGAGGCTAAATGTTCTGTGGTTTGTTTGTTTTATTTCATGTGGGGTTTTTTATACTTCAGAGTAAATGTACATGGCCCCAATTTGGATCGGGCCCATGATGCTCTGAGAGGTTGGTTTTTAAGCCCCCCTCCCACATGTTTGATTCCAAAAAGGAAAGGAAGAAATGCTTCCATTGATTGCAATAGAGTCATTCTTTTCCTTTTTTTAAACCTCCCATGAAGTGGGGCGGGTGGGGTGGGGCTGGAATTTGGGGGTAAAAAACACTTGTGGGGGGGTGCTTACTCCCTCCCCCTACTGGAGCTCCATGATCCCAGTCCAAATCAGGGCCATGTGTGGTTACTCTGAAGTAAAGAAACCTATCACACAGAGAACGAAGAATGTTTAGTTTGGCCCACAGTTGCCTTTTGAACATGATGGAAAATCACAGGGAGTAGAAAACAGCAGCACACACATTATTTGCCCTTCCTGTTTTTCCATTTATCATCACGTTCAAAATAGCTCTTAATGCAGATTTGGAAAAGCTGTTTTGCAAATTCCTTTGGTTTCTAGTTCTGCAAGATGTCCAGAAAATGAGCAGAAAATGAAATATGGTACCGATTCTCTGTTCTTTGCTTGAATTAAAGAAATGAAAAGGGATGTCTACAAGTTCACTCTCTACGATCCTTATCTCCTGCTTCATTGAGCCCTCCTTCTAATGCAGCAGCAGCAGCAGCAGCTTCCCTTTTCTCCCATTCCAAAAGAATACATGGTGATAGGGTGTCATGAGAGGGGGGAAACCAAAGGGAAAACCCCCTACCAGCATCAGTTTAGAAGAGGAAATGCAAATAACCACATAAAACTTCATCTGTCTGTCCATTCCTTCACCATCAGAGCATAATTTCAAAATATTTCAGAAGAAATATGTATTTCATGTTGATTATGGTATATATGGGATTATTATTTTTGCCTGGTACATGAAGCTAATGTGCACAGCCTCTGGCTCTGTATACATGAGAAATTAAGAATGTGTCTAATCTCCAAAAATGCACCTTAGTATTTCACTGCCCTCATTGCAAAATGAAAATTCTATTTATAGGTGAAAGTAGATTTGCATTCCCATGTGATGGATTTGTTGAATATGCAAGCAAATAAAAGCAATGACATGATTTGCATATATCTTTAAACCTTTCTTTAAAAGTTTATGAAAAATGCAGCGAGCCGCCTTTTAGGAATGTTGTGTGGGTTTAGCATTCATCTTATTTTTCTCCTTTTCAGATTTTGAAAATGTACATCTTGGTTTGGGACTAGGGTTTCTAAAGGACCGTCTTCTACCTCATGAGCTTCTTAACTCATTAAAATCTTTTAGAGACACTCTCCTTCCCACCCTTCAGAATTATGTTTGGTTGGGACACAGGAGAAGATCTTCTCAGGGGCTGTGCCCAGGTTTTCAAATTTCCTTCTTAGGAAGGCCCATCTCACATCCATCCCTGATGATTTTCTGTTGCTATAAAAAATATCTTTCTCCTTCAGTGGGTATTTTTCTGTTTTTTTCTGTAAGGTAAGTGCCAACCTCTCACCCCCTAAATTTCTCAGAAATTACAGCCCCTCTCACTCACAAAACAGGTAGAAAATGGCCGCTATTTTCACAAGGGAAGAATAGGTGTGTAAAACCAGGGGCGATTTTCAGCATATCTTTAGCTTAGTTTAAACAAGAGGAGGGGACCATCTAAGACACATGCTTTGGCTTCGTCTATGGGTCCACACACTCGCTTCCACTTGCCTAAAGCCTCCAGTTGGTAAGGGAAGGGCATTCTAAGTACTTTGCCCACAGTGCATCATCCCCAGTGAAATGGGGAAAAACAAAATGAACGGGAGCAATGTGATAATGCCAGGGATTATGGCCATGCTCATGGATTTCAGTAGAGTGTGACCATACCCACTGGCTTGTGGAGGGCCAGTGGGGGACAAATTGCCCCCAACCTAAACCTGTTCCCTACTCTCAAACTAAATTGACCCTTGAGGGGAAACCAGTAAGAGCTGGACAATGTCTGGTTTGGGATGAATCACCAACAACAGTGGATCAGGGTGACAATATTTTGGATTTCCCAAATGGGTACAGGTTAGAAATAGGCCACAAAGAGGTCAAAGGGCCACAGGTGAATATGCATATATGAAAGACATTTGAAGAAAGACATCATGCACAGTATTTCTAGGCTAATGCTAGAAGCCTCTGAGTCAAGATGGGAGAGGTTGTTTTTTGTTTTGTTTTTTAAAAGGAGAACATGGACTAATGAGCACAATAGAAATCTGGTAGAATGGAGAGAGCTAGTGGGATACAGTAATCTCCGCATACAAACCCTATAGGAAGGGCTATGCATTTATAGGAGCCAATAGCAAAGTTACCAAATATATGAAGGATATTATGGACAAGCCCAACCCAACCTTTGTAGATCAGTCAGATTTGAGAAGATACATTGCCCTGGCAAGGTAACAATTATAAGAAATTCAAAAACAACAACTTGTCTAACAGTATTAAAAACATAGCCTTCAGCACATCCCATCCAGTCGCCAGTGTAACATGATTAGTGGACCTGAAGTTAAGGACAACAGACTCCCTGGGGGAAACTATTCACAAGGGAACAGCTCTCAGTCTCAAGGGGGCTTTTACTTTCAGTTTCAATAAAGCTTTAGTTACAGGCCTAGCTGTTGCTGCACCTTGCTGTTTACCACCTAAAGAGCCAGTGTTTATAGCACAACACTATCTGTTGTAAATAATTTCTGCAGACATGTAATATTTTAAATGTTTTATGCTATTTAAATATATGCACAGGCCTTGCTTGTAGTGTGCTCTATGGACCATTTATGTGTAGCGTTGACATATTGTTTTTTTAAAATGTATGCACAGCCCTTGCTTGCAATGTGCTTCCCCAATTTTTCGTTTAAAAAATTCTTGTGTTGTCTCGTTCATGTTTTATATATGTATTGTTACAGCTCCTTGAAGAAGGCTTAATAAAAAACAAAAGGCCAAAACACATTGGGCTTTTCACTAATAAATTTGTTGATAGCATCCTGAGACTATTCTCCCTTTTTGTGTATAAAAACACAGAGGCCTACAAGGCCTGTAGATGCAGTTCATCTAGGCCTGTGCCTCCTGTTGCCAAGAAACAAATAAAGAGGGAGAGATGTGAGGCACACCTGAGTGACAAGGCTGCTGAAAAATGCTGCCACTCTGGCTCCCACCTGGCATCAAACCAATGCTCAAGCAATGCTCATGTGGAGCTTCAATCCTTCCTTTCTTGATTGGAAGGAAAGAGCCTGAGAGTGTCGCTTCTTTACCTGTGTATTTGTCCCTCATTACCTCCTCTTTTGAAAGAGGAAGTAATCAGCTTGCACGTGGCCCATTCAGTGGGCCGTTTTGATCGCGCTGCTTCTCCTGCACACAGCAGGATATATCGGCAACTTCCATGTTTAAAAATAAGTTGGCCTTACTAGGGTGTTTTTTGTCATGCGAAGAAGGGTAGAAGGGCTGTGAGGTGTGCAGGAGGCAGACGTCATCATGAGAGGGACACGTGAAAATCCGTAAGTGCCCAGTAATGAGCATGCAATAAAACGCTTGTCTGATGGATCTCTGAGTCGGGGACACAGCACACTTACAATGCTTCAGCTCCACCCCCTTTCCACCCATGTGACATCCAGCCGCATGCCATGCCTGATAAGCCTCACCTCCTTCCAACCAGAATGTTCCATTTGGTCAGGGGAATGATTTTGTCATAGAAACAGCTTATAGGTTTCTGTGAAGGAAAAACTGTAACATGAGAAGGAGCCCTGTGTTTGCATAAAGGATATGAGTAAGCCAAAGCCATAATTTACAAATACTTGAGGCACAGGGCCATTTTAAGCTGCATATAGTACTTCTGGCAGAAAGCTCATATTGATGGACAGACGTTTGGAAAGACAGAAGGAAACATTTAGATACTTTACTACAGTAAGGCAAGTGGAGCTTAATGTGCTGGAATCTCACTATCCAGCTGCTGATGATTGCAAATGATGTATTTTCTCAGGAGTTGTATTGGGTGACTAAATGAACAGGTAACAGAGAATCTGTTTTGATAGCACAAAAGGCAATAAAGTCTTTTTCATGCTCTATCGAAAGTTCACAGGGCTTGCCCTTTTATTTAATTTTCATATATTATTGCCCAATTATACCCAAAAACATAGCTCAGCTTTTCCCAATCTGATGCCTTTCAGACATTTTAGACTACAACACCCAGCAGTTTTAACCATTGCCCATGCTGGAATGGCCTGATGGGAGTTGAAATCCAAAACATCTGGAGAGCACAAGGTTGGGTTGGGCTAGAATAGCCCCATTAGACCTTCCAACTCTGTGAAGAATCAGTGCAGGGAAGGAGAACAGGACGATAACTGTTGTTGACCCATACCTTATTTCCACATATTGATCACCCCGGTGTGTATGGAGTACATTTATACACTTAAGTTCTCTCAATGCAATTGGGAACACTCAATGCAATTGGGAATATTGCAGTTGGGACCATCTCTCTATGGAAAGAACCTATGCATATACAAGTTGTACACATGTAGGGTCTGTATGCACAGAGCTGGTTAACATGTGGAGGTCAGGGTGGAGATGGAAAGCATGATTTCTATGCTTTGATTCTTCCTCAGATTTGGAGATCTGAAAGGGGCTATTAAGATACACAAAACAGGCACAGCTGTAATTTTCACTGGACCAGTTTTTGCTGGCAAACTTGACAGTTTCCTGTGTGAAGAATTCTGAAGTGTAAACTCTCACACACTCTTGTGTGCACAGAAGTTTATATTGCTGGCAACCTTAAAGGGAAAATGTTCAACAACTCTAATTTTAGTTGTTGAATACTTTCATTTTATATAGATTAGCAATAACATGTCAGAAAAACATGAACCCTTTAAATATTATGCTGATGAAATAAGGAGCTCCACCACACCTATTCCGCGCCCCCCCTGGTTTGCCTCCACGATTTTACACTTCCGTTTCGTGAACATGACAAGCATTCCTCCCGTTCACAATCATCTCTATACTGGTGAACTCTCTTTTCACTTGTTTGCTCTCCCGCTGCTATTGTGCCCACCCCGCCCCTTCTCCTTCTCCCTCTCCCCTCAGTTCATTGGTTCTTTTCATTGATAGACATTGTGATCAAGTGGTAGCCTCCCCCCTTGCTCATTGGAGCTCCTATGGGAATTAACTAAAATGCTTACCGCTTCTTCATTTTTAGAGATAAAGAGATGGAACTTGGGACTGTGAGAGCTCTTAAGTAGAGCTTTAGGCATGGCAAGTTTTAGGCATGCCAGATTGGTTCATTCCTTAATTTTTAAGAAATTTTTAATTCCCCCACCCCCAGTCATTCCTTCCCATTAACACATACACACACACCTCCAATTCTGCGCAGGGGTGGATTAAGGCAGAATCAGAGATGTTTGTTCAATGGAGCTCATTTATTGCCCAAGCTTGATTCCCTTACTTAAGAGTAAATCCCATTGATTTCAACTGCATTTACATCCAAGTCATACTAAAACCTGATGCATGCTTTCCTTTGAGGAAACAAAAGCAAGACCTCAGAAGTAAGCATAGGGTTACAGAGCACTTCTTTCCAGTTTGATGTTTTAGACTTTTTTTAAAAAAAAGGTTTTGAGTGACCACACGATTAAAAGTGTTTGCTCAGAAGTAAGTCTGTCTCCATATTTTGAAAAGGGGTAGCTTTGGCATCTGTGGCTAACCAAAATGCTTACATCTGTGTAGTTTTTAAAGATAAAGAGATGAAACTTGGCAGGGTGATAGCTCTTAAGGAGGGCTTTAGTCACACCAAATCTATATCAGAGCCATTTATGCCTTGATGTTAAGGAATTTTTAAATGGAAATTAACAAAAATGCTTACATCTGCGTAATTTTTAAGAATAAAGAGATAAACTTGGCATGGTGATAGCGCTTAAGCAGTGTTTTAGCTATGCCAAGTTTGAATCAGATCTGTTCATGCCTTGATTTTTAGGATGTTTTTAATTTCACCCTCTCAAACCATTCTCCTGATACTCCACCAATGCGAAATTCCACCTGTTTGCATTGTGGAGGATCTATTTTCCTTTGCTTTGGTAATGCACAGCTGTGCATCTCCAATTCATAAAAAATAGAGACCTGCTGGGGTACTCGGGGATGTGGCTCCTTCCCCCCACTCACTCTGGCTTCATTGTCTAGCGATTTACTGATTTAAGTTTTCATCAGCTGGGCTCCATTTCTGTGGGCAGTGAGGGTGGGGTTGGAGCAATAAAAAGTCCATTCAACAGACTAAGCACAAGTGCATTTGTTTGATGGCATGCCGGACTTCCCTCCCCTTTGGTCAGCAAGACTCCATTCAAAGCACACATACCCAACAAATGAAAAGGCGAGGGGACGGCAATACACTGAGGTTTAAGGGTGCATTAAATCCGCTTTGGGAAAATAATCCAGACTTTCCCAGCACCAAAATAATATGCAAAATGGAGGAAAAGAGGTGAGATGGGCGCAGGACAGGGACGATGTCATGTGAGTCCCACACTACGATACCATAGGTGATGAGAGTGCATTAAACCACTGGTGTGATGGAGCTCAAGGTTTGTAAGGGGGGGAGTCCTAAATTAGAGCATTTGCTTTTTTGTTGTTGTTTCCTAGAATATACCTAACAATAGAAAATGCTATTCTGCTTCAAGGGACATAAATCTAAAAGCATCATTATCTTAGAAGAGATAGAAGCCATTAGAAGGCAAAATTATACTTGTAATAAGGTGTAAGAGTTCATAAAGCTAAGATAAAGTGAAGTAAAAACATCCTGGATTATTATATGAAAGAGTGTGCAATGAAATTATTTCTTTTCAAGGTAGGCTAAGAGGGCTACAGTATTAGAAGGGAAAATAGCTAAATAATACACCCACACCCACACAAACACATGAGGTTCAAAATCTAAATTTCTGAACTACATCTATAGATAACAATTGCTGATAAAAACCTAAACTGTGAATTCTCAAAAAGGATTTATCCAAACTGAGTGAATGGGCAACAAAATGGCAAATAAGGTTCAATGTAATTAAGTGAAAAATGATGCACATTAGAGCAAAAAACTAAATAATCCCAACTTTACTTAGGACTTCATCATATGGGGGGGGGGAAATGTTTCCTTACCGTCGCTTCTCCACCCCTGCTTCTGTCCCTCATTACTTCCTCTTTCTGCCTGGAGGGGAAAGAGGAATTAAACAAAGACCATGTGGCCTATTCAGTGGCTGTTTTTATCACACCGCTTTTCCTGCACACAGCAGATCGCAGCACATTCCTTTTTTAAAAAAAAAAAAAAGTTGGGTTAAAAGGGGACTATTTTGTGATGGAAAAATGAGTGGAAGGCTCACAGGAGGACAACAACAACGTCTAAAGGATGCGCAAACATCTGTAAGTGAGCAGTAGCGAGCATGCGGTAAAACACTCGTCTGATGATGCCCATAGAAGAATGGTCTCTGGGGACTCACTCGGAAAGAGATTTTGGGGTCATGGTGAATAAAACCCAACAACAGCAATTCAATGTGCAAGCAGCTGTGAAAAAGGCAAATTTATTTTATTTATTTATTTATTTATTACATTTCTATACCGCCCAATAGCCGGAGCTCTCTGGGCAGTTCACAAAAAATTCCATGCTGGTGATTATTTGGAAAGGGATTGGGAATGAAACTTCCAGTATCATATTCAAATCTATGGTGCACTGACTGCAGCAACATTTGGAATATTGTTTGCAATTCTGGTCAACCCATCTTTAAAAAGATACCACAGAGTTGGAAAAGTTGCAGGAAAGAGCAGCCAAAATGATCAGAGGGGTGCAGCACTACCCCTACCAGGATACATGAAAGTAACGTTCCCTGACCTGGTGCCCTCCAGGTGTGTTGGACTGCAAATCCCATAATTCCTAACCAATATGGCTACACATCTAAAGTAGGGTGACCATATGAAAAGGAGGACAGGGTTCCTGTATCTTTAACAGTTGTATTGAAAAGGGAATTTCAGCAAGTGTCATTTGTATATATGGAGAACCTGGTGAAATTTCCTCTTCATCACAACAGTTAAAGCTGCAGGTGCCCTGCCCTCTTTTAAATCTGGTCACTCTAGTACAGCTCCTGCACTTTAACTGTTGTGATGAAGAGGGAGTTTCACCAGGTTCTCCATATATACAAATGACACCTGCTGAAATTCCCTTTTCTATGCAACTGTTAAAGATACAGGAGCCCTGTCCTCCTTTTCATATGGTCACCCTATATAAAGGGCACCAGGTTGGGGAAAGCTGCGTTTATAGAAAGGGTGACTATGGAGTGACTTGAACAAGGTTGATAAAAAATATGCAAGATGTGAAAAAAATGGGTAGAAAGACTTCCCCCCCCTTTCCCCTTCATAATAGTAGGACTTTTGGGGTCGTCCAGTTATTAGCTGTCAACCTGGGACAGACAAAGGAAAGTACTTCTTTATGCAACATATAATTAATTCATGGCATTTGCTGCTACAAGATGTATTGAAATCATGATGGGATCTAATATTTGAAGGAATGAAACAACCAAGAGGTGCATTGCAACTTCAAACCCTCTTCAAATTAGGAATAGGAATTAGATAGTTGGTCTGTAAAAAAACACAGCTGTCTTGTGGGACAATATTGCTTCGTTATTTCTACGTGCTTCCTTCCAAGTAGAACACAAGCCCTCTGGGTAGCTATCCATAGATTTATTACATAGACAAATAGGCTTATTTCATGCTGCGGGCACTGAGATTTCTTGCCTTTCAAATCTTGTCTAGTAATGAGATCTACGTGTTCCTTAAACAGATTTTTTTAAAGCCCCATCACTCACTGTCATTCATTTTAACACTGAGTGAAATACCTCAGGAACATAGCAGGAAACATGGGTAGTTTCTTTTCCCCTTAGAATTAAAAATTGGGGCAACTTTGGAGTCCACCAAAGTTCAGCTTTGGATATTCTTTGATACATAGTAGTTCTACTTGGCAAAGAGATATTATATTTGTTATTTTATCAGAAATAAGCAGAGGCATACCCTAAAACTAACAAAAGATAAACCTAAGCTCTATCCAGCTTATTTTTATTTTAAAAACTATCAAAGGGGGTAGAGTTAAGAACCTCACCCTCTACAGCAATCATCAGACTTGGACTACAATATTATTGGATACATTTCGGGCACAACCCTATGCATGTTTAGACAGAGAAAAAGGCCAGTGAGCCATGCTAGCAGGGGCACGCTTGCTAGGCGTTGTAGGCCTTCTCCTCTGTCTAAACATGCATAGGAACTGCATCTCTTAAAGAAAAAATCTGAGGGAAACCTATGCACAACTGGGCATTTAGCCCTAAGTCTGCTTAGGTTTGGAAACTTGTGGGCCTTACCTAGTTAAAAAAGTGTTACTCGGGTGAAGCTAGCATGTCCTTTCCGTCTCTCTGTGACTCACTTGGTGGAAACATAGGAAAAAGCTTTCTCTGGGGCCACTCCCAGGTCATGGGTAAATAATAATCCTGCATTGGCCATTTTGGTTACTATTAAGACCCGGTATAATATTCAGTTGACTCATTTAGGGCAGGACTGGACAGATGTCAGGCTTGCTGGATCTATTTTTTTTTTTACTAGAACCCTGAGATTCATCAGCCAGGGCCAGGCACAGAAGTTGTACACTTAAATTGAATGAATCAGGTGCCTCACAGCAAATTCTGATTCTAGGAATTTGTCTTAGAATCATAGAATCATAGAATAGCAGAGTTGGAAGGGGCCTACAAGGCCATCGAGTCCAACCCCCTGCTCAATGCAGGAATCCACCCTAAAGCATCCCTGACAGATGGTTGTCCAGCTGCCTCTTGAATGCCTCCAGTGTGGGAGAGCCCACAACCTCCCTAGGTAACTGATTCCACCGTCGCACTGCTCTAACAGTCAGGAAGTTTTTCCTGATGTCCAGCTGGAATCTGGCTTCCTTTAACTTGAGCCCGTTATTCCGTGTCCTGCACTCTGGGAGGATCGAGAAGAGATCCTGGCCCTCCTCTGTGTGACAACCTTTTAAGTATTTGAAGAGTGTTCATTGCCAGAAGTCAGCAAACCCCTAGCGGGTCATGATATATCCACTTGGTGGATCTCATGTAAATTATTTCTGGCCCTTTTATGTATCAAGAACTGTAAATAGTAGAATTGGCTCAGGAAATAAAAAGTGGATGGATAGATAGTAGATAGATAGATGCTATAGGACACAAATGAATTTACCATGCAGGAGGAAATCTACATTCCTTTAAGCTTTGCATTTGGTCCATCAAGCACCCTGTTCTGTAATCCTTCTCTTCAGCAGCTGGGCAAGGTTAGTAAAGGGCTCAGCTGGCCTTAAATCCCTTGTTGAAGAGAGGCCAGGTACGCTCCTGTTCCTGTTGCTGCTGCCTCCGCCACAACCCAACCCTGCTGCCTCTGCCTCTGCCTCTTTGGCTTTTCATACCTCAGTTAGCTTATTTGAAGAGTGGAATGAACCGTGTGTGGTGACCTCTCTGCATTAATCAAGTGACCTTACACAGAAAGAACCTTGTTTGGTCGGCACATGAGAGGTGGGTGGTGGAAGGAGGTCACAGAGACATTACATTTTGCCTCTAAATCCTCAGAGTGCTGCGTCTGGCATAAGCGCCGGGATCTGTCAGTTCCAAGCTTTATCCTTCCGCTCCATTTTAACAACAAGCTAATCATTAGTGACTATTCAGGCTTCTGTGCTGATTCTGGCAGAGGCAGAGATGCAGATGAGGACTTTGGTGGTATCAGCGAGTTCTTTTTGAGGGAAATTGACACTGTCTGGAGTCTGGCGGGGTGGTGGTGGTTGAGGCATTTCCATTGTGCATGCAGAAATCTCTGAATGGTGGATTCCCCACCCCACCCCCATCCTGTGCAGACACCTCCATTTTTAAAAAAATGACACACAGGCATACAGAGAGAGTTACAGATATATAAAAATAATAATTTACTGATTACCAGGAATTTTTTTTTGTTTAATTAGGCTGGAGTCTTCACTGTAGTGTCGAATCCTCTCACTAATATCATGTCATTGCTGTTGTCATGGTTACAGGAGTACCAGTTGCTAAATGTGAAGCATCAGATATAGAGTGGGGGGCGGGGAGAGGATCCAGAGAGAAAGCCAAGACAGAAAAATGTAGAGCAGAGCAAATTTGCCATCACCAGGTGAGTAAGGAGAGGGGTGCAGGGAGAGAGAGAAAGAGAATGAGGTGGGGGTGGGGAAGAGTCTGAAACAGAGACAGAGCAATGTAGCAAAAGAATTAAGGGACTGTGTTATTAAAGCCACTTAATTCCAAATGAACAGGATATTGACAAAAGAAGTGAAAAGCTCCTCAACTGCTAAAAAAAAGGCAAGACACAAAACATGAAGATGACATTAGGTTCGTGAAGAGAAAAACAACAGCTGGCCAGGACTTGAACCTGAATGAGGGTGCCAACCTGGCCTGTATCATGGAGACCTGGTTGGATGGGACTGGAGGAGTCAATGGGTTAGTTCGGACAACACATTAGTCAACAGGGGACTATTTAAGTTGCTTTAATAGTCCCCCGTTGACTAACATGTTGTCTGTTGAGCAAAAACCACACCACAGTTAGTTATTTTCCAGAAATAACCAATGGGGACAACCAAAGGTTTGCAGAGTTGTTTCTCTGCACAACCATTGATTATCATGTTTTGGCGGGGGGGGGGGGGCTCCACGGATTATTTCCCATGTTTACAGAGTTGCAAGGCAAGAGTGGCAGAAACCCCTGCCACTCTTGCCCAGCATGCCTCTATCAGCATGGGAAATAATCCCATCCTGGGAAGCGCTTGGACAGCCGCCCATCATGCTGTCCCTTGGTGGGGTGGAGCAATCGGGGGTCTCCACATGCTTCCTGGGATGAGGACATGCTGTCCCTGGGTGGGGCACCATCAATTGCAATGCCTCACATGTTCCCAGGGACATGCATATCCCTTGCTTCTGCCCCGCGATCCATTTGGAGATCGGCTTGAGGGGATAGAAAGAGCTCATTCCATCCCCTCGAGTCAATCCCCAGACGCATTGCAAGGAGGGGGGGGCCGAAAGGTGTCTCCCGCAGCTGGACATGTAACATCAAACTGCGGGAGAAATCCCTCAGCTGATATCAGGGGGAGGTGAAGGCTCTGTCCTGCAGCTGTCATGAGCAGGAAAGATCTTTGCACGTCCTGTCCTGATTTGCCAGAAATGAAGGGAATTGGATGCGCAAGCATCTTTCCTGTTGCTGCAAAGGATTCCCCTTCTCTTCTCGCGAGTGGGGATGGGAGGCGGGGGAATCTGTCCCCTTCATCACAGCTGCAGGAGAGATCATTGTGCCAATGTGGTGCCCCTCCTTCCCCTTCAGGGCCATGGCAACAGGGAAGGAAGCAGTGTTGCTATAGCCTCCAGCTTGCCTGTTGCCATGGACCCGATAGGGAAGGACATGTCGGCGCCAAGCCTTGTCATCCCCTGACAGGGATGGCGTCACTTGGTGCTGACATGTCCTTCATCAGCAGCTGGATCTTATGCCCTGACATGTGAAGAAACCATTCTACAGACTGTTGCTTCTGCGGCAGCGGGTGGCACATGCCGCTATCAGCATGGGAAATGCTGCCGCAGAAACAAGAAGCTGCAGAATGGACTTCTCATGTGTCAGGGGGCAAGATCCAGCTGCCAGTGAAGGATGCCGCAGAGCCGTCCCTGTCACCTGTCCCTGCACAGCTGCTGCAGCGAGAACTGGCGGGCCCATTGCCTCCAGTGACAGGGGAGGTGATGCGCCCACCACAGCGATGGCACAATGATTCTACCTCCTGTCAGGAGGAGTGATACCTCCACTGCCACTTCTTTCTCCAGTGACAGCCACTGCAAAAGACGCCATCACTGGGGAATGAAGTGGCAGCAGAGGCATCACACCTCCTGACAGGAGGTGGAATCAATGCACTGCCTCTGCTGTTGCTCTGGCAAAGGCACATCTCTGGGCACTGTGTCTTTTCTCAGTGGTGCACCTGTAAGGTAAGCAGTAACCAGTGCCACCATTTGGTGGGAAGGGCAGAGAGTGGGGGGTGGGGAGTGTGAATCTTCTACTCCATGGATTCCCTACTTCCATGTTGCCCAAGTGCAGCACGCAAATAGTCATCCATGGAGTGGACTATTCACACTCCGTGGACTAAAGTGTCATCCGAATGCACCGAAACTCTCCCAGCTATGCCCACCTGGATTCTCTGTATTGAAGCACTCAAGAACTCGGGGTCGCAGTGGTCTCTTATGATTCTGAGCATCATCAGTTGGGGGGATTGCATTTCCTTACCACCTTCTTTTGCCTTCTGCTGCTGTCCCACAATAGGGGGACAAGCAACGATCACATGGCCCATTCAGTGGCTGTTTTTATCATTTAGCTTCTCCTGCACACAGCTGGAAATGGTGGCAATTTTCTCTATAGACCCAAAAATCAGATTTTCTGTGTCTTGTTTTATGATGGAAAGAAAACCAGAAGAAGTGGGAGATGTGCAGGAGGTGGACAGCACTGTCAAAAGGTCCAATGAAAAACAAAGTGGCCAGTAATGAGCAAGCTATAAAATGCTCGTCTGACGATGCTCTCTATCCCCCTGTCCAGATGCCTCATCCCACAGCCTTCCCGTTTCAAGTGTACCTATCTGAAGGTGGTGTTTTGGACAAAATAATAGGGATTCTGTTGATGTACCACCCAGCCAACTCAACAGTCTCCTTTCCTGAGGTAGCTGAGGTGGTCTCGGGGTTGGTGCTGGAGTCCTCACTGGTTGTTGTTCTGGGGGTTCCACATACATGCTTCAGCCATCTTCCTGGGAGTGACCCAGGACTTCATGGCCTCCATGGCAACCATGAGTCTTCCTCAATTCGTATCTCGACCCATTTATTCAGCAGGGCATACTTTCGATCTCTCTGATCCTAATGTCTGGCTTGACTGTCAGACCAACTCTGACATAAGCTCCTGCTTAGCATATATGTAAACATCTTACTCAGAACCCTACTCCAATAAGGTGTGTTAAAATAATTTTCTGCATGCTAACATGTAATTTCTCCCTTGCAGGGGAAAGGAATTAAAACTCAACATTAGATTGCCTCTGGTACCTCTTCTTATGTAATAATCCTGTTTCACTGAAATAGAGACAGGTCAGCAATTGCTGCAGGCTGCTGTACAATCAGTGTTCATCTCCTAAGAACCTTCCCTAGGATTTTTCCCGCCACAACCTATTAAGCTCTAGCCTGTGACAAGGAGTCAGAAAGAGGCAAGATTTTCTGCCATAGTTTTCCATAGGCATATTTGCATTATTTACTGAGTGCACTGGGGCAAGAATGTACTGATTGTTTTTAAATGAACCTTTCCCTGGATTTAGAAAGCCACACACTGAGACGCAAATCTTAGCTTTAAATCAGAACTGAGCATGGTGCTTGTTTCTCTATCATATTTCTTTCTGTGTACAAATGGCCTTAATGTCATCAGTGGGCATTACAGTATTTAAGCTATGACATCAGAATATTGCTTAATAATTTGGGCTTAAAGTACAATGAATTTGTGTTTAGGATCGTGTGCTTTCCTAGAATATTCCAAATACTTGTTTCTTTTATCTTCGCTAGACAATGGTGGATGCCATTGTCTGCTTACTCTTTTTCTTATCTTTTCTTTTTTTAAATAACTATTTGCCCACTTGGTAAATGTCTGACATAGGCACTATAAAATTAATGTCAGAAAATATTGAGTTACTGCTTATGGAAATGTTGGAGCTGTAAGTAAACAACCAGTGTGAAAACATCAATATTGTGCTTTAATACACCTAAGAACATGCCAGAATTGAATTCTCAACAATTAACTTCATACTCTTCAACATTTCAGGGTTGAAAATAGGGACACTCCTGTGCATTTATAACATCTCTTCTTATCATCATACAAACAACAACAACAACAACAAAACAACAACAACAACAACAACCCACTACCTGAGTAACTAAGCTAGCCTGCCTTCAGGTGTGGTGGAGGATGCTGTCCCATTGCCACTGCTGAAGCAAGATTCAACTGCCAGTCCAGCTGGTTTTGTACCTGAAATGGGAGGGAAGGGGGGCATTTTCTTCACTTCAGACAGCTAAATATCTTAGGCCAGCCCTGAGTGGAGTCATCAGGGGCAATTCACTTGCCTTCATGGTTGGTTCAGGGTGGAATTGCCCAATAGGGGGTTATTGTCTCTCCAGAAGCCTTACAGAGACTGGGTGACCACACTTGGCTTTGGATGTTTTCATTGCATATCCTTAGTTATATAAATAAAGTTGTGACCCTTAACTGAAACATGTCATTTTGTGTCTTCCTTCTGCTGTGTGTGTACATTCACATTGGGGGAGGCATTCTTACACATAGCTGAAGGCTCTGTCCTGCCTGCTGTACATAATATTCATTTACACTGCAATATTGTAAATGAGAGCCAGTGTGGTGTGGTGTAGTGGCTAAAGTGTTGGACTGGGAGTCAGGAGATCTGGGTTCTAGTCCCCACCCAGCCATGGACACCCCCCCCAGTGACTTTGGGCCAGTCACAGACTTTCAGCCCAGCCTACCTCACAGGGTTGTTGTTGTGAAGATAAAATGGAGAGGAGGAGGAGGACTATGCACACCACCTTGGGTTCCTTGGAGGAAAAAAAGGCTGGATGTAAATGCAAAAATAAATAAATAAATATAGCCTAGCCTTTAAATAGCCTCTAAAGCAGGCTGTGTGATGAAAGAACCATAAGAGTATGCATGCTTACATTTAACCATCTTTAATGGGATTTTAATCTCACACTGGATCTGATTGAACGTATTATAGAATAGCTGCAACTTAAAACACAGTCAGCAACATTTACTATCTGCACAAGCAGTTGTGGGGGGGGGGGAAGAGGACAAAAGCAACTGCACACATGGGTTTGCATACTAATCAAAAGACACCAATAACTTCTCCAATTTTTCCAAACAGACAAGGCCTTTCTGCAATCTGGCTCAAGCAATACACTAATTAGGGAAGTAGATGAACAAGAACAAGATGGAAGTAATTTCAATATGGGAAGCATATTTGTGTCACCTGATGATGAAGAAAACATGCCAGATGCATCATCAATATATTTTTTTTCACATTCCCAGTGATTGGGCAGAAACTGAAATAAGTTTCAGCGAGCAAGCAATCATTAAATCTGCAGGCATCCTAGTATGGGGGCAAGAATGGTTAAGCTATTTAGGGTACAATTCTATGCATGTTTAGACAATAAAAAGTCCTACAACTTCCAGCCTCCTCCAGCCAGACATGTTGGCTGGGGATTGGTAGGGGCTGGGAGATGCTGGGAGTTGTAGGACATCTTTCTGTCTAAACATGCATAGGATTGTGCCCATAGATTGCAATCCAATGCTTAGACAGGAAAAAAAGCACGCTGGCTCAGGAATGCTGGGAGTTGTACAACTTCTGTCTAAACAAATACAGAGTTGTGCCCTTACCTACTGTAGCTATTTTGTCTGTTGAGTGTGAACTTGCAAGACAATTTGACTTCGGGGATACAATTCTTGATGTTGCAACAACAACAAAAAGGCCAGAAAAATACAGCTTTAAACTGAAGTCATCTGGTGGTTCCCCAGCTTTTGTGCAGTTTTTGCCCTGTTCTAAAAAGTTGAAATGCCTCTTCTAAGGCTTAGTTACTGGCAGGAAGAGCCAGTGGAGATTGGTGGGGGGGGGGGGGGGCGCCTGTGATTCCATCCTGGGTTTCAGTCTAAACCTGCCAGCATCCTCAAGGAGCTATCCAAGGTGCCAAACCTACTTGGGGTGGGTGGGAGGGGGTTCAGCACCTTGGATAGCTCCTTGAGAATGCTGACTGGTTCTGTCTGACACTGAGAATGGATTCACAGCCCTTCGAAGTCAAAACCATCAGCTCCACTGGGAAGAACTCTAAACTACAATATGCTGGCATATTTTGTAAGTTTGGCCCCACCCAGCACTGGAATGCAGTTCCTTAGAGGGTTTTTTTTTTTTTTTAAATTGAATTCAGCCCTCCCAGACAGAGTCAGGGAACAATGCTTAGCAGACACCATTTTGTTTGCAATTACACTATTTTCAGTAACATGCCTCTCCCCCAACCTTTGCTGTAGCGATACCGCCAAACTTGTAAAACTGGAAACTGGAACTTACTGTTACACTGCCTAATGGATAACATTAGTCGAGAACAGAACACTTTTATCAGTAAAGCACCAGTGACTTTCCTCTCAAAAGGCTAATAATTACTTGGAGCAGGGGGAATCATTTGCAAATGTGCCTGTCTGTGGAAAAGGATATCATGGATTCCATTCACAGCATAAATCTTACTCCTTGGGCAGAATCAGGCCCCAAGTGTCAGGCTCTTTCATCTTCATTTCCTCAAACTGCCCATCTCCTTTTCCCTATCATCTGCAAAATGAAATAAGTAATCTGTGGCTTAGTTTCCTGCTGATGAGCAACTTGCGTCAAGAAGACCAGATGCAGGGCCTAAAACGGCACGTGTCTAACGCTCAATAGCAGAGCTTCGGCCATGAAGAAGCTCCATGATGCGTTACCACTGAGTCGAAAGACTGCCTCTCTGTGGGGAGGAGAGCGCTCACGGGTCAGGGCAGAGATAATTGACAGGGCCATCCGGGGAAGTGCCGCCACTCTTGGCTGCTTGGATCTGCTCTTAGGGTTCCACCCTTTACCTCAGAAATATTTCTACTCCTTCCTCAGCAGAAAAGCTGAGGAAATCTTCACACTTGTTTTAAACCAATGCTTGTTGCCCAGCAGTTAGCAGCAGCTGTAGATTAATAACTGTTCAGTTTTCAGCAAAGATATATATATATATATATATATATATATATATATATATATATATCATACACACACGCACACAGAGACATATATATATCCTTCACTTGTTTTCTCTTGGATAAATTAATTACTAGTTTGAGCATGAGTCTTTGTCACTGTAGTCCTTATAAGCACTACAGGAGGCACTGATTGCTGTGTATCTGAAAACTATAGTGAAATTAAAGCTTAATTGCTTGTTTAGGCAATGTATGATATCAACCTTGAAGGGATTTAAAGGTATACATTAAGAATTGCTTTCTGGTTCAAAGGCAGGTTAGGAGCTTGTAGAAGCAACGAAGAATGAAAGAAAAGCCCTAATTCCTATTGCTGGGAATACGCCCGAGTCCTCTCATTTGGGAGTGATGAATTGGCACATGCTGCCAGAAGGGAATGCTGTGCTTGTGTGTCTGTTCCCCCCGCCCCTTTTCTTTTTTCAGGGCGATAGGCTGCGTGCAAATCAGGGACAAATACCATATAAATAGGTGAAAAGCGGCAATATGAATGCTAAAGACTTGTCATATTCCTGGGGGGCGGGGGGAAAGGACCCTACAAGACATGAAAAATGCAAATATGAAGGGAATGAAGGGATAGGCTGCAAGGCATCTCTGAGAGAGGATGTAACGTACGCAGTCGTCAACTTACTTCATGCCCTCAGATACGGGTTGCTCCAGTATCTGTAACAAGCACTGTGCCTATGTTCAGCCGTGGGGCACACGTTAGCCCCATGTGCATTTAATTCCTGGAAAGCTGTATGCCGCCCAACCTAAGCGACTGTCACAACTTGTAATGCTCTCCACAATAGCTTGGAATTGAAATACATTGAAAGCTCTTCCTAACAGCTTAGGAAGTTACCTTGCGATTCACTGGGCAAAACTGTTGTTGCGCCATTGCTGACTCCAAGGTAGCTTCCCTCGGGTGCAATCCAGATTGCATGATTTCTCCTGGTGGCTGCCTCCATGTGGCGAGCTATTTGTGTGCACTGGATCAGCGTTGGAAGCTGGCCAGGTTCTCCGTGAAACCACAGTGTCCTACCAAAGGCAAGGAAACAAAAACGGTTTTTAGTAGCATGGAGGAAATGAAGTAATGTAAAAAGCCTCTGTGAAGCAACCCTACAGCACATACTGAGCGTAGACCATTCCTAATTTGGGATGCCAGGGATTGAACCTGTGATCTTCTGCAGGCAAAGCAGACACTGAACTATTATTATTATTATTATTATTATTATTATTATTATTATTATTTATTTATTTATTTATTTATTTATATAGCACCATCAATGTACATGGTGCTGTACAGAGTGCTCCTCTTCCCCTAAAGTGTGGCTTGGTGGGACTTGAACCTAGTACATTGGTTCCCCATGTATGCTCTATGTGGGGTGATAGTGGAGCTGGCTCTGAACTTCCCATTGCTAGTTCAGAACCTGCATGCCAGGCCCTGACCACCTAGAGGCTGCCGGGTTGCCACTGCTTTTGGTAGAACCCTGCGCTTTCTCTGCTGTGGGATGGTGGCGGCTCATCTCAACACAGGAGGAGGGTGCCGGGTTTCTGGTGGCCATGCAGCTTGCTGGTCTGCCCTCTGCCCTGGTGGACAGCAACCAATCAGGGGTCGTCTTCCATCCAGGAACGCCTCTGCATCGACACTGGAGCGAGTTTACAGGGCAGAAGAGCTGTGCTCGCCTCGCTCCAGCCTAAAAAGTTGGGGTAACTCCCTGACTTTTTAAAGGTGGTGCTTCTCAGGAAAACCATGCTGTGGCTTTGAGGTGCTGCTGCATTGTACAACTGATGGAGCAGCACTGCTCACCCACTGCGGGGCTTTTGGAGCATATAAATAGCCCCCTAAGTCAGATTGTTTGTTTGGAGGCTAGTGGGGGTTGAATATAGTCCTCCCCAACCCCTTTCCCCACAAGCAATGGTCAGTGACACATCTGACAGCACAGACTGATTGGGTGGGTAGGTGTGGGGAAATCATATATTCATGGAGCACTGTGCTGTCTTTGCAGTCCACTCCATCACCCCTGTATCACTGGATTGGGGACAGAGAATATAGTGCACCTGTATGGGAAACGGAAAGCATAGAGTAACTTGATACGTTCAGCTGGGTATGTGTGTGGAGGTGCTTAAAAGGAGTGTGGTCCTATTTCATTGACCCTTACTTCAAAAGATTTGAGAAAGACGAGAGGCCGTTGTTCACCCTATCCACTGAGGACAGGAACACCAGAAGCAATGATTTCAAATGCCAGGAAGGTAGAATTAGGGCAGACATTAGGCAAAGCTGCCTAGCTGTAAAAGCAGGCCAGAAATGGAATAAGCTGCCTAAGGAGGTTGTGGAATATCCTTCTTTGGAGGTTTTCAAGAGAGATTGGCCAGACATCAGTTGGGATGCATTTGGTACAGGATAGTCTGTCTTGATCTGGATTTTTTTTCATTCACTGTCAATGCTAAATAATGGGCAATTTAAAATTTGCATGCATTTAAATGGATTAACATGCTTTTTTCCCCCTTCTGTGGGAGGTGGTAATCCTAGCTCCTCAGTAGCATTGCTCTCTTTTTGAGCAGCAAATCATTCTTTTATTTTATGGGAATTAGCCATTGTTAAGTAATTGGTTATTTGAATAAGCCCCCTTAGTCTAGGCAGTTTCTAATCTCTCACACACATTCTGAGTGTCTTATCAGGTCACCCAGGAAAAGCTTATGTTCTCCATCACAATTGTAAGTTGGGATGCAATCCCAGACTACATTGTAGGAAAGCAACAGTTTGCTTTGCTGAGAGGGGAACTGGGGGACACCATTTGTATGAGTGAGACAACAGAGTACAGTGCACATGCGTCCAGAACAGGCACACAAATGTGCTGGCACTAGAGATGGATGGATCAGTCTGTTTCTTTCACATGTATGCATTCATACCTCTGTTCCATCCCATTTCCACAGCAGTCTGCATTTTTAAATGTTTTATTTTAAAAAGCACAATGCTTTTTTTTATTTGAACATATTTTTATCAAAATGCACAAAAGACACAATATACCCTAAAATACACCTGTTTGCATGCATTTTATTTATTTAATTATTACATTTCTATACCACCCAATAGCTGAAGCTCTTAAATATGTGTTTTTGGATATATTTTACCCTAAAACCCAAATGTGAATACATATTTTGGTACTTTTCTTGAGAATTGTATTGCAAAAGGGTATTTGTATTCCAAACTGCATATTAGTTCACAAACTGTGAATATGGGTTGTTGTTGTTTTAAAATGTGGACCAAACGAAATCCTTGATGATCATTAACTGGCACTATAATAAGGGCTTCTTCACATTCAGCAAAAAATCCTGCAGCCTTACCAGAGTAAAGTCTTCTGGACACTTAGAGCTCCATCAGACAAGTGTTTTATTGTACGCTCATTGCTGGGGGCTCACAGATTTTCGTGGGTCCCTCTCACAACATCATCTGCCTCCCACCCCTTCTAGCCTTCTTCGCACAACAAAAAAACACCACAGTAAATCTGACTTATTTTTAAAGATAGAAGTTGCTGCTGACTCTTGCTGTGTGCAGGAGAAGCAGTGGCATGAAAATGGCCATGTGCACTGAATGGGCCATGTGCAAATTGTTTACACAAACGCATGGGCAGAGAAGAGATGGCAATCGTGATTTTCTCTTGTGTGATGATGCTATTAGCGGTTTTAATGGTCAGCAAAATCTATGCACTCCCATCATTTTTGCCAGTTCCTTCCCATATGTTTCAATTCTACCTCCAGCAGATGGTGCTGTTTGATAGCATGTTTTCTATTTATCACAGCAATTTCTGGGTTTTATAAAATGATGGATTCCTACTTGAAAACAGTGCAAGAGGCTTCAGAGGCTGACAACATCATGAAAAGGGCCCACAATTTTCCGTGAGTGACCAATCATGAGCTTGAAATAAAACGCTTGCGTGGAGAAGCTCTAAATAGTTTATTACAGGCAGTCCCATATATCACGGGTAGGCAACTTGTGGTCCTCCAGATGTTTTGCCCTACAAATACCATTGCCAATGGTGAGGAATGATGGGAGTTGTAGGCTGAAATATCTGGAGGACCACAAGTTGCTCACCTCTGACATATACTGTACTACTGGAAGGTTAAGCTGTCTTTCATTTCTATTCCTTGGCATCTTACTTTGCATAAGAAACTTTGTATGACAGAAAACAGCATAGCCTGGAACCCTTTTCCCTGAAATACTAGCTTTCCACGGAAAAAGAAGTTGCTTTTATGTGTGGGAGCATTAGGGATGGGCAAACATTTGATGTTCAAGTTTGGTGAGATTATCTGCATTCTTCATCCAAGCTCATTTTGCCTCATTTGCGTTCCTTAATGGAAAAATGTTCATTTACCTTCATAGGCTAAAGTATGAAAATGCAGATTTGGGGGGGATTTGCACGTGAAAGTATGCACTTTCAACAAGAATGCAAGTTCAGAAAATTGCATAATTTCCCCAAAAATTTGTGAACAGGAACAAAATTCTCATGCTTTTCTAGGGAGCTTCTAGTGATTCAGTCTCCCATTGCATTGTGAAGTGGAACAGTCCAGGAAGGCCATGTGTTATCTGTAGCTATTGGAGAATGGTTCTGATGATGCACTTTTTGTGTGCAGAATGCACACAGCCCTGCGTAAGGCCTCCTGGCTTCTTAAAACAGAAAGCTTAACCTTCCAGAAGGCTTAATGGGGCCTCACTAATCCTCCTCCCACATTCTCATGTCAGTCAGCACCTACCCTGCAATCACCATGATCCCTCCAGAAAAAAAAGATGCTGTTAGCGTCTTTGGAACTGAAAGTATGAAAATGGTCAAAAAGAACCCTGGCATCTTTTCCTCACGTTTGTGGATATCGCTGTTTAATTCGAACTGGAATTAATTGAGGAGCCATGAGGCAGATCAGTGAGCGATTTATTTGGTTTGGTTTCATTGCAAGCACAACAGTGACAGTGTGTTTCAGAACAGAATGCACCTAACATGGTAATAGTACAACCAGGCACAGTACACATTCATTATAAGCAAAAGCCCTTGTCACAAAGCCAACTTGGTTCTAGAATTTCCTCAGCTTATGCAGTAGTTGGTTTAAATGTGATTGCACATTTAAATGTCCAGGCCCTTTAAAAGCAAACGAATAGATCCATCAGATGATTGGGTTGGTGGGGCTGGGGTGGGCTGGGGAGAGAAAGGAAGTACTTCCAATAATCATGTTTCATTTCAAAAGCCTTCATATGCCATCACCAGAAGTTGTATTGTTTTGTAAACAGCCAGTGAAGAACGGTATATAAATTCTACAAACGCATAACTTTTTTTTAAAGAGTTCCGGCTCAAAACTGATTTAGCTTTTGATGGGAGTCCACCCAATTGCCATTTGTGTCAGGAAATCTTTGCAATGCACTCTCCTTCTTTTGTGCTCCAAAGGAGCACAGCCTCAGTGCTACTCAAAGTTGAGTGACTCATAAAACAGGCACTTCGTAATGCTAACAATGGAACAAGCTGTAGTCTTTTATAGCAATAGATTATAAGGGGGACCTGGATTATGCTAGGGAGCTGGTATGGACTGCAATTGTATGTAGAATTAGACCTTGAGCTGCAATCGTATGCTCATGTATCTGGGAGTAGGTGCCATTGAACTCAATGGGGCTCACTTCTGAGTAGATAGGTATGGGATTGCACGGTTAGACTAAGGAAAGACAGATTCCATTCCCTCTTTAGACTCAACCCACACATGGCAGCAGCAGATCCCTTTGTTTAAACCTGGGTCAGCCCTAATCAAATATAAAGTGAGGGGGATTGGGAGAGACACTGGTTTAAAAAGCACAAGGATTATGTGGCGCTAAATCCTCTTTCCTCCCATGACTTACCTTCCCACAGTCTATCAGGCCAACTGCTTTTCCTCCCTGTTGAGCTGAAATACTAGATGTGGACCTTGCTGCAAGAAAGATGCCTGTGGGGCAATCCTATGGGGAGGTAAACAGTGTGCATCTCCTCTGGCTCTTAAAATTGGGCCCCCACTCTTCCCCAACCTGGTGCCCTCCTGACATGTTGAACTATGGAAAAAGGAAGGAATTGTAGTCCAAGACACCTGGGGGGAACCAGGTTGGGGAAGGCTGTTAGACATGAGTTTAATCAAACAGGTCTCCCAGCATAATGTGTAGATTGAGCTTTAGCTATGAAACTCATTGTCCTGGTTTACACAATAGCTGTAGTCCACCGTAGTTTATTTAAGCCAGGGTGGGTTGCGGCACGTGCTGGTGGCCATTGTGACTATTCAATAGTGATGTCCACGAATATCAGGATGTGCAGACCTCGTGAGAGTGGGTTGTTGCTGTGGTTAACAAATTACCCACAACCTATGGTTTGTCTCTTGACTGAACAACTCTACTTTATTGGGTTATTGTGAGGCTACAATGCCTTGGGGCACATCTACATGACGCAGCCGCCATTGTGAAGCCATCCAGGGGCAAACCCTGGAAACTCCTCTCCAAAAAAGTCAGGCATTTACGCTGACTTTTTTTGGCAGCGGAGCCCATGGCGCCCCTGGATTGGTCACCATGGGCAGCCCTGCGCCTCTGGAAAAGTTTAAAAAAATGGGGGGAGGAGAGGAATTATCTATATCCGCAGAACTCCGCAGATATAGATAATAAAAATAAAAAGAAATGGAGGTGGGTAGGAGACGTGGTTCACCCAGTCCCTTTCACATCCTCCTCTGGCTGCCTCATTCCTCCCCCTCCATTTTTATTTTTATTATTTGTAACTATGGAGCTCAGCAGTTGCAGATTATAAAAATTTTAAAAGGAGAGGAACATCCCCATTCCTCTCTCCCCTCCCATGTTTTTTAAAAAAACTTTTCCAGAGGTACAGGGCTGGAGAATTCTCACTTGCTTTCCTTCCCCTGCAGATGCCGGGAAGGAATGCTAGTGTGGGTGCAAGGCACCCTGTGGCGACAAAGCACTGCCGTAAAGACGGGGACTTGGTTCCCTGTGTCTGTCTTTGAATATGCCTGCTTGATAATAATTTCATCAAGGATTCCTCAAGCATGTGGCTTCCCCAGCCCCTATTCTGAACATTAAGTTTCAGCAGAGCCATTAGTACTTTGCATATCTGAATATTCAACATATGGCTGATTAGAATTATACATCTCCTTATCCCCACATCTAAACTTGACCTGATCAAAATTCTGAAACACCACCATTTGGGCTTAATATAAACATTATACCACAGGCTTCTTAGCTAATGAGCATTGGGCAAAAGGTTGTTTTTTGTATGTGCTCTGATTTTACTAATGGTCTGGTCCATAGTCTTCTGCCATAGGCCAAATAATAAAGTTATCATTTATAGTGGGATCATTTTGCAAGGCTTCCTTCCATGAGTTGTACTATTTTCTCCACAGTAAGGAGAACCCAGCAAATGTTTGTCACGTTAAAATGAATGGGTCGTATCCAATTGTGTCCTTTTGCTCACCAAAGGCTTTTCAACCCAGAGGAGGCTACTATGAGCAGAAGGGGGGTGGGGAAAGCAATTTTTGCAAGTTCTCCTTTTCTCCTGAAACCCCATTTGTTGATCCAAATGGTTCCCCAACCCTCTGGAGCAGATTTGGGAGGGGTTATATGAGGACACAGGGGGAATCAGCAAAAATTGCCCCTCTCCATTCTATTCATGAAAGCCTCTGCTGGATCAGATAGCTTTACATGAGTGGAAAGACAAGAAGGCCTCCAAAGACGTTCATAGCAGGCATATGGGAGAAGGTGGTCCTTAAAATATCATGGCTGGTTCTAAACCATTCAGGTATTTGAAAGTAATCATCAGCACTTTAAATTGTAAGCATAAACAAATTGAAAACCAGTGCAGCTTGAGGGACTTGGACTAACAGGGCAGAGATATATGGTTCTTACATGCCCCTGCCCTACATAGTATATATGCGCTTCTTCTCACATGACACTCATGGTGTGGGAGCCATTTATAGGGTGGCCAGGTGTCCTCTTTTAAAAAGACAGTCCTCTGTTTGAAGCTGTCATTTACTTGAAGGGCTGTCCTGTTCTATTCCAGTTTAAAGATAATGAACCATAAGAATGGTTAACCATCAACAGTTAGCACCTGGACAGCAGGTGGGACAAGCAGGCCTACAGGTCATGTGGTCACAGTCTTCCACAGTGTGGTGAACTGTATTGTATTTCTATTTAAATTGTAATAATTATTTCTAAATTCGCTTCAATACATATGAATTGGCATATGCAAATGTTATGCAAATCACTGTCCTCTTTTATTTTCTTTGTTTGGTGATGCATCTCCTTCTTTTGGGGTGATTTGTAAGTGGCCACCTTACTAATATTTCTCTTCCCCCAACCTGAAAAGTGGAAGGAGCCCTGTATCTGACAACTCTCTTGGAAATGACAGCAATGCTGGTGTGGGGAAGAGCCAAGTGGACTTGTGAAATTAACTTCATAGCATGGAAACCAGTTGCACAGCAGCCACTCCCACTCTGTCAAGTTTACCTTAGTTCAGTGGAGGCTAGTGGGGCTCTGATTTCGGTGGGGCTAGGATTCCATTCTGGGTTTCAGTCAGAACCAGCCAGAACTCTAAAGGAGTTAGCTAAGATGCTGAACCCTATCCAAAACTGGGCTCAGCACCTTGGATAGCTACTTTAGAGTTCTGGCTGGTTCTGATTAAAACCCAGAATGAAATCATAGCCCCACTGAAATCATAGCCACCAGCCTCCACTGTTTTAGTTACCTCTGTAAGAAGGAAGATCCCTTGACTACTAACAATGAATGCTGAATTTAGCATCAAGGTTAGCTAGAAATGCAAATCATACCGAGCTGTGAAGGTGTTCTCTGAGCAGTGTGGGAGAGGATGTGTTTTTTTTTAAAGTGAATTTTTGTAACTGACTGATAGGACGCAGTCTGGAAGACCTGGGCATTATCTACACTACTCTTTATAATGTTTTATAACAGTTTTGACAACTGTTTGAGCCCAGGACACATCACCTGTATGTTTGCTGTTTCACCTGTAGATTTTTTAAATAAACCATTTATTATAAAAGGCACCATGATTCTCCAGGACTGTCTCCTCAGAAGGAAATTGACTCTGTCTGCACATTTTCTTTCTCATAACAACTATTGTTGGTTGTTCTTGTTCTTCATCTGGGCTGAAATCACAGCCCTCTAGCTATACTTCCCAGTTCTATAAAATTTAATTCCAGAAATAAAGAAATGCCACACCACTGAGATGTCCTATATACTCAAATGTTCCTAATGGGAAAATATTTCCACATCAGCAATTTCATTATTTCAGGAGGCTGTTTTACTTGTAGCCTTCTTAACCTGGAAAGCTGAAATTAAGAAAGGGAAACAGAAACAGATAAGCTCACATTGTTTATTACTCTTTCACAAGGAGTCTGATTAGAGCAAACGTCAGCACTACTTCAGGAAAGTTAATTTTCCAATTCAGAAATGTAAAGAATTAGCTTGGAACAACATGGACTCCAACAATACAGTCTCAGCTGTTATTTTAACAAGACTGTTAAAGATGATTAATTATACATGGTGTCTTATTAATTATGCATTAATTTATTATTTATTTTTACCAACATAACACAATGGCCCAGAAAACCTTTCCACTGTTATAGCTTTATTCTAATACAAAGCAGTGGTAAACTATTATTAATGCATCTAGTCTCCTTTAGTCTTTTGAATTAGGTCACGATCTTTCTCCCTCCTCTCCCATTCAGTTTGGTCTATTCTGAATTCTGGTCATGATAAGATGTCCCTGATTTAAAAAGGAAGAAGGCTTTACTCTTGGATCTACCACCCAAAGCAGTGAGCAGATAAGTCTCCATGGCAGGGATGGGCAATTGTGATCCTCCATATGTTTTGGCCTACAACTCCAATGATCCTTCATCAGTGCCTATGCTAGCTAAAGCTGATGGGAGATCAAGACCAAAACATCTGGCGGGCCACAAGTTCCACACCCCTGATCTATGGAGTTGATAACTTATGCTAGGGAAGAATTCTAAATAGTATTCTAAGGCCATGTCATGTTCAGTTTCTGGTATCTCCAGGTAGGCTTGGGAAAGATCTCTGTATGAAAACTTGCAGAATGTGTGGGGTTTCTGGGTGGCCATCCAGGGACTGGAGCCACCCCTGCCCTCTTCCTCATGGAAGGTGACCAATCACAGGTCACCTTCCACCTGTCACTGCCCGGCCATGCCTCTGCTGCAACTCTGGAGTGAGGCTTAGGGGCTGTCTTGATGTCATCTTGCGTGTCCTCGCCTCGTTCCAGGGAAAAAAGTCTGGCTAAGTCCCTGACTTTTTTTCGCCACAGCTTTGTCGGAAAGCCCAGGGGTGGGTGCGCAATTGCAGCTGCATTGTATAATAAGAACACAAGAAGTGCCCTGATGCTGGATCAGACTAAGGGTCCATCTAGTCCAGCACTCTGTTCACACAGTGGCCAACCAGCCCTCGGCCAGGGACCAACAAAGCAGAACACGGTGCGACAGCACCATAATCGACACCATGCCACTGTGTACCTACCCCTCAGGGGACTTTCCAAGTGTTTAGACAGGCCCCAAAACAGGACAGGGCAGCTTAGCTCACAGATGAGCGCTCCAATGGCTTGTCCTGTTCTGGAAATGAGTATTTCCACTAGTTTCTTATTTTAGGAACTGTTAGTTCCTGTTGCACTAGCAGTCCTTTCAGCTACCACACCAGAACTAACAGAAGTACTGTGGAAGGATTACTGCCCTATGTAAAATAAACTGAGGGGTTATGTTGGCTTAGCCTCCTTCTCAGAGGATAAAGATAAAAGAACAACATGTTTTTAAATAATTTGGGGGGGAATGTAGGGTGACCATATGAAAAGGAGGACAGGGCTCCTGTATCTTTAACAGTTGTATTGAAAAGGGAATTTATTTATTTATTTATTTATTGCATTTCTATAGTGCTCAATAGCCGAAGCTCTCTGGGCGGTTTACAAATTTAAGACAATTCAAAACAAAACAATAGTATAAAACCATCATATAAAATACAATATAAAAGCACAACCAAGATAAAAACAGCAGCAATGCAAGAATACAAATTTAAAATACAAATTTAAAACAGAAAAGTTAAATTTAATTTATAGACTGTTAAAATACTGGGAGAATAAAAATTTCTACAGGTTTCATTGGTATATACCAGGGCTGTGCACGGACCCCCCGATCTGCTTCTCTTCCAGATTTGTAATTTCCAGATCGGGTCCGCTCCGCTCCGCCTATGGTCTGCTCCGCTTTGCTGCGGAGCTCCGGATCCGGATCGGAGCTCCGCTTCCCCCCATAGACTTGCATTGAAATCCAAAAACGCCTACAACTTTTTTTCTGTTAACATTAGAAACCTCAAACTCTGCACCATGATAGCTTATCCATGTATACACATGCATGCCAAGCCTCAAGCAAATCCAAGCATCCCCTGATTTTGGGGGGATTTTTGAAAATCTGACACCCCATTTTCAGAAATGGGATTTACTCTGACATTTTTACAGATAAAAACTTGGAAGCGGGCACGCTCACAGATGCCATCTAGATCCACATTCATGGCAAGTTAAAGCAAATCCCATCATCCCCTGTTTTTTGGCGGGGGTTTTAACTTTTAAAGCATCACCCCTAACCCAAATTCACACCCCTTTCGATATCTCTGTCAATTTTCATGTTAGAAACCTCAAATTAGGCACCATGACAGCTGATCCATGTATACACATGCATGCCAAGCCTCAAGCAAATCCAAACATCCTCTGATTTTGGGGGGATTTTTGAAAATCCGACACCCCAGTATCTCAAGGATTTTTAAAGCTGCAGACAGCTCAATGGGCTTTCTTTATTTATGGCCATTTCAAAGGAAATCCCAACATGCCATGAATTGGGAAGTAGATAAACCTAAATATGAATCTTCTTCCACACTTGAAAAAATTATTTGGAACTTCAAAAAGTCTAAGTGAGCACAGGAAGGACTTATCCCGAGTCAAAGCAAGACACACACAAACCATCCCTGCAAGGCGGACACAGAGGAGGACAGGAAGCACTGGCAGCAAGCATGCCAGAGGCTTGTGGGGTTGAACCACAAAGCCCATCATGTAGTACAGCTCCCAGGCACCAGGCGGGCAGAGAGGCAGGCAGAGTTATGCCATAGATCTATGGGGGAGTCAGTCCCAGCAGATACCCCAAAACAACAGCACCCAGGCAGAGGCAGGAAGGCAGGCATGGAGCAGACATTTCTGGGGGCACAACGAAGTGAGCCAAGGATTGTTTCAAAGCCAGTAATGCAAACCATCCCTGTGAGGCGGGAACAGCACAGAGAGATGCCTTTTCCTTTGCATCCCATAACTAGGAGGCTAGGAGGATAAGAGTAAAGCTTTGTGATCCCTGCTTCAGAGTTGATTGACTGCATTGTGATCACAGCCATTATTAAACAAAAACAAAATAATAACGTTAATAATAGCAGTACTAATTAATATTAATAGCAATAATAATAATAACCACAACAATAAGGAGTTGAACCACAATGAAAGCCTGCCTGACTTCACTGAAGAGGAAAAGCCAGGAGAGCTTGGGCTATGGGGTGTATAAAATGTAATAAATAAATAAATAAACAAAGGAGGGATGGAATTAAAAGCAGCAGTGTTGCTGAATAAACAACAACAAGATTTTTTTTTAAAAAAAGGCTATGTCTGTCTTTTGCCAGTAAGAGGAAAGTGGACGTGCCCAGGGGGAGGGGGAACTGTGCCAATTTGACTGTTCCTGTCAAGGGACCAGTCTTTAAGAAGCTACCTGACACTTCAACTCATGACAGGCATAGCATCTCCACTGGTTAATCTTTGGAGGGTTCTGATGACCCTCCAAGGACAGGAGTGTGGGCACTGGGCACATCCACGTGCCCTAGGGGACCTCATCCCCTTGCACCACATCTATTCAGTTGTTCACCAAGGTTAGGATGGGTAGCAGTGCTGTGTTTCCTCTCTGTTATTTATTTGCTTAGTATATGATTTCAGCTTGTGTTTGTGCATTTGGTGGGGCTATTGTTTAAAAAAACACTGGGAAAAGTCCATTCAGATACTAAGAAAGAAAAGTTTCCCAGTATCCCAAGTTACTAAGTATCCCATTTTGCTTATCCCCCCCTCCAACTTTGGGATTGGAGGATGCTTCATCAGGTGATCATGATTGGGAGTTGAATCTGCCTCTCAGCACTTCAAAAAGGTACCTCTCCTGCTTTTTTTACCCTATTTTTTAAAAAAAATTATAGCAAGCAAACCGCAGTACGCAAAGTGCTGAAAATAGGCTCAAAATGACCCCCCACTCATGACTCTCTAAGCACAGCGAGTTTCAAATAGCTTGAAAAACAAAAAAGTTATCCACTAATCTTTTCCGCAATGCAATCCTATGGGCGAAAATATCCAAAATGGCGTGCGGAGCGCTCCGCGAAAAGAGGAGCGATCCGCTTATGGTTGCTTCTCTTCGCCATGCTTCTCCAGCCCCCCCAATTTGTTTCTCCTCCACCTGTAGCAGAGGTGGATCATCCTGATCTGCTTCTGCTTCTCCGATCCAAGGAGAAGCGGATCACAGCCCTAGTATATACAACCATCTGTTAGGGATGCTTTAGGGTGGATTCCTGCATTGAGCAGGGGGTTGGACTCGATGGCCTTGTCGGTCCCTTCCAACTCTGCTATTCTATGATTCTATGAAATGGAGAACCTGGTGAAATTTCCTCTTCATCACTACAGTTAAAGCTGCAGGTGCCCTGTCCGCTTTTAAATCTGGTCACTCTAGTATAGCTCCTGCAGCTTTAACTGTTGTGATGAAGAGGGAATTTCACCAGGTTCTCCATATATACAAATGACACCTGCTGAAATTACCTTTTCTATGCAACTGTTAAAGATACAGGAGCCCTGTCCTCCTTTCCATATGGTCACCCTAGGAAAAGGATTCCTACAAATCCCAAAGTGCTTGTACCTCAGCCTACGTATCAATGAAACCCTGTATGCTCAATAACCCTGCTAACATACTGTGGGACCAAGTAATGGGAACATCTTAAAAACTAATTATGCATAAAATCCAAGGCTACGATTTGTATATAAAATATTGCAGATTTAACACAACCTGACCAAAGAATGTTGATTTTTGGTTTTACATTAATAGGCCTCATTAACTTCTGCTTATATAATTATGAGATAGACGACTCTTGCTGGAGGATAAGGCATCCTTTTCATAATCTCAGCGTAACGTCTGTTTTTATGACTGAGATGTGTTCCTCCCGTAGTTATTTTTCCCTTTATTGCAAAACCTCATTACATAAAAATTGTAGGTAAAACAGAACAGAAGGCAAGGAACACAATGGTGGATTTGTTTTTCCTTAATGTTAGCACTGCTGAAATGTTAACTGTTCATTTTATCACTTATCCCTGATACGGTTATATAATTTATGTTAAATTAAGCCACACATAACAGCACTGTGGGTTTGTATCTGATACTATTTTTGCAACTCTGTAGCAATGGAAAACAAAAGTGATGTTTGAGGCCTATCTTTTACTTTACTGTGATTCCCCACCCCACCCCCGCTGCCCTTTTAGTACCTATTGCTGACTTTGCTGTTGCAAGATCACTAGCAGAAACTTTAGTTTAGCCCTTTTCAATTTGTTTGGCATATAGTTCCCATCATTCCAGAGCACATACCATGCTGGTTGGTGGGATTTGTAATCCAAAACACGTGGAGAGCACCAGGCTGGGGAAGGCTACTTTAGTCAAAATACTAAGCTTCTAAGGGTGCACTCTATGCATGCTTAGACAGGAAAATGTCCTACAATTCCCAGCATGCTAGGAGGTATAGGACTTCTTTCTGTCTAAGCATGCATAGGATTGTACCTTCACTGTTTTATTACTAGGGGGCACTCTAGGCTTTCTGGGGTGCTCTGGATGTGGTCCAGCTCCTCTCTTTGATGGGCTGAACGGGTAGGGTGACATCCCGGGGAAAGGGAGGGATCATCCCTCCTTGCTCCCAGAATCCCCTGTGTGTCATGTGGAAACCCAGGGACAATCCCAGGGATCGCCCCAGGATATCACCCTGTCTAGCTATGGCCTTAGAAGTTACCTGTGGTCCAATGTGGATAAATTTCTGCTGTTGTTAGCGATCATGCTACAGAATTCCTGCACCAAAAGTGAAAGCATGAACCAATCTGTCCACACCCCTTCCAACAAAGACTGACTATAGCATGGATTTTTCCGTGGGTTTTTTTTGTGTGTGTAAACTGTCCAGAGAGCTTCGGCTGTGGGGTGGTATATAAATGCAATAAATAAATGAATATGATCCCGAGACCGCGGAATGTGTGGGCAGGCATTGCAGTTTGTCCTGGCTCCTCATGGTTACTCGCGAGGACTTGGGAACTGCACATGGAATTCTAGCCTATTTGGATTGGTGGGCACTTCAGGAATTTTGAGAGAGTGTTATGAGCACTCTCCCAAAATGGGTGTCATGGGAAGGCCTGCCTATTCACAAAATGTCTGCCATGGGGGCATGGCTAATCACACAATACCCATGTTCCGGAAGGCAACCTGGTGAGGATTATGGACAAGTAACGTGACCGAGAAATTGAGTACATGTCAAAGGTGGGGTCTGAATTCCAAATTCCAAATCACATATTTGTCCTATGTGGAGCCCAGAAGTATTACTGGAAATAAAGATGGCTATGGAGGCCAGCACTACACTCTAAAGCAGGCCATGTTTTAAAATAATAATGATGATGATGTTGATGATGATGATGATGATGATATAAAATACAGGAGGGATTGGGAGACTGATGGGTGCCAAAAGTATTGTCCACAGATACCAAAGTGGAGATTCTCAGACTAAAGTATGACCATATTAAGTTAAGCTCTGCAGGGGTATTGTACCACCTTGTAAAAACTTTGTTTTGTGCTTCCTTTACATTTGTATTGATCGATTTCAAAAGATATCCAGTTACCATACAAATCATCTTCTTTCTTCTAAGTAAATGTGCTCAGGATTGCAGTGCATAGATGATGAACAAACATCTACTTCAGACACATAGTACTTGCATTCTTTTAAACGAAAGACAACTATATACGCATGAACAGGCAGTATTCAAAATCTCGGGTCATGAGCATTATACGTTAATAAAAAAACAAGCCTTTGATAAGTGCTACAATAATATTTGCTTTAAATGAAGACAGGAGAAGTAAGAGAGGTCCTGTAATAATGCCTTCAAGCCTCATTAGGCTTCCTATTCTGTGTTGATTTGCTAATAATAATAATAATAATAATAATAATAATAATAATAACAACAACAACCACCACCTACTAAATCCAAGTTCTAGTTGCAACCAATGATACCTACTTCAAACAGGAGAGAAAATGAGGCATCAGCAATTATTTATTTATTTATTTATTTATTTATTTATTTATTTATTTATATAACACCAACAATGTACTTGGTGCTGTACAGAATATACAAATAAAACAGCAATACCCTGCCTAGAGACTTACAGTCTAAAATCACATTAAAACATTTTAAAGCAATGTTGTTGTTGTTTAAACCAAATCTTTTCTAGAGCACTGACAATCTCCATTGAACATTTATAAATTCAGAGTACCAGACTACCAGATATAAATGTATTATAATAACCAAAGCTATGGAAACCAGGAGGAAAAATAGCTGATGGGTCTTTATCCCCCAAAACATTCCAATATATTGTTTTCAAGGGGAAAATATTTTCTTCTAAGAATGTTTTCCCTTGTGGGGGAAAAGATATTTGTTGGGAATAAAGATCTATCTCTGCAGCTGGTTTCATATCCTGCATCCTGGGTCCTGAGAGAAGTCTCTTCTGATCTTCATCTGGGTCCACTGGAGCTTGTTCCTCAGAGCTCTGCTTGAGATAGTTAGCTATAATTTTCCTTTTCATTTCTTCGTCTTTTTCCTTAATCTCTACACAATACAACTGTATCACTGGAAACTTTAAGAATTGCATTCAAGTAGTTGGAGTGGTAAGAGTTTCAGTGGAGCTAAGTAAGAATTCAAACTGCTGCTAATTTTGCTTACCATAACTTTTGTGTGCTAAAGCTATTTCAGTGATGGTCCAAATTAGTTTTCCTAACATTGTTTTTCTAGTAGGCCCTAGCAAGAGTTAAACTGTTTTTTATTTTGCATGGTGCAATCTTGGCATTAACAGTCACCCCACCTTGTGGTTTTACAATTGTGTTTTCTCTGTAACCACTACATATTATTTCTGAATGTAATGTGCTTCTGCATTTTCTCTTCTCTATAAATTGTTTATCCTTTGATATCCCCTGTGTGGCTTGTTTTCTTTTTTTTAAAAAAAGTTAAAAAGCATTCACTGTTGTCTTGCTTGAATTCTAAATATATTTTAAAATATGTTCAACTTTTGAACAGCCTTGAGTCACCTCTGGTTACACTCTCTCTCCCACTGGGACAAAGTAAGAACTTCAATATGAATGGTGGTTGCAAATGAACTTTTGCCCTTGATACATATATGTTGGTTGCTAGGAGCTCTGTTTTGGCAAACAAGACTTCTTTATCACTTGAAGAAAATCACTAAGATCATCTCCAAAGACTGTCTTTCATTATTTGAAAAATAAAAAAGGTCTTGTTGCTATGGAACAATACTGCTATGAAAAGTGAATTAGTTCTCAAGACAGTTTATTGCTCTTCAGTCACAAAGACATCTCAAACCTCTGTGACTGCTATATATTTCAGCATTTGGTACAAAGTCTGATATAACACAGGATCAAAACTGGGCTTCCTTGACCTTCAATTGCCAGGTTCCATCTCCCCCTTCTGAATGCCCATCTAGGGCCCATCAAATATACCTGGGGCAGGAGAAGGAGATAGCAGTGGTGTAGGAAAAGGCACACTGCTAGGTGCAAGTTCAAAAACCAATATTTAAATAGAAATATAAGACATCTTGCCATAGTAGTGAAAACTGACTAGGTGGCCTGTGTGCCTGCTGTGTCTACTGACCAGGTGCCAACTGTGGATGGGCAACTTCAAGGCCTCCTGCTATCCCTTGGACTGGCAGGCAGCCCTCTGCCAGCTCTCCAAAATTGAGGGCTATCTTCTGTAAAATAGGATACCTCTACACCAAGCAGGATATGACACTTTGACAACAGTTTGAAAACTGTATATGGCATGTATCCTGGGCCCCAACAGCTGTCACTACTGTTATAAACCATTTTAAAGAAGTAGTGTAGATCCTGCCCTGGCTTCCCTACTTCTTCATGGAGAGCTTTCATGTAATGGCCTTAGCTTAGATGCTTTCCATGAAGAACATCCCCTTCTGGGGTCAATCTCCCATATCTCAGGGATGGGTGAAAAAATGTTTCATTCATTTTTTGATCAGATGTTAACAAAATTTTCTTATTTCTCCATACATGGAAAAGAAAGAACTTGAGATTATTTTTAAAAAACATGTGAATGTGGGAGAAATGTAATAAATAAATAAATAAATAAATAAGAAAGTAAAACTAAGAAATTCATCCATCCAGGCAGAGTGCTTCGAGTGCTTAGCACTTAGAAGTGTGGCTTTCAACCCCTGTATATTCAACCATCTTTGTGGTACTGAATTATGGTTGCCACCTCCTTTCTTCTGACAGGTTCCTCATCTTTAACAACTACATAGTAGGCAAGTATAACTTGGCTTTCTAGGAATAGCTGCACCTATTGAATTTGGCCAATGCACATGGGTGAGAATTTGTTTAGCTCATTGTTTGATAAGAATTTACCAGAATTCACAAATGTCTTCATAAATACGATGGAAAGAACTTCAGGTTTTTGTAATTAAGAAAAATGGACGTAGGAGAAAGCAGAACTGGCACATCCATCCATCCATCCATCCATCCCTAGTTATCCCTAATTAAAAGGATTTTAGGCAGCAAATATTGAAAAAAGATCATCGTCTAAAACCTTGGAAGAACTGCTGCCTGCCAAAGTTGATAATATTGGGCTAGATAGAACAATGCCCTGACTTGGTTGGACTTGATGGCCTTAGAGGCCCCTTCCAACTCTACTATTCTATGATTCTGTGATTCTATGATTGGTAGAAGACAATCTGTAAAAATGATTATGTACATTCATCCTTACATATTTATGAGCTTAACACTTAATAAATGGGATTGAGAATATGATTCTATTTTGAACTAAGTTTCATTAAAATCACTGGGGTTATTTCCAATGAAATGTGTTTTGGATCACATTGTCATTTTCCCCAAGTAACTTTAAAAGGTGTTTGTGCTCAGAATGTATAGCAATGCCTCTTTCATCATCCATGAGCAAGCATGACAGGCTGCATTGAAAGAAAAATGTAGCAAGTCATATTAGCAACATCTTTATATGCTGCTATATCAGAAATAAATATAAATGATAACCAATATTAAAAAGCACCAAACCTGAACTAATTGATGTACAGAAGGTGACACGACATCATATTTCCAATTATTTGTTTGCTTTCTAATATTTCCACTTGCACAGAATAATTTCTCCCCTGTGTGACTCGTCTTTTCATATCGTAGAATAGGTAGCCAGGAGCCCTACAAATTGTGGATTCACAGAAGCAGGAATAAAATGCAGCATGTATATTCAGCATGTCATCCTCTTAGGTACACACAAGCTAGCAAATTGAAAAATGTCCATTTTGCCTTAAGGCCCCCTATAGCAATGTGGATTGAGCTGTCCTGTTCTTTGGATGGGTTTTCTATGCCTACCCTCTTTAAGATTAGTTAAATGAGACTGTGGGTTTTGGTCTTTCAGTACAGTAAGAAATTGCTCACATGCATTATCAGTGTGAGAACAAATTAAAAAAAATAGCAGCCAAGCGAGACTTAATGCTATAAGACTAGGCATTCATGTGCTGTGCACGCACTCACGCACGCACGTGCACACACACACACACACACACACACACACACACACATGGGAATTGGTGCTGGGTCACAAAAGCGCAATACATGTCACCTAATTCAAGTACAATGCAGAAGATCATGCTTCCAGGAACCAACTTTTTTTAATCTCCAGGGCAGGCAAGATTACATACTGAGATAAAAGGATAGTTTACAAGACAACATTGATTTAATGATGTTAATAAAGCAAAGCTATTAGTTCAATTATGAAAGTAGGCCATTCTGCCAAACCTGGCAAGAGAAGAAGATGAATATTGCGAACGCAAACATTAACTTGCTTAGTCAGTTCTCAGAGCAGAGAGGAAAAATGTCTGAGTCCATCCAGCTATCAGTGGCTTTGATTGATTGTTTCTGACTTCTATGGTCAGCACTCATATCTCAGAGAGGAAATGAAATGCCCCCCAATTAAAGTTAATTCTAAGGCCATAGCTAGACCAGGCCTATATCCAGGGATCATCCCGGGATCATCCCTGTGAATCCAAATGACGCACAGGGGATCTCAGGAGCAGGCAGGGACGACCCCTCCATTTGCCTGGGATAATCCTTAGGTCTAGCTAAGGCCTAGGTCTGGTTTGGTGGAGAATACTTGGTATTATATTCTTTTCTGAATATCTGGAATAATACAAGTAATGTTTTCTTTTCTCATCACTAATCAGTATTAATACTGATGGCCAATTAAAGAAATCTTGAGTTGATTAATTATGAGTTGAAATAGGTTGATGATTGATTAAATGAAAATATTTCCCAAAAAATATCAAACAATTGTTTTGAAAAAAAGAAAAAAGTTCTTAGATGAAGTTGCATGTCTACTACAATCACTTTTGCTTAGAAGTATTCCCTCCCATGTGTAAGAAATATAAGATTGTCTCTTCTAATTTGATGTGGGTCATCTGCAGATTCTAAAAAGGTTTTTTTTTAATCATCATCATCATCATCATCATCATCATCTTGGTTAATCAGGGTCACTATGCATGTCTGTTCTGTTCTGGAGTAAGTCCTACTGAGTTCAATGAGTGTTACTCCCAGTAAGTGAGCTTTGCATTGCTGGTTAACTGTTGCAGCCCTAATCAATATATTGCATAGGATACTTACAAAACTGAAACAAGTGCACTGAAGTGTTATCGATGCATTGGTTGCATTTATATCCCACCCTCAGAAAGAGGGCTCTTTTAAAATATATATTAGTCAGTGGAGGCTGGTGGTTTTGATGTCAGTGGGGTGGTGAATCCACTCTGAGTTTCAGTCACAACCAGTCAGAACTCTAAAGAAGGTATCCAATGTGCAAAGGTCCTTTAGAGTTCTGATTGAAAACTGAAGCAGATTCACTGCCCCACTAACATCAGAACCACCGGCCTCTCACAATTTAGCTGAACTTTTCATACCATGTTTCACTTAGAAAGCTTCTGTAGCACATTAAATTTGACACTTGCAAGTGTCTCCATATTTAAAGCAATCTGACAGATGGGGTCCTCCCGCCCCCCGCTCAGCTCTTTCACTCCCAATGGCAGACTCTGAGGCTGATTTTCAGTTTCGAAAAAGTCAGGGAAAGAAATATACAATGTGTGTAATCTATGATTTGGCCCTCACAAAAACATTCAGTAAAAAAATGTGTATTAATAATAAGGTTACATGGATCTGAGTAATGAAAAATGATACCTGTTCTAACTTTGTGATTTATTGGAGGGTGGCCACTTACACGTTGTACCCCGTCTGAAAAAAGAAAATGCATCACCAAAAAGTACAAAAAAGTACAAAAGAGGACACAGATTTGCACAACATTAGAAATAGCAAATATAATTTCAATAGGGAAACGCCCCAAAGCATCTCACCATCATCGAGAAGACTAACCAGGTGAGCGGTGTGCCTGCTCAGTCTGCTGTCCAGGTGGATGGGCAACTTGAACTGTGGATGGGCAACTTCAAGACCCCCCTCCCCCAGTGCTCTCCTTCCTTATGGTTCTTTGACTTTAAACCAGACTTGGACTGGACACCTCTTCAAATACCTGTAAATAACTTTTCTTTTTCCTAAAGCTTTTAAAACTTGATTTTATTCTGACTTTATACTGTTAGTTTTACCCTACCCAGTGCCTGTTTACCCTACCCTGTGCCTGTTTGCATTCTCTTCCCCTCCTTATTGTTTTATTATGATTTTATTAGAATGTAAGCCTATGCGGCAGGGTCTTGCTATTTACTGTTTTACTCTGTACAGCACCATGTACATTGATGGTGCTATATAAATAAAATAATAATAATAATAATAATAATAATAATAATAATAATAATAATAATAGAGGAGAGACCTCTGACAGTTCAACAAACAGGGGACTGTCACCTGTAAAGTAGTTCACCTGGCCACCCCAAATATATGGCATGGATATAACACCTATGTCATCTTCCATAGCATGTTGTGTGTACTGCAAGGGACCTCTACCTTGTGTTTCACAATCTGTTGCCCAGATTTGGCATGGCTGAACTGCAACTGGACACTATGAAACTCCCATCTGATCGTTGGTGAACAAAATGGAGAAATGCCTCATGTGCTGTGGGGTCCAACTATCAATGTGTGATTCTCCACCACCACATTAACAGCATGCAGACCCTGATGAACTCATGCATACCTTTTGAGAAATGCCCCTGGAAAGCTTGGTACTGGTGCTGTCTGTGCCAGTTGATCGTCTGCACAGTGCTGAGGACAAGCAGCACTAAACTCTAGTGACTCGAGCATTCGGCTTGACTCCCTGTCTCAGTTGCTTCAGAATTTAGTGTAGCATCAAATTCACATAAGCAAGCTATTGCAGTATGAGGACCAATGATTTATTCATAAGTATTCATTTACATTTACTGATACAGTATGGTGCAAATCAATGTGAGCAAACAGTGCACAATTCCGCATGTTTCATGCATTTGTTACAAACGTATGGCCTTGAAAAATAGAAGCTGCTTTCAGAGTATGTAAATGAACCTGACTGAAATGGTGATAGATCACTATTACCAATAATTTAGAATGAGTTCTGTATGAGTCAGACAAAATAAATAAATAAATAAATAAATAAATAAATAAATAAATAAATGCTATATAAATCAAATGGATGAAGTGAAAATTATACACTTTAGAAACCCAGTTTATACATTTCATGGGAAGCGTTGGAGAACTGAAGAGCAGATTAGCCCAGGGATGTCAGAACAGCTGGAGGTCAAGTGCTGATTAGAAAGAATGAGAGATCTGAGAAAGACCAAGGCTTCTTGGTGATATGGTGGTGTTGGATGAGGGAGTTAATATGATGGTCCGGATCAAATAAAACTCAGTCAGGAAATAAGAGAATACAAGGTCAGATGCCATAAATATAAATGCTGAAATTGTTCAGGGTAAGGAGACTCATAAAGAACCAGACAGTATAGGAAGGAGAATTAAAAGGAGCACCTGTGAGAGTTACAAGCACTGTTCAGGCATCCAAGGAAAACAGTGAGCTTGTCTGCGTGGCCAGGGCCCTTGCGAAAAGCAAAGTCCCCCACTGCTCACACAGGCAGATCCGTGGAGGCATGTGGCAGACGTGGTAATGAATGTGCATAAAGTGGGGGGGGAGGCTTGCCACCATGATCCCACTGCTTCAGGCCTGGCCCTAGAGAGATAAAAAGGCAAAAGAGTGGTGAGGCACTGGAGGACAGAGTTGCGTGTGCCGTGTGGCCTTCCCTGCGCCTCCTGAGGGAGCCTGTTGTCCAGAGGTGCAGTGGAAGATGCTGGCCCATTGCCAGTGCTGAGGTAATAATAATAATAATAATAATAATAATAATAATAATAATAATAATAATAATAATAATAATATATTTCTTACCTGCCTCTCCACTTGGATTGAGGCAGGGAACAACAGTGAATATAAAACACATAAAAACTGATTAAAAACATCATATACATGATTAAAACATCCTTAAAACATCCTAAAAATCCTAAGATTCAACTGCTAGTCTGGTCAGCTTTTGTACATGGAATGGAAGGGGCATCATCTTTTCCTTTGCCTCAGGCAGCAAAATGTCTTTGACCGGCCCTGTATTGCCGCCCCCCACTGCATTCATTGTACACGTATTCTGACATCTGAACTGTACTATAGATAATGGGTAGGAAGTGGGGGAAATGGCATACTAGCCATTTGTCAAGACTGAAAAGCATCCAAAGTGCCTTGTTTTTCCTGCAGCTACAAAGATGCATCATCATAATTTTTAATATGGAATTTAATTCTTTCATCGTTTTATCTTTTATTGCTCACCAATCTGGAATCTGTTGAGATGTGTGGAGCTAAATAAATATCATTCCATTTTGGAACAAAAACTGCCTTGGTTGCCCTGTGGGATGACCTTTGCAGGGAGAGAGACAGGGGGAGAACGACCCGTTCATTCTTTTGGACCTCTCAGAGGCTTTTGATACCGTCGACCATGGCATCCTTCTGGATAGGTTATCTGGGTTGGGAGTTGGAGGAACTGTGTTGCAGTGTTTCTGCTCCTACTTGGATGGCCCATTCCAGAAGGTGGTGCTGGAGGATTATTGCTCTATGCCATGGCACCTAGGGCATGGGTTCCATAGGGATCTATGTTATCCCCTATGCTGTTTAACATCTACATGAAACCACTGGGAGAGGTTATCCAGAGATGTGGGCTGAGGTGTCATCAATATGCAGATAACACCCAGCTCTACCTTTCCCTTTCATCAAACCCAGGTGAGGCGGTGGCTGTTCTGAATCAGTGCCTGGGCATGGTAATGGACTGAGTCAACAAACTCAGACTCAATTCAGACAGGATGGAGGTACTGTTAGTGGGTGATTCGTTTGTCTAGCTAGGTGATGTTCAACCTGTTCTGGAGGGGATTGTACTCCCTGTAAAGGATTGGGTTTGTAGTTTGGGGGTGCTCTTGGATCCAGAACAGTCACTTGAGGCATAGGTGGACTCAGTGGCAAGGAGCACCTTTTATCAGCTTAGGCTGATATACCAACTACGCCCTTATCTGGACAGAGATAGCCTAGCTACAGTTCCCCATGTTCTGATCTGGATTACTGCAATACGTTAATACATGGGGCTGCCTTTGAAAATAGTCTGGAGACTTCAGTTGGTACAAAACAGGGCAGCACATTTGTTAACAGGGACTGGCCAACAAGATCACATCACACCTGTCCTTTTCCAGCTTCACTGGTTGCCAGTCCAGGTCCGAGCCCAATTCAAAGTGCTGGTTCAAAGCCCTAAATGGCTTGGGGCCGGGTAATTGGAAGGAATGCCTCTTCCCATATATACCTGTCCAGACCCTAAGATCTTCTTCAGGGGTCCTTCTCTGTGAGCCCCTGCAAAAGGAAGTGAGGCAGATGGCCACCAGGGGGAGGGCCTTCTCTACTGTGGCACCCTGGCTGAGGCATGAGCTCCCTAGAGAGGTTCACCTGGCACCTACATTATACTCTTTTCAACTCCAGGTGAAGACCTTTTTATTTTCCCAGTATTTTAAGAGTTTATCATCTTAGTCTTTAAACTTTGTTTTAAATCTGTTTTAAATCTGTATTTTAAATCTGTATTAAGCTCTGCATTGCTGCTCAGTTTTATCCTGGTTGTGCTTTTATATTGTGCTTGTATACTTTGTTTTTATTCTGTTGTTTTATACTTTGAATTGTACTTTATGATTTTAATTTTTGTGAACCGCCCAGAGAGCTTCGACTATTGGGCGGTACAGAAATGCAATAAATAAATACATTTCAGGGCCAGAGCTACAACTCATGCGATGAGAACTGGCCTTATGCTGAGTCAGTCTAGCTCAGTTGTGTCTATACTGACTGGCAGCAGCATTCCAGGATTTCTGACACGATCTTTCCCAGGCCTACCTGGAGATACCAGGACAGAACTTAAGACATTCTGCATGCCAAGCAGGTGTTTGGCCTCTGAGCTCCATGGCTGTTCCATGGATGGAGGAGTAAACAATAATCACAGCTTGTTAAACATACACATGGTATTGGAAACCATAACCCAAATGTATAGAACCGGTCCTTTGAAGCACATTATTTTACTCTTACAATAATTTAATTGGGTACTAGTCCATTCTGGAACAGTTCTGGGCAGGATCTACACTACTGCTTATAACGGTTTATAAGGGTCATGAGAACTGACACATTACATATACCGTTTTCATACCATTTTAAAAGTGTTATATCCTGCTTGGTGTAGATCGGCCCCTGGTTACTACCTATAAAGCTCTAAACAACTCAGGATCCGGCTACATAAAGGACCATCTCCTCCTGTGTTATTGGGCCTAGAGAGGTCATCAGGAAGCTAAAAGACAGTGGGTGGGATCATGAGAAAACATCAGGCCGGTTGTGTTGCAAAACCAGGATGTGGAACTCCTTATCCTGGGATATTTGTTTAGACCCTTCTCTGCTGATCTTTCTTCAGATTAAAGGCCCATCCGCCCTCAAGGCCCATCCGCCTTGATTTCATAGTTATGTGCTTAGTATTACCATGAATACATATATTGTTTTTCATTTTATATAAGCTACCTTAAACACTCTGTGTGTTGAGTGGAAAGGCAGATGTACATTTGTAACAGATGAATAAATAAACCATAAATATTTATTCCGTCATGTCAGGTTGTCTCAAACTCTCCCCACTGAGAGGCTTCAAGCTGTGGAGAAGCCTACAAAACCTTTCCCTCTGTTGGCTCAGAACTTCTTTTAAAAGAGGTAAGTTGTTCCATTTTGGCTCCCTGCCTTTTCCCTCCTGATGAGGTTCTATGTAGGTCTGTGTAGTCTAAAAGCCCCAGCGCCTTTAAGTCCCAGTTTTACAAGACACCCAAATCCCACAAGATTGCATTGTTACTTGCCTGTTCAGAAGCCACACGTTGCCTGCCCTGCTCCAGTGGGATTCCCAGCCAATATCACCCTCCCAGAAATGTTGTGTGAGAGACTTGTCCCACTAATCCCCAAAGTTCATCAATAATAATAATAATAATAATAATAATAATAATAATAATAATAAGAAGAAGAAGAAGAAGAAGAAGAAGAATTTTATTTATTTTTTATCCACCTTTCCCTCTGGATCAAGGCGGGGAACAACATCTTTGACCTTTCCCTTGTCTGCAGGACCTCTTGTCACAGCTTATAAATTTCATCCTATATATAAAAAAGGCTGTTCCATTTAACAGTTTTTGTAATACTCATAATCATGTTTGGGTATGATTATGAAGCCTCACTGCAAAAACAGGTAGAAGAGTCCAATGCAGGGGTGCTGAACCTCTTTCAGCCTGAGGGCCAAATTATATTTCAGAGATGCTCTTGGCAGCCATATTCCATTAGTGGGCGGGGCCAAAGGCAAAAGGGGCGAGGCCAAAATACTAAAAAAAAATGCCAGCATATTTTAGCTCAAAGCTCTTACTGCCAGTCACCAAGCCTTAGGAGAGGCATCTCAACCTTTCAGAATAGGGGAGAAATGCCCTAAAGCTGGGAAACCACTAAACAATCCATGCTTGGGTGAAAAGGAGCTGTGCTCATCTGGATAACCTCTGGAGGGCTGGATTTGGGTCCCAGGAGGTTCAGATTTGGGTCCCTGGGCCAGAGGTTTAGCATCCCTGTCCTAATGGGTAAGATTATGAGCTATGAGTCAGGAAGTCCCTGGTTCAAATCTCGTCTCAGTCTCTGTTATACTAGATAAGCTCTTACATTAACAACATAGGAAGAGCCATGCTGGATCCAATCAAGGGTCCATCTAGTCCAGCACTCTGTTCACACAGTGGCCGACTAACTGTCGACCAGGAAACCACAAGCAGGACATGGTGCAACAGCACCCTTCCACCCATGTACCCCAGCAGCTGGCCTGTATGTGTAGGCTTACTGCCTCTGATACTGGAAGTAGCACATAGCCATCAGGACTAGTAGCCATTGGCCATTTCTACAACAGCCTGAAAATCTGGGTTGGTCACGGCCGAGTCCCTGTGCATCCAAATGACGCACAGGGACTCCCTGGAACAAGGGTGCGGGGATGAGCATGGGTTTTCCCAGAGCTAAATAATCCCTGAGAAAACCTGATTCTTCTCATGGTTTTGGGATCATCCCGAGACCACGGGAGGTGTGTGGGGCCCCATCCTGGCTTCATCCTGCCACCTTGCGAGTAAATGCAAGGAGGCGGGAAACTGGCACGGAGCTCTTCAGGCGCTCCATGCCCATTGGGGGTGGAGGAAGGAGCAGGATCAGTTTTTTGTTTTTTGTTTAAAAAAACATACCTTTTAGTTGGAGGGCACGTGCGCTCATCTTCGGTAAAAAAAAAAAAAATTAAAAAATGGCGGGCGCAACATCCCTCCTTCCTCCCAGAATGCCGCAAGCACATCTAGACAAAGGGGAGGATCTCGCAAGCACAATATTGCAGATTCTCCCCCCTCCCTCCATCCCTCCCTCTCTCTATACCTGTCAGTGTAGAAAGGGTCACAGATAGCCTTCTCCTCTAGGATTTTATCCAACCCCCTTTTAAAGCCATCTAAATTGTTGGCCATTTCTACATTTTGTGGTAGTGAATGCCATAAGAACATTAGAGCCCTGCTGGATCAGACCAAGGGTCCATCTAGTCCAGCACTCTGTTCACACAGTAGCCAATCAGCTGTTGACCAGGAACCCACAACCAAGACATGGGCAGTACAGCACCCCCCCACCCATGTTCCCCAGCAATTGGTGTATAGAGGCTTACTGCCTGTATACATTCTAGCCTCACCCCCTCATTTGCAATATGCAGACAGCAATACAGGTCTGCCTTACATTGCTATTGTATGGACTACTGAGATAATGTGTATTAAATACTTTGAACAGTTTATCAATGGATGAATACCAGCATACACCCCAGCATTTAATCCTAAAGCTATACCAACCAAGAGATGGTGTGGAAATGTATTTTCCGAAATGAGAGTCATCCATTATATTCTCTAAGAATTTCTGAAAATATGGGACAATTATTTTCTGATAAAGGGGCAGAGATGATGTCATATAAGGGGCATTTTAAGATGTCCACATTTGGCAATCTCACTTGGCAGACACACCAGTTAGTCATGAAGCAAATCAAATCAAAGCTATTAATGTCAAATTAAGGCAATTCATTATTACAAATAGTAAATCATCTTTCTACAAAAATCAGCTCCCTTGTGCATTTTAATGTAGTCCTTTGAATGCTTTCCTCTGTAGTACCCACTCAAACAAACTTTACATTCCTTGGTTTTTTTTATACAACTCACAATGGTGCACTGCTCAACACCTGCCCACACAAAGCAGGTCATAGCGTAATGGAAGGATTACATGGGGAAATGATGGCAGTTTCATCGCATGACTGCCAAAACCACCATATTTTCCCCATAGCGAAATAACACACGAAAAGTGGGGGAAGACATGAGACAACAACTGAATGGCGATGGCATCATGAAAAGCTCATGGGTAAACCAGTGACCACACCATGATGATCACACAAAAAGCACCCGGCTGAAGACACCCTATATGGCACTGTTTTATGTTCAAACTAAAGGCAGAAATAGGAAGTATCCCATTCAAACCACGTGAATGCCCATGTAATGAGCTGATTGCAATCTCAGGACTAAAATGGAAGCAGAAAGCAGCAGGTGTTTTTTTTTTTAATGTAGAGAAGCTCAAAGTTGGCAGCTTAGAGGATGCAGACAGCATCCATCAGGTGACCTGATTCCAGACACTGGTCATCAAATGCCAACATTTATGTTGCATCATGCTTTTTGTGCCTTTTAGTTTTTGCATTGTTCAAGTCTATGCTTTTGTAAGTAAACTAGCAATCTAAGTAACACCTGGCTTTTATATATTTTTTTAAAAAATGGGGGATCAACCATTGTTTTTGTGTTTCTTCTTCACAGCAATCCTTGGGGTGGGGGTGGGGATGGTAGATATAATCTGAAACTCTCTCTGTACTTTGGAAGTTGAATGTCTGTAACCTCCTTCCACTTTCTATCTTAAGATAACCACATGCAAATTCCCTGGCTTGAACATCACCATGTTTTCCCTTCCCCCCACCTTGCTTTATTTAACATCTTGCCTGATGAAGAGTTCTGGGGAAAGCTTGTGAGGTATTTTGTGATCTTTGAGTTGGCTAATAAAAGAATTACAGTGCTTTGGATTTTGGAAATTTTCTTTCCAATAAGATAAAAATGTATAATCAGTGTGAAGGAATTAATGTGACCTCAGACATACCCTGTTTTAATGACTTGGCTTTGCAGAAACCAGAACTAAAATAGATAGTGAAGATTATTATTTTCATTGCATGGTCAAATTAGTTTAGCTAAGATTAATGTCTAGATTAGTAATTAACCCCCTGAAGCATTGGCCTCTATATGTAATTTCATTATTGTTTATTGCTGACATTTTTGGCTTGGTGATGTTTTGGTGCAGCCATCATTTATCTTCATTAATGGCTGTGATAACCAGCTTGGAAATAAACATAAAACATTATTTAAAGACTTATGGTCTAATGCTGTACTGAACATTTAGTGAGCTTTAAAAACTGATTAATTTCCAGTTTATATGGTTTATTATATGGGGTGAGCTGGAATGGTTCAGCTATTGGAAGTTCAATCTTCTAGTAGTCTAATTCCTGCTGATCTTGGTATTTTCACATAACAGTGTACATAGGTGTACATTCCCCAACCACCCTATTCAGAGATTGGCCCCATCTAGAAAGGTTGCCATATGTGAAATAGCACTGAGGAATCGAATCTGTGAGTGGAAGAGGGTTCTGACCAACTGAGAGAGACCAGGCTTAACCAAGTGAGCTAAACTCTCAGAGTGAGCACATCCACATTTTGACTATTATGATTTACCTCCAGGAATACTGGGAATTATAGCTTTGAGGAAAAGGTGAACATTCTCTCTTAGAGATACCTAGCACTTAACCAGCATTGTTCAAGCAAAGCTGTTACACATTATTTATTTATTTATTTATTGCATTTATATACCACCCCATAGCCGAAGCTCTCTGGGCGGTTTACAAAAGTTAAAAACAGTAAACATTGAAAACAAGTATACAATGTTTAAAAACATAAAAAGCATAAAAACAACAGTATCCTTATAAAAACAGCTATTCTGGGGTCCATTAAAAACAAACAAACTCAACTCATGTTGTTAAATGCCGTTAAATGCCTGCGAGAAGAGAAAGGTTTTAACCTGGCGCCAAAAAGATAACAATGTTGGTGCCAGGCGAGCCTCTTTGGGGAGATCATTCCATTATTTGGGGGGGGGCACCACTGAAAAGGCCCTCTCCCTTGTTGCTATCCTCCGAGCTCCCTTGGAGTACGCACTCAGAGGAGGACCTTAGATGTAGAGCGCAGTGAGTGGGTAGGTTCATGTCAGGAAAGGCGTTCCATCAGGTATTGTGGTCCTAAGCCGTGAAAGGCTTTATAGGTCAAAACCAGCACCCTGAATTGGGCTTGGAAACGTATAGGCAGTTTCTAAACTTGTTAGAAACATGGAGATAATTGTAGACATGAAGTGGAGACGTAGAGATATGTGGTGCCATGTTAGTGTGATTACTATTTTCCCTGGATGGTCCCTTTTTACATACTATACATTGGTAAACCCACTGTGTACAAAGCCCTAAACAACTTGGGACCAGGATACCTGAGAACACCTTCTCCCCTATCAAGCTGCCTGGTCACCGAGGTCATGCCCCTGTTGGTTCCACATAGACCTATAATCTGATTGGAGTCCACTAGGGGAAGAACCCATCCTATGGAATTCCCTGCCTTTGGGGGGGGGGGCGTTAAAAATGAAAAAAGTCTCCATTGATGCCATGTTTTCTTTTGTTGACCCCATGCTCCATGACCCCATGGGAGTTGGGTAAGCAAATGGTGTTGGGGAAAGGTGTAATTTTCCTCTCCTGGTACACAGTGGTTTCATTCCAAATCAGGGCCACATGCACTTACACTACAGTAAAGAAAAAGATGACCCTGAGCTACTTGCTATGCAATTAGCATAGCATGTAGTTTGGTTCGTGGTGTGGGGACTCAGACATCCTAGAAACAGTGTGTTAGGCTTGGCTCATACATGGTGTCTGGCACCATGGATGCCTCTGAAGTTGTACCAACACAGATGATTGTCTAGTTTGCTCATTCAGTAGAGGCAACCCTGAGTCCTGGTAACCACAAGCATAAGGCTTTTGCCATTAGTTTAAACCTCAGTCCTTGACCCCATCCCATTAAGGGCTTTAAAAAGATAAAAAGTATTCTGTTGACTTTCTCCTGAGCTGTGCTAGAATATATATATATGGCAACTGGCCAGACAGTGAAGTTCCCAGAGAATCCTTGGAACTCCCAAGGCCTTCAAAAGGCATGTAATCAACGAGGCCTGTCAAATAAATTTTCAGAACACGCTATGCCTGATATTACCCACATAAAATGTAACATCTAGTAAGTGCACACAGTTCTTTGATCTAGTCTTACAAAGGAAAAAGCCAGTATGTTTCACATGAGCTCAGTTATTTCCCTAAGGATTTCCAATTCCAACAGCCCAATCAGTCAATTCTTTTAAAAATGAATCCCAATAAGAAAACAAAAACAAAACCCGTAACCCATAAAATCCCAGACTCCTCATCCTTCTGGACAGTGTCTGCTACAGTGACAGGTTACCTGCATTTCATGATATTAGCAACACAAAGTGTGTGTGTGTGTGTGTGTGTGTGTGTGTAATTCAGATAACCAGTGTCAAATGGCAAGCATGTGATGGCAAATGCAAAGAGGCAAATTCATATAAGATGCAAGAAAACTAACTCAACTGAACACAATTTCCCCAGTCCTGTAACTGTTCAGCAGTTGGGCTGAAACAGATTTGCTCCTTCAAATTTTCCTTTGCACAGTTTAATGTCACATAGAGCTCCTTTAAATGAGTGTTTTATAGCATGCTCCTGACTGGCCACACATGAATGTTCGTGGGACATTTTGACAATGCCATCAGCCTTCTGCTGTTTCCTGCTCCATTCCCCGATTTTAGCGGTAAAAAATAAACCTCAGAAAACCCGACTCTTCTGAGATATATTGGTATTTGTTGTTTTTTCCTGCTGTGTACAGGCAAAGTTGCACTATAAAACACCCACTAGAGGGCGCTGTCCCATTGAATTGTATGGACCACATGGTTGCTACTCTCTTCCTTGTGTAATTACAACTTGCTGCAAATGTGGTACAGAAGAAGAAAGCAGGCCCAGAAGAGCTTAGAGGGAGAGGAGGAGGGAGGAAAGAAAAATGTTGGGGGGGGGGGAGCCCAAACTGACAGATCAATAAAAGGAGGAGGTGAAAAAATGCCTTCTGCAAGTCGACTTCTGGCAAGTCCTATCCTCCCCTCTCTTGGCAGTCTGGTTTGGTAGGGAGAGAGAGGGAGGGACAGAAGTGGGGGGAGAAGGAGAAGGGTGGCAGAGGAAGGGAGGGAGGGGAAAGGGTGGCAGAAAGAGAGAGAGAGAAAGAGTTTTGGTTCCAGCTCCTATTGCAAACACGCACCCCCAACAGATGACCCCCAAGGGAATGCTCCTCTTTCCAGAAAAGATGTTCTCCACCTCTGCTCTATGTTCTTGAATAAGTTCCCATATATTTGATATTAGAATTTGCATTGCCTTATCAGTGCGTTCATAGAATCATAGAATAGTAGAGTCGGAAGGGGCTCACAAGGCCATCGAGTCCAACCCCCTGCTCAATGCAGGAATCCAGTTCTGAGTCATTTATATTAAGTTGCTCATACGAGCTCTCTCAAAGAGAAGGCTGGGTCCCCCCCCCCTCATTTTTACTTACCCAATTTTGTGTGCAATTTCTCCTTCTCCAATTTTTTGGTGCAGCTTTGACAGATATGTCTTCAAGCATATCTCCCCTTCCCCTAACATGTATTCTGAGGTGTGGTATATTACGCCAGGAGATGATAGCTTTGCTCCCTAAATAACCCTTTAATTCAGAAACTGGTGTTATTTTTAAAATACAAAGGCCTTTAGAAGCCTGCTAAAATTAGAGCAGGTTCAGACTGTAACGATATGCAAAACACTCTCCTGAAATGAGGATTTGTCATCTCCCCTGTGCAGAAATGTATGGGCTGTTCCTACATAGTGAAAAACCACAGCTCCCAATTGGGGGAGGGGAGATCGAAATGACAGTGAGTCCCTGCTTCAGGCACTGATAATATGTGGAAATAGAGAAACATGACTCATGCTTCCTGTAGTAATGCATATGATTAACATCCAAAGCCACTGAGAGAGAGAGAGAGAGATAGGGAGAGGGACGTGGGGGTAGGGGGAAAAGTTATTTGTTGTCTGCCAATGTAAAAAAGTGTGTGTGTGTGTGTGTGGACTTGTGTACACCCGCTCAGTCCTTGAAACTGAGAAAGTGTAAACCAAAAGCCACCTCCCCCACCCATCTCTTTGGCCTAATACCGACAGCTGTGCTAATTGATGATAGTAGCTATGCAGGCCTCAAAAATGCTACTTCAGTAGCTCCCTGCACACACTTCCTTTGACTTGCATCATGCAAAATAAATCTTTCCTAAACCTTTATTGCCCCCTGGTGGAATTTCCTAAGCATTTATCTGCAACCATGCATTTCAAGAGGTAAACATTAACTGATGAATACAAATGTAACATAGAAAGCTAGTCATTCATGCCTTCTTTGAAGAAGTGGAATCAGGCATTATTCCAGAACAAGCACTTCAAGAAGCCATCTACTTAGGGATTTGTATTCCAGACTGGTTGAAAAAACTGGTTAAGCTGAATTACAAACCTCTTTTCAAGCAAATAGGAGATCAGTTCCGGAAATGGACAAAGTTGAAACTGACCTGGCTAGGCAGAATTGCATCAGTGAAGATGTCAGCCTTGCCAAAGCTTAACTACCTATTTCAGACCCTTCCACTATATCTATCAGAACATTATTTTAAAAAATGGCAGAGACTATTTACACAATTTGTGCATGGCGTCAAAAAGTCCAGATTTGCCAACCATAGGGTAACCATATGAAAAGGAGGACAGGGCTTCATTATCTTTAATAGTTGTATAGAGAAGAGAATTTAAGCAGGAGTCATTTGTATGCATGCAGCACCTGGTGAAATTCCCTTTTCATCACAACAGTTAAAGCTGCAGAACCCTTACCATCTTTTGCATCTGGTCATTCTAGTATAGCTCCTGCAGCTTTAACTGTGGTGATGAAGAGCGAACGTATGGATAGATACGAAATTGGGAAAAAAATCAAGGGTTTAATTTACAGGAAAACACACACACATACACACATTATATAAAACCCACCAATGTATCTGGTCGACAGGGTTCCTGCAGCTTTAACTGTTGTGATGAAGAGGGAATTTCACCAGGTGCTACATGCATACAAATGACTCCTGCTGAAATTCCCTTTTCTATACAACTGTTAAAGATACAGAAGCCTTGACCTCCTTTTCATATGGTCAACCTAGCAAACAATGACCTATTTCAACAAACCAAAAAGAAGGTTTGGGAATGCCAAACAAACAGATCTATTTTATGCATGCCAGTTTAGGCAATTGGTACAAATATTGGATATACACTCAAACACGTATGAATAGACATGAAATTCTAAAGAAATCAAGGGTTTAATGTACAGTAAAACACACACACATGCACGCACGCGCGCGCACGTGCGCGCGCACACACACACACACACATTATAAAACCCACCAATGTATCTGGTCAAGAGGGCAGGGCTCCTGCAGCTTTAACTGTTGTGATGAAGAGGGAATTTCACCAAGTGCTGTATACATACAAATGACGCCTGCTGAAATTCCCTTTTCTATACAACTGTTAAAGATACAGGAGCCCTGTCTTCCTTTCCATATGGTCACCCTAGAAAAGACATGTGTCTTTTTGTAATTCAATCCACCCTGCACACTCAGGTCCTCTGGGAAGAATCTTCTTCATTCAGCAAAGACTAGGCAGACAACCATTACTCAGAGGACCTTCTCTTCTGCTGCTCCCAGGCTGTGGAATAGCCTGCTGAAGGAGACTCATCAGCTTGACAATCTTTTAGCATTCAAGAAAGCTATCAAGACTGATCTCTTCCGGCAGGCCTGTCCAGCAGAATTTTAGGATACTTTTAGTATGCTTTTAGGATGTTATTTTAACAGTGTATACTATGTTTTTAATTAGTATTTTATGTATTTTATGTATTTTATGCTTGCTGTTGTTCCCTGCCTCGATCCAATCAGAGAGGCAGGTAAGAAATACATTATTATTATTATTATTATTATTATTATTATTATTATTTCTGTAACGTACTAGTTTTCATTTCATATAAACCTCATTTTTTACAAGAAGAGGGAATCTTCCTAACATATGGGACTAATCTCTTCCTCAGTATAAACACTTATGGTAGGGAATGAATAACACAACAGAGACATTTCAATAGGTCTGGGTTCTGTTTTGTCAGTTTTGGAATCAGCAAGGGCCTTTCTGGCTTAGCACCAATAGCTCTTTTGACAATGTGATCTTAGGAGTATCTGTGGTACTTTGGAGTTGTGGTTTGTAAAGCTGGATGATACAATTGTTGTTGAAGTTAGTGATTATATTCCATGTGTCTGATAATACATTAAAAAAAAAAAAAGGGAATCAGTCACACTGGACTTTGAGGTCTCTTTCTTTCTAAAGCTGTGTATATCATGGTTCACATCCAATGAACTGCAGATCTAATGCAGCCAGTTATGAGTTTGCTGTTACAACTGAGTTACAAAATGTAGGCTTTGTTCAAAGGACCCCAGTCATATGAGTTGTTTGTAGTGGTCTGCAAGCCATAGTAAAACCCTGAGCATGGCTCTGATTATATCATTTCCCAAAGCCTCATGGTTCTCAAAGTGAATGGCCATTGAACTGATGGAAGGCGACATTTTGACAATTAAAAAAAAATCACACCAGTACAATACAGAGATCGCCTAATATATTTGGATGCTAAACCATATAACACCCCTCCCACCCTGCATGGAAGGCAGTAAACAGGTAATAATACATTAAATAATGGACATCTTGCTCCTCTTTAACAATAAATTAATATCAATATTTGCTGCCTAAGGTTGGTGCTTTACCCTTCCAAATGATAGGGCCAGCTTGGATACCACCACCACCACCACCGCCCTCTTTCTTTCTCTCACACACACCTCAAAACAGCAACCGATAAAGTGGCTTTTTAAAGTGGCCTGTACACCAAAGCATTCTCTAGAAATCTCAGTCGCTGGGGAACATGAGCAGGAGGGTGCTATTTCATTGATGTCCTACTTGTGGGCTTCCTATGGGCAGCTGGTTGGCCTCTGTGGGAACAGAATGCTGGACTAGATAGGCCTTTGATCTGATTCAGTATGGCTCTTCTCAAGTTCTTAGGCATCTCCCATGCTCAGATTGTTCATATAAACAACTAAATCTAAACGATTTTGAAACAAACCAGCTTGCTTCACAGAACTAAAAATCCTCAGGAAGTAAGTAACAATGTCCTCAGTTGTTTGGCTCTAAATGGCTTGTTACTTACCATGAGCTATAACAAATGAAGTCTCATTTCCCAGGCCTTATTATTATGCTTGAATGGCCCAAGAAGGGCAATAAGGACTCCAGCTGACACCAACTTTTAATGATCTATTTAGTCATTACGCAGGCAGCATAGCACTCACACAAGAATGAATCATGAATGGCTATTGCTTTAAACTGCATGTTTAAACAAGGAAACAGATAGTTTAAAATGCTAGATGGCTGATCTTGTTTTGTTGGTGAGTCCCTTGGCACTTAAAATATTGCTTCTGAAATTCTACATGTTTTGATAACAGTTTTAATTGCAGGCTTTCTGTAAGCTGGAACTCTAGCCAGCTTGGCTGTTGCCTGCACAGCTAAAGGCACATAGAAGTAAAAGTTATAGTTCATTTTCCTTAGCTCTTGAACTCCATGAGTATGCTAAAAGGCTTGAAATCTATAATGTTTCATTGCTCATATAAACCAGAGACCCCAAGTACACATGTGTCATGATCCTGGACCCTCACCCCTTGTACTTGGAGAACAGAGAGAGGGCTTGACTACAGAAGGGCATCACAAAGTTTCTACCTCCTTAGGGCCTAGTATCCTCAGAAAGGTCCCAGGAACCAGACCTCCCATGTTTGGAGGAAGCTGCATTGTCAGATTATGCAGAGTCCAGCAATGAAGATACCACCATATCGCTGCTGCTTCCATGTCATTGCAGCCTGAGCCTGCTGAAACAGACTAGGCCTCTTTAAGATAAAAGGCAGTGAATAGAGAGGTAGTGCTAACCAGCCTGAAGGAAGCCAAAATCATACCTAAGGCCCATTCACAACCTGCTGCTTGTTGGAGCAACACAGAACTCCTAGCAAGGAGAATGGCACAATGCTGACACCACTGATGTCCCCTGTCATTGGAGGGCCTTGTGAGGGGCCAACCCCATTATAATTTTGCACTGACCAGATGTGGTGTTTTCAGTATGCTATTATTAATCAGATCCAAGAGCTGAACTAAATTCTTTGCATGAGTGCTTAGATGCTGTTATGGATACGAGTATCTCTACATTAAGGGAAATAGTGTTGTTTACCCAGGGCTGTTGTGCTTCTTGGTTCTTTAGTGTGATTGATATGGGCTGGATTACACAGGAAAGGGGATCGGCGACAAGGCAAACGATCCTGATCGCTTGTTGCAATTGATATGGACAGGATTCTATGGGAAGAGAAGTGCGACAAAGCAGAAGATTCTGCTGTTTCCTGGGACTCCTTTAAATGGCAGAAACGTTTGAATCCAGGGAGTGCCTCCCCCACTCCCTGGCACATGTGCAAGGGGGGATTCTTGTGATCATCTGTTTCCTCACAGCCCCCAGGAAAGCTGGGATTTACTTCTGAGTAGATGTAACATTGTGCTGTAAGTCTGCAATCTTCCACACTTACTTGGGAGTAAGCCCAATTGAACAGAATGTGACTTACTTCTGAGTAGACACATGGGATGTACCAACACTAACCAGCAGAAAGAAGAAAAATAAATAAAAAGGATCACATTAGATTTAAACCTATCACAACTACAATCTAGCATAATGAAGATTCTTGATCTTATGGTCATATAGAACCCTATACATCCTATGCAACACACTTACTTAGTAGTAAGTCCCATTGAACTTAACAGAGTGCTCTTAGTGGGGAGGGGGATCAGATTTGCCTCCCTTTGATGCAGAGAAGCATTTCCTTCCAATCAGAGTCCTTCCTTGGCAAATGCATAGCGCAATGCCAACTTTACACACTGCCTATTTCATACCACTAAGGGGTTACCACATCTTCTGTCTGTTTGTTTTTAAAAATGGATTAAGGTTGGGAGAAACCATGTTCTAGCTGTTGCCAACATGGTTACCAGACATGAACGTCCCTGAGGTAAGGATGACTCTTGTGATTCAAGGAAGTGGTGTTTACTTGTTCTGTTTTGGGGGTCACACTATTCAGATAGTGGCTGCTGAAAACAGGTGGGTATTACAGTGTTGTAGTGGTGTCAGAGCTTGCAGGATTGAAGCACTGGGACTTTTTGATTATCAGGGATGATGATGTCATCTGCCCACTCCTATCAGACTTCCCTGTCCCTCTGAGATTAGCTGTAATCCTCACACTAGCTGTGGGGATATGGATTTTCCCAGCAACAATATATATTTTTATGAGCTATCCCTGTTGCAATGAAAAGTATTTCGGGGAGTCTTGATCGCAAATGAGAAATTGAGACCCATTAGTTTTACAAAGAACCTGCTCCTGATGAGATGAAAACTATTAGAACTAGCTTGTTGATATGGATCAACACTGCCTCTTGCATATTTTTGGACTCCCTCTGAGGGGAGTGGCTATGAGGACTGTCACGATGAGGACCTGAATATGAACATCTTGACCTGAACACCAATCTTCATAACAGCCTTTCCCAACCTGATGTCTTCCAGATATGTTGGGTTCCAACCCCCATCACCCCAATGGCTATGCTGGCTGGGGGTTATGGGAGTTGTAGTCCAACCCGCCTGGCAGGCACCAGGTTGGGAAAGGCTGCTCATAACTGGATAGATAATTTCAGTGCACTTCATGTAGGGCTGCCTTAGGCTGCAAACCTATGCTCAGTTACCTGGGAGTAAGTTCTATTGAACTCAATGGGCTTACTTTTGAGTAGATCTGTATAAGGTTGGACTTCTCAAAAGCACTACTGCTTATTTAATTTAGACTCTGTCATATTAGCTTCTTATTAACTTCTGGATTAAATTCAAGGTGCTGGGCTGTAAATGGCCTAGACACAGCATGTCTCAAGGTGAAGTTTTGCTCTGGGTTCATGAGTGCCTGGAGCAGGTTTTGATGCCGCAGCTTCCAAATGCCTTCTCTAGGGTGGTTCATCAACCTTCCTTGTTATAGAATTTGAAATGCCACATAAAAAAACATTTTTGCTCTCCCAGGCACTTTGGCATTCTGTTGCTAGTCTACGATTCCTCTCTTCTTCAGATTGGAGTTATAATAGCAGGCCCTGATTAATGTGGCTGGTTGTCTGTTTTCATTAGTTTGATTAATGTTTGTGTATGTGCATGTGGATGTTTTATTAGGTACCTGCTGTATGCTTCTGTGCATGCAAAGGTAGAAACACGGTGTGGGAATTTTAAAATAATAAACAAACCCCAAACCATAACTTCATCTTGTTTTCCCCTGGAGCTTCAATTTTATAGGTGGTGAAATGGCTCTCTCATTTAAGCACAGAAGCAGCCACATTTCATAGTGGGGGAAATGAGTCGTGCATATTGTCTTTTGTAATACACTTTGGATGGTAAATAATGGCATAATGGAATTGCTTTTCAGAGTTCCACTTTCCTTCTGTTTAGACTGAAGCTGTAACAAGCCTATTAAGGCGGCAATCCTATGCACACTTCCTTGTGCGTAAGCCCCATTGATCTCAGTGGTACTTACTTCTGAGTAAACATCCATAGGATTGCCTTGTTAGTTGCTTTATCTTCTACAAACAAATCCTTATATTCTGCTATCTCTCTAGAGAATGGCGTGTATCATAGCATTTTTTAAAATCAGATGCTATCAATGGCTACTAGCCCTGATGGTTGCGTGCTATCTCCACTATTTGAGGCAATAAGCCTGTGTGCAGCAGTTGCTGGGGAACATGGGCGGGAGGGTGCTGTTGCACCATATCCTGCTTGTTCATCCCTGGCCAATGGCTGGTTAGCCTCTGTGTTAACGGAGTGTTGGACTAGATGGACCCTTGGTCTGATCCAGTGTGGCACTTCTTATATTCTTATGTTACTTCTAAGAAGCTAAGCCAAGAGAAATAATTGCAAACACAATTTCTTTATGATGTGATTGAACCTTAAGTGACTCTCTTTCAGATCTTCTAGTATTAATGTTTGTATCTCTCAACTCCCTCACTGGAAGTTGCCGTATGGCCAGTCCATCTCCTTTGGAATTGTATTTCAGGAATAGGCAACTAGGGGGCTGTCTACACGTGGGGAAAGCCATGCAGTGGCTGCAGCTCTGCACTGCAGCAGGTATACAATACAGGCACAGCTTCACACAAAGCTGTGGACTGAAAAAGTCAGGGATTTACCTCGACTTTTTCAGTCAGAACAACGTCAGTGCGGCTCTTCTACCATCTGATGTCATTCCAGCATCAATCCGGGGATGGTGCCTGGTGGAAGGTGACTGGCGATTGGTCGCCTTCCACCATAAAGAGGATGTATGTGTGTGTGTCCAGTACTTGGATGGCCACTCAGAAACCCTGCGTTCCCTCCTTGGTGTCGGAATTACCCAATGCCACCCTGGGAGAAAGAAACCGTGGGGTTTCAGAGGGAGGCGGCTCCAATCCGGCACCATGAAGACACCCCCCTAGTGTAGTCCAAAACATTTGGAGGACAACTCCCAGAAACATTGGCCATCATGGCAAAATGTCAGGAATTATGGGTTGTAATCCAAAATGTCTGGCCAACCCCTGGTCTAATCTGACCAGTAGCAGATAACCAGGGTTTCAGTCAGGAATGGTTTCCCAGCCCTTCCTGGAGATTGAGCCTGTTTTGTGCTCTTCTGCTGAGCTTTGTCTTCTTTATATTTATCTGTCAATGATTTTCGGGGGTGCTAGTGAAATGTTCCCATTTTACTAATGCTCGATATTTCTATAGCATGCAGATGGGGAAATTTAAGTGATTAAACCTCACTTGGAAACACAAGCATGAATTTTGAGGAGTGATGTCTGCACACACAGAAGACAATGCCAGCCTGTTCCATAGCTTCTCCTGAAAGAGAAAGTTATGTGGATTCTATCATGATCTGGGGCTCCAATTGCCTCTCCTCAAGAGTGGAAGTCTCTCAGCCACAGAAGAAGATGTGTTTCTGCAGGAGCACCCATTGATGCCCCTGTTGCCCCTCAGCCTGACAAGAGACCTTGGGACCTGCCCCCTGCTTCTGAAGGAGATTGCATTGCTATCCTCAAATCCTGAGGACTACAGTTCTGAAGCCACCACCACACTATAGTTACCTCCATGGCATGGCAGCCAAGACTTCAAAACAACCACGGCCCCTTTAAGGGAGAAGACTTCAGATAATATGTGGGAGCAGTGAGCAGTTTCTAGGAAGCTCAAGTCCTATTTAAGGCTCAGTCTGAGTTTGATTCCAGCCCAGTTCCACTTGAACATGTTATCTACTTCTTGATTTCTTTACTTAGTATCTGCCCTTGGTTTTGTCTGACTTTGCTTCTGGCCTCTCCCCTGTGCTGATCATCCTGGAACTTGACCGTTACTATGCCTGACCTTCCCTCCTGGATCTGAATCCTTAGTTATTGATTGTTTCCCTGAGAACTGGAGTGTAGCTGTACCACTAACTGGATTAACCCTTATACTCAGCAAGACCTGTGAGCTGATGGTAATTGTTTATTTGTTTACAAAGCTGAAGTATGAGTTAAATTCAGTACAAGGCATGTCTACCCAGCTTACATTATTTTCTTATAAATTTGTATGAGCTCAATGTTTTTTTAAATTATTATTATTTAACTATAAACCCTATAACATATTCTAAGAAAATCGATGGAAGGACAGTTATGTGATTATGATATATGGTGTTCTGCAATCTCTGCTCGGCATGTAATCTTTGTCCCATTTCATGAAGGCAGACTTATAGCTTCATCCCACCAACCTTATATTGTGCTGCTGCAGTGAATTCTATGCAATGGACTCAAATCATGCGGACGTTATAGTCTGCTTTCCCTGTGAAAGACTCCGATGACATCAACTATGTCCTGCTGTAATTGCAGTTCTTCTGCCCCTCATAGCAAAATATTTTGGTGTGCAGAAAGTCTGGTTCTTCTGGTCATGTGAAAGCACATTGCTCAAACTTTAACATGAATTTTCAAACATCGTTTCATTGCGCTGTTTTGTCGGCATGGTTTCAAAGGGGGGTATTGCTGATGAAAGAGAGGGGTGTGCCAATTGAAAACCTTTCCTTCTCCTGCTTCCAAAATCCCCCATTCTCTCCTTGCAGGGGAAACAGGACCGGCTTTAACAAGCAAAACGCAGCAGCAACAACCCTCACCCACATATATACAGGACTGTGAGGGAGGAAAGGAAGGTGTGCAGGAGAGAGACTCTTTAGATTTGTGTGTGTTTTTAACAGCCTTTGCTTCAAAGCATGTGGAAAATGCACCCTCCTTGCCAGCAGCACCATCATTTTTAAATATAAAGAGATCCAAATTGGCACAGTGGAAGGTCTTAAGGAGTGCTTTCAGTATACCAAATTTTAATCAGATTGTTTCATCCGTTGATTATATATGATTTTAAAAAATTTCCTCCCTTAAACCCTTACAGTTTATAGTTTTCCACTGGTCAGAGTGCTATTCAAAGCAATACAAGGCTGGTCAGTTTCACCCAAATGTCTTGTCAGTTTCAAGTGAAGTCCTTTGGCTGCTTCTGAATCCGTGTGTGTGTGTGTGTGTGTGTGTGTGTGTGTGTGTGTGTGTGTGTGTGTCCATGTCCTTTTCCATCCTACTCTGCCCCATTCCCCTACCCTTCCTTGCTCTCCATGGGGGTGGGCCTCCTTCCGTTATTGACTTGTCTTCCTAAAAACATGTGTTGCTCTTGTTCTTATTTGAATGGGAGTTGGTGGGGGAAGGACACAGATCTTACTTCCGTTCCTTTGAGTATGTGAAGCTGAGTGGGGGATGGCAGGAGACACAAACGGGGAAGCAGGGATGGAAACATTCTCCATGGGGGGGGGATCCTGCATCTCCCCACCTTTTTCTTTTCTAACAATGGGGGTCCAGTTTTTATTGGGAGCCCCCACATGGGAAAAGATGGGTTAATCCTCTCACTAACTGTGATTTCCCGCTCAATTTCTCTGTCATTGGAGGTCCTGGCACTGTGTTTGAAGTCTCCTCCTCCATACACTGGGAGTTGAGATGACCACTTCCTACTTTGCTTCACTCCCCCACCCCATCCACCCACCCCATTTCCCCCACCCCTTTTTAAAGTTGCAAAAATTAAGACTGCAATCTGAGGGGTTCTAATTTGGAAATGCATCCCACTGAACTCAATGGGATTTAGTTGACTGCAGTCTTACATAACGTTCTACTTTGGTGTTCAGTAACAAGAGAAGCAAATCCCAATCCTTGTTGTCAGAGGGGGAGTTGTCCCCACTTCAAACAACCAATAAATGGTAGGAGGAGGTACAAAGAAGATTTGGGGGGGGGGAATAAGAACACGTGTGAGTGAACCGCAATGGATCTCCGCCCATTTTGTGAACCGCCCAGAGAGCTTTGGCTATTGGGCGGTATAGAAATGTAATAAATAAATAAATAAATAAATAAAATGCGCTACAGCAGAAGTGTAAGTTTACAAGTTTTCATATGCTATGTAAGCACTATATAAGCACTATATAATTGAAATGGGATAATTTGAGGGTAAACCAGAACAAAAGTGTACATGGGATGAACCTCTTAAAGGAGGCATATTAAAGCAAAAAACAAAACAAAAACCTATTATCTAGTCTTGGAGATCTCATTGATCTTGGCATTAATTTATTACAAGAGTTCTTGAATTTTGAGTTAATAATGTAAGAGATGCTGCTCCTTTGGTGTAAATCCCCCCTCTTCTTTTTACAATCAAAGGCATAAATATGAAGCAAGGGTTATTAGAGCAATTTCATGCCTATTCAGGCATCAAATAATTAGCGTTGTCCATTAATAAGGTAAGAATATTCACTGATCTAGTTCCTGGACTTCAACCCTTCTGTTCATTCTGCAGTTCGTTAAATGTAATTAGCTTATGTGGCACCCTTAATTTTTTTTAAAGATAATTGGATAATTTATGCAAATTGTAAGAGAGGATTTCTTTAGTAAGGATGTCTCAAACCACACTGCCCAATGGAAGGGAATGGCTGAGATGGCATTGCCACTGCCCATTCCACACTTCCCAGCACCTGCTGCCTCAGGTGACCTGATGGTAGGGCCATCCCTGACTAAGCAGGCCTGGCATGGTCAGTGCCATTACGTGTGATGGAGCCCAGAGTCTGAGTTATATATGAATGGTAATTCTTGCTTCCAGATACAGGCTTCATTAGGGATCTGCAACATAAACAAATAACACAGGCCTTATATATACTGACTTGCAATGATGGGAATGATAATCCAACACTTTTGAAGGGCACCTGGCTTCATTGGCTGTCAGTCCAGGCCCAATTCAAAGTGCTGGTATTAACATTCAAAGCCCTAAATGGCTTGGGGCCAGGCTATCTGAAAGAACGCCTCCTCCCATATGTACCTGCCCAGACCTTAAGGTCATTCTCAAGGGTCCTTCTCCGTGAGCCACTGCCAAGGGAAGTGAGGCAGATGGCTACCAGGAGGAGGACTTTCTCTGCTGTGGAATGAGCTCCATAATGAGGTTCGTCTGGCACCTACACTATACTCTTTTCAACTCCAGGTGAAGACCTTTTTATTTTCTCAGCATTTTAACAGTCTATCAAATTAATTTTAACTTTGCTGTTTTAAAATTGTATTTTAAATCTGTATTAATTTCTGCATTGCTGCTTGATTTTATCCTGCCTGTGTTTTTATATTGTGTTTTATATTATGCTTTTATACTGTTTGTTTTACATTTTAAATGGTTTCTATGGTTTTAATTTTTGTAAACCGCCCAGAGAGCTTTGGCAATTGGGCAGTATAAAAATGCAATAAATAAATAAATAAAGGCTGCTCTAAAAAAGAAGAAGAGAGAAGTAGGTGGGCCTAAGTTGTTCATCATCAGTTCTCCACAAACCCACAGTCACCTCTGCATGCTATATTCTCCATCCTGTCCTCATGGTTTATATCTGCTTTGGGAGAATGAGAATTTCACTGGCACTTTCTGCCTCTTTAGGGAGGATGTGGCGTTATAGGCCTGTGAGCCTTAACTCCCAATTTCCTTGCTGTTTGGTGCTTGGGCGAAAGCTGTAGAGCCTTAACGTTTTGTAAATCGTAGATTTTTTGTTTAATGAATATGTAATTAAAAGGTAAAACTGAATTTATTATGAAGTCAACCGGTGTGTACATCGTATTCAAAAGTAAAAGGAAGAAAACTTCTACTAATGGCCAAATGCCTAAAAAGTGATAAAATATGAGATTTCTTATTCTGTTTTTCTTGGGGTTTTTTGCTGCATAGCCCTAGATGTTATTGTTAGCAGGGTTTTCACAAACTTACATGCTTTCCAAAAATGATTTCACAATGGAGTCAGCCACATGTTGTTCCAAGCCAAGGAAGCGAGAAGAAGCAGGAAATATACTCTGCTTATTAACTCGAAATAGACTGCAGCCAAAAGACACATCCAAAGCACTTGCTGTGGCTGAAGCAACACGCACCACTGTGGGAAAGTTATGAATGCCTTTATGTGGCTACCGTACATGTGTGCCAAGTCGCATAGCTGAATGAGGCAACTGAAGACAATGGGAAAATCTTCTTTCAAAGGCTTAGCTTTGAAAGATCGCTGTCTTTCTGAGAATAATGAAATCACAAATATGGTTGTATACTTGTGGCCTCTTTGCTACTCTTTTACTGGGCTGCTGACCTGTTCTGTTCATTCATGCCCAGAGTCTTGGACCCGCTTTTTTCTAGACCAGATTTCCAGTGTTGTGTTCCAGTGTAGGCAAGGATGCAGTGCAAGCACTTTGGGATTAGTAGGGGGACTGACATCATCTGCCACTAGGGATGGGCTTGGTGTAGATATGGCCCTGCATAGGATTGTGCTGTAAATCTGTTTCAGGGACGGTTGTTTGTTTGTTCTCTCTCCTCACTCTAAATACTGTTTTCCTTAAATAAAACATTTAATGACATTTTAGGATCAGTATCAAATAGGGCTGGGCATGGACAACCCCCCTCCCCTGATCCGCTCTGGATCCCGATCTGCAACTTTTGGATCGGGTCTGCTCCGCTTTGGGACGATCCGCCTCCTCACCGCCTATAAACTTTTTTAGTTTTCAAGTTAGAAACATCAAAATGGGCACCATGAGAGCTTTCACATAGATCCTTATTCATGCCCATTTTGAAGGAAATCCGATCATGCCCTGAATTTTGGGGAATATTTAAAAGATTCCCTCCCCATTTACAGAAATGCATGTATCTCTGTCATTTTTCCAGATACACACATCTAAGTGGCCACCAGGTGAGTGTCCACATAGATCCTGATTCATGCCCAATTTGAAGGAAATCCGATCATGCCCTGAATTTTGAGGGAATTTTAAAGTTAAACCTATTTCAGAATCTTCCTCTCAGGTAACCACGTCAAAAATGAACACAGGGAACTTCAAGATAGAAAATTATTAAAGTGGGTGAGTGTATAGCACATAGCTGTTCGTGGGATAAACAACTCAGACCTTGCGTTGCCACGCTTGGGTCGCAATACTTCTAAAAACTTAATTTCTTTCATGCCATCCACTAATTTCAAAGTGCTATAATGTGTTGGTTTTTCAAGATGCACCCACCCACACACACCTCCATCACAGTTCACACACTCCAGGGTATGCCCAGCCAATAATTTTAATAACAATAACAATACTAATAATCACAACAACAAGAAGAATTAGAACAAAAACACTGTCTGACTTTATTACCAGTAAGGGGAAAGTGGACGTGCCCAGTGGGACAGTGGACTGTGCCACCAGTCATTCGGCCGGTCCCGTCTAGGTACCTGACTTTGAGAAGCCACATCACACATCAACTTGTGCAAATCATTGGCTTCCTTCCACTGGTTCCCCTTTGGAGGGTTCTGATGACCCTCAAGGGCAGTGGGCACTGGGCACGTCCACATGGCGTACAGGACATCATCCACATGCACCACATCTATTCAGTTGTTCACCAAGGTTATGGTGGGTACCTTGCAATGCTGTGTTGTCTATCTGTTATTTTACTTTGTATATTATTTAAGGTTGTGTGTGTGAGTTTGCTGGGGCTACTGCTTCACCAATCCACTAAAAACTGAAAGAAGTCAGAGCCAAAGACAAAGAAAGAAAAGTTGCTAAGTATCCCTTTTTGCTTATCCCCCCCTCCAACATTGGGATTGGAGGATGCTTCGCATAGGCTGATCACTTATCACGATTGGGAGATGAACCTGTCAATCAACGTTAAAAAAAATAGGTCCCCCCCTGCTCTACCCATTCAATAAAAATTAATTGCAAGCAAACTGCACAACAAAAAATTCTGAAAATCGACACAAATGACCCCCAATCATCAATGTCTAAGCACAGTAATTTTCAGGGAAATTAAACATGCGGAGCACTCCGCAAATGAGAGAACCACTTTGCAACACTCCACTGGCCACTCAACCCAATTCGAATTCGCCTTGGGCAGAGGTGAAGCAGGTCGCTCCACTACCGCTTCTGCAACCCGAAATGGAGCGGAGCACAGCCCTAATAATAATAATAATAATAATAATAATAATAATAATAATAATAATACAAGAGAGCTGAGGACAGGCCTTTACCAATCATATGCTTGCAGCATCTCCAATAACAACTGCTGCTGAGTATTTTGAGAGCTGCGAACCTTTCGTACAATTTGCTCAGAGCTGCAGCAGTGGCAAGAAGATCTGGAAGTCTAGGGAGAAAACTTTGAAGGATATCTGCCTCTCCTCTGCTACCACTCTTATTGAGATAAAACACTGAGCCATCAAAACTAGATATCTGCCAGGGTTTATTTAACATTGTTAACAGTACCTGGTCTTCCAATGACAGATTGCTTAAATAGAAGAGACTTATCTGTCCTGCTCTCAGGAATCCTGCCAGACTAGCAGTAATAACAATATTCAGAAATTCCAAAATCCATATAGCACAGTACCTTTATTAGGCCAATTTGGAAGCCACAAAAAATGGGCAATCTCTCCAGATCTGTTCACCAAGCAAGATGTCACAAAAAGCTGCAGGGGTGGGGAGTATAGAAGGGGAAAAACCAACTGGATATTGTAAAGGAAGTCAGGATTCACCTGACAACCCTGCAAGGTAGGCTCCCGGACCAAACGTCCTGAACTCCCCAGTTGCCCACCTCCCTGCCCTGTCCACAACCGGGACGAGCCAGATGTTCACGGGAATAAACCACAGACACACATTTAGGGACCAAAGCAACTTTATTGCAATCACTAAAACTAACACGTAAGGCCTTGGTCATAAAACAGCCCCTTAAAAAATAGGAAGGGGAAGAATTTTTGCCTCCTGAGGACCTGCTTCTCCCTTCTTTTGATCTGACTCCAGGATCCAGCAGAAAGTTCTAATCGCATTCAAGTGAATGCGAGAAGAATTCAGGATTTGTGACGTCCCACAGCACAAAACTGGCACAAACCTTTCGCATATGTGGACAGGGATAACCTAGCTTCAGTTGTCCATACTCTGGTAATCTCAAAATTAGATTACTGCAATGCCCTCTACATGGGGCAGCCTTTGAAGACGGTTCGGAAGCTGCAGCTTGTTTAAAATGCAGCGGCCAGATTGATAGCTGGAACAGGGAGGTTTGAGCATATAACACCGATTCTGGCCCACTTGCATTGGCTGCTTATACGTTTCTGAGCCCAATTCAAGGTGCTGGTTTTAACCTATAAAACCCTACATGGCTTGGGACTGCAATACATGATGGAACGCCTCTCCCAACATGAACCTACCCACTCACTGTGCTCTACATCTAAGGTCCTCCTCCGAGGGAAGCTCGGAGGATGGCAACAAGGGAGAGGGCCTTCTCGGTGGTGGCCCCCCAACTGTGGAATGATCTCCCCAATGAGGCTCGCTTGGCGCCAACATTGTTATCTTTTCAGCACCAGGTTAAGACTTTTCTATTCTCCCAGGCATTTTAACAGCACTTTAACAGCATTTAACAACGTTAAGTTTGTTTTTAATGGACCCCAGAATTGTTGTTTTTAAATGGATACTGTTGTTTTTATACTGTTGTTTTTATAAGTTTCTGATGATTTTAAAAATGTTGTGTACTTTTTAATGTTTACCATTTTTAACTGTTGTAAACCGCCCAGAGAGGTTTGGCTATGGGGCGGTATATAAATAATAAATAAATAAATAAAAATAAATATATGTTTGGAGGAGATGCTAATTTGGGGTGGATGGGTGGGTCCATAGTTAACAGAGCCTGTTAGTAGGAGTCCTACCATGCACAATTAGATTTAAAAATTTCAAGTATACAACAGGTGCTTCCCCTGGACTGATTACTGTAGGGAGCAACTGGTCAAATTTGAGTAAGGCAAGAATGACTGAGTGTACTGCCAGTGCAATTACTCTGCTGTTTACTGCTCTGAAATCTTTAGATATGGAGCAGTACACAAATATTGTAAATCAATAAAAATAAATAAAATTGTCAATGTTCAAGACAGGCTGCCTCTGACGTTTTGCAATGCTGTAAGTCAAAATGTGCAATTTCTCTGATTTACTCTTTCTTTGTCCCTCTTCAGACGACACCCTAAGGCACAGTAGTTAAGCATTTTGAGCTAAACATTACGGCTTAGTGTGTCGTACGAACCATTCCTAACCATGGAAGGCTACATTACCACAGTTAAATATGCTCTCTAACCATTTGCTGCAAAAGGGTTAGCAGTCTAATCATGGCTTAGTGTGTTGTCCAAACAGGCCCTTTGACATGAGGAGTACCAGGAGCATTCAGTAGAGCTGACTGTGCTTTACTGTGTTAGGGCATCATGAGATGAGCCTTTTATAGAAACCTCGTTGCTGGGCACTGACAGATTTTCACGGGTCTCTCTCATGACGCTGTCTGCCTCCTGTCCACTTCCTGTTGGTGTCCTGCTCCTTCTGCCATTTTTTTGTAATAAAATAGTCCAAACAAAATGCGACACTTCTGAGTTATAATAAAATTGGTCGCCATTTCCTGCCGTGAGCAGAGCAGTTTTGCTATAAAACGCCCACTAGAGAGCGCTGTCCCACTACACTGAATGGGCCACATGGTTGCAGCTTGTTTCCCCCTTTCTCTCTTGTATTTTTCTTCTAGTCCCTATAGCAGAAGAGCAGCAGGAAGCAAGAGTGATGGTAAGGACGCACGACCCCCCACCCCCATCTGATGATTCCCTTAGACTACAGGCACAAAGCCAATGAGAAACTGCAAGAGTGCCTCTCTGCCAGGTGGGCTGCCCTCACTAAGCCTTTGAGCAGGCTGAGGTCTAACCTTTTATCTACCATCTGAAAATATCTAAATAATCCAAACTGGGAGAAAAACAATATATATTTTAAGCTTATTTTCAGTGGAGGCTGGTGGCTCTGATTTCAGTGGAGCTGTAAATTCATTCTGGGTTTACAGAATGAATTTACATTCATTGGAACCAGCCAGAACTCTAAAGGAGCTATCCAAGGTGCTGATCCCTATCCCCAAAATAGGTTCAGCCCCTTGTATGGCTCCTTTAGAGTTCTGGCTAGTTCTGAATGAAACCCAGAAATGATTCACAGCCCCACCGAAATCGGAGCCGCAACCTCCATTGGTTATTTTAATAATTGCATGGCCTCCAACATCCATTTTCATGCCTCTCCTGACTGCACCATGGGAATGTGGCCCCTTTGTCTCACCATAGTTACATTGCTGATTTTGAATGACCTTTTGAACCCATAAAGGAATAACATGGCGTCAGCTTATTCTCATAGGTACCATAAAGTCAGTTCTCATTTCTACTGCTGGTTAAGTTAGTTATTGATTTACTTGTGCCACACACTCACTTTGAACCTAGCATCACTTTCACTGTGTAAATGAACTTTGAACACAACTTAAAGTATTTCAGCACTTCATAATACAATTTGTACAGGAAAGTGGTTATCAGTGCCTTACTGATGTCACAAACTATGACCTTCAAAAGACACAGAAATCATGCTTTGATGAAAAATAGATAGGGCTCTGATGAGAAATCATATGTAATATAAGACAGAAAAAAGGCTTATTAAGGAGTCTGGAGCTTTGATCATGTTAATAAAAAGAAAATATCATATTCCCTCGTTTGGACCATCACTTTGTGCAATCCAGTACTATGCATGTTTTATGTACTTGTAAAATAAATAAATATTTCCTTATACTATCTCACTAAACCTGTGCAGGAAAAACATCAATTTGAGAAGAGACGGTAGAATCGAGAATGTAGAAATACTGTTTTAAGTTTAGATATTTATAATATATATATTGCTCCACATAAAGATGTGTTCAAGAGGCACCAAAAACAAAACTCTGACTGGGTTCACATGATACAACAACCCATCATGGGTAACTAGCCATGAAGAGGTGTTGTGTCATGTGAAAACTATTTCCCACAGCGTGGGTTATTTTTGGGAAACAAGCTACTCTGACAACCCATGGCTTGCTCTATGGGTTTTTCAACACGCAATGGGTTGTCTGTTGTGTCATCCAAATTCAGCAGAGCAATTTTATCATGGGTTGCAGGCATCGGCTACAGAGTGACTCAGCAAGAATGGCAAAACCTCCTACTGCTCTTCACAAATTCATCCTTGCCACTGCCAGTGACAGCTACTCCACCAATGCCCAAGCGGCATCTTGAAACAGCCATCATTGCTTCACCACCCTTTAAAAATATTTTTTTGGCCTCAGAGATTTGTGCAAACCTGTTCTTTTAACAACAACAACAACAACAACAACAATAATGTAAATTCCATATCACCACAGGGAATGATTGGATAAAAATATTTTCCCCTAGCAAATGGAACAACTTTTACTTTTATAATAAGTGTACTACAAATAAATGGGCAAAGATGAAAACAAAAGATGTTCTTTTTAAAAAGATCATTTACCATTTTTTGAAATTTGAGGTTGAAAACGTGATGTAAGATTTTTCTTTCTCTGCTTCCTCCAGTATCCTTTCAGTTTTTTCTCCTCAGCTTCTCTTCCTCCTACTCTACCTATCACCAATTAACTTTTCTTCAGCCCCTTTCCCAACATTCTTTGCCTATCCTTTCATTGGCTCAGTACTCCAAGACCTCACAGGAGTAACCATTATTACACTGTGTCACATGTTACATTACATGCACAATGTGGGGCATATGCATTAACTTCCCCTTTGCCTCACCCTCCTCCCTTCTTGAGCTGCCGAAAGCTTGAGCTTTGAACTTTTTCAAGGTTTCAAAATTTTCAGTAAGTCTACACTGCTCAAGTTTCAGTTTAAAATGAAAATGAATAAATCGGTCTGGTAGCTCTCTAGTAATAAGCCTTACACTACCATATTCTTATATAAGGTTTGGGATGTCACAAGAGTCTCTGTGTGTGGGAGGGGAACTCCATAGGACTCACTCATGCCTGCTCTCCCAGACCCTGCTCTCACCAAGCCAAGGGGCACTCATAAACCTGCTCATTGAGCACCCCAGAGTTCTCCAAGAGCCTGACACAGACATCCACCCCTTAGTAAGCTGCCATTTTTCCCAACAATGGCAGTCAAGCATTTCCGGGAAATGAATGTTGCATAAATGGTGGCCAGAAAGGGGCCATTTATGTAACATTCCCTTCCCAGAAATTCCCGAGCTGCCATTGTTGTGCAAAATGGCAGCTTGGTAAGAGGACAGATGGCCCCATGGCTTTGTTGGGTGCTTGAGGAGCTGTCAAGGAGCTTGTGTGGTATCACAAGCAGGGGTGGGTGGTGGTGGTGGTTTGATGATCAGCCAACAAAGTTGAGCACAGGTGAGTTCATCCATTACTATTGGTGGTCTTTTGGACGTGCCCAAGTGCCTACTTACAGCTATCTGATATGTAGAGTTTTGCCTGGTGAGTTTCCTTGTCTCTTTCAGCTGTCAAGGGGAGCCGAGAGGTAATGGAAATTGACGAGAGACTGCAAATAGGCTAACGTGAACACACTTGCCAGGGACCAAGCACTGAACTGTCATTGGAGAGACCCCCTGGACTCTGGTTCACTTGATCTGTATCAAGTCGGGCCAGTTTTCAGATTTCTGGGTGTTGTCCTGTCCCCCCACTCAAAATGGGCATTTATGCAAGTTGAGCTAATTTTGGCGATAATTTGCAAACTGCAGCCACAGCTTTCTGCAAGTGAAGCATATCTACAGCTGCAATTTGTGCACATTATGGCAGAAATTAGAGCAACTTGCTGTTGCAGCTTGCATAACTGCCAATTTTGAAGGAAGGAAAACTTTACTACACTCCCAAATCCACGAGCGAGTCCGACTCAATACAGATTGAGGTAAGTGAACCAGAGTCTGGGGTGCCGAGCTGCTAAAAGCTCGGTGAACTTGGCACCCAGGACGGATTCCTTCGACATCCCTAAAAGGGTGTTTTGTAATCCGCCCAGAGAGCTTTGGCTATGGGACGGTATATAAATGTAATAAATAAATAAATAATCACATCCAGTGAACTGATGAAATCCAGGTAGGGATTTGCACATTGATGATCCCAATGGGTCTTCTAGCTTCCTCACACCTATGAACCTCAATTTGTTCTTTGACTGCAGGCCTGCTCTCAACGAAACATTTACTTTATCATTTAAGTGCCAATTGTTTCTCAGAAGCATGTTCAACCCATTTGTGTCATTGTGGTGTATGACAACGCTGCTTGGTGAGTTGCATGACATTGCAAAGCAGTAAATCTGTTGGGAATCTGCCTCTTCATGGGTACATTTGAAAGAACTCTCTTCACATTGCATACTATAATCCACAGTATGGAAAACGTAAGTCACTTCTTTTAGGATTCCATTCAATACCCTGAAACCAAGAATTATGTAATCATCAGAACTTCCATGCTTCTTCACCAGGTCCATAGCTGCACAATGTCTTTTCATTGGTAGTGATAGGTGCCCTCTGTCTGGAAGAGCTTTTGGTCTATTCCTGTATGGTTCCAGTTCCAAACCAGGAGCTGTGAGAAGTCTTCTCTTCCTCTTCTGATTGAGGACTTTGGTAAAATATTAATAGTTTCTTCTTTTCCAGATTCCCCTACAACATTTTGTTGTCTCTCAGTGGCCCCGTTCAGAAGACACCTTAAACCATGGCTTTAACCACGGTGGTTAAGCCAGAAAGCCAGGCTGTGTTCAGAAGACACTTTAAACTACAACTTTAACCAGAGTGAATAAAGCAAAAAGCCTTATTCACCATGGTTAAAGCCATGGTTTAAGGTGTCTTCTGAACAGTGTTATGTGTTATATAAATGCTTTTCTTTTTGTACTTAGTATAATTTGTTTTAATGGCTTTTAATTTTTGTGAACTGCTCAGAGAGCTTTGGCTATGGCGTGGTATAGAAATGTAATAAATGAATGAATGAAATGAAAGCACATTCTGAAAGCAGATACCATCTGTGTGAGGCAGAGTCCCCTTTCCATCAATAGGGTTGCCATATGCAGCATATCCCAGGCAACTCCTGTTATTAACTGTAGTCATAATTTCATTCCTTCTGGGGTGTCCCTCTGCTCATCAAGTGAAGCAAATGTTAATTCAATCCCTGCTTTTTCAACAGTTGGCATGGTACTCAGGACCATAAAGAATATCAGGGATCTTCCTACTGCCATTGATACTTTTAATTGCATCAAAAACTGTTGTGTGTGTGTGTGTGTGTGTTTAAATGGCTTCATATGCCCATTTGTTCCAACACACACAGCATCATGGTAATGGTGTGTGTCTCCAGCTTGCATCTTTTAATGACAACCCCTCCCCCCCCGCTCCTACATCAGTCTTCCTGCTAAGGGTTGCGTGGCTCCCTGTCAGATAGCTGCTGATCTTTTCCACAGTAATCCCCCAAATCCAGAAGTATCAATATATTTCTGGAGCTGTGATATCAATTCCTTATTTAACTCAGTACAGTGGAGATTATTATGACTGATCACATTAAATGATCTGATTTGTGGTAGGCCCCATGTAAAGCATGGTGGACATACACTAGATTTTCCTTCCACTCATGAAAGTGGATGAGCTGCTTCGCCTGTAATACTGCAATTCAAAGCAATGCCTTGACTCCTGCTCAGTGGAGGCTGGTGGCTCCCACCACATGGGGCAGTGAACTTGCTCTGGGTCTCTATCAGAGTGCTAAAAAGACCTATCCAAGGTGCTGAACCGTTTGGGGGCTACGGTTCAGCACTTTGGAGAGCTCCTTTAGACCCCTGACGGGTTCTGACTGAACCCCAGAGTTGATTCCCAGCCCCACCGCAACCGGAGCCACCGGCCTCCGCTGCTCCTGCTGCATACCTGTCAGCCCGGTTCCCGTCTCCACGCTTTCACCGCGCTTTGGCGGGCGAATGAGAGAGCCCCACGTGCCATGCACTCTGCTATGGGCACGCCACGCGGGGACCCGCCCTTTGCTCCACCTGCGAGCAGAAGGGAGGCAGGGCCGCCTCCCCACACGACTCCCTCAAGCCCGCTTGGGAATTGCTGCCCCAGAACCGAACTGGAGCGACAGCCCGCCCACCCCAGCAGCGCCCTCGCCTCTCCCCGGCTTTCCAAGCCCGGGTGGCAGTCGCGATTGGCGGCGGCGGCGGCGGCGGCGGCGAGGTGGGCGGAGCGTTACAAAGGGAAACCCTGTTGGGAACTTCCCTGTTGCTCCCGCTGCTGCGCCCGATTGGCAGTCCTGCTCGGCGAGGGGAAGAAGGCAGGGCGCGCGCGCTAGCGACGCCGATAAACGGAGGGGGGGCCGGGGTAGCGGGCGCCGCCGCGAAGAGGGCAGCAACCATGAGCTCCAACTGCGACGTGGTGGTGATTGGGGGCGGCATCTCAGGTCAGTGGACGGCGCGCGCTTCTTGGCCCAAAGACCCGGGACCCCGGTGCAAAACGAGCCAGCCAGCCAGCCAGCCAGCCAGCCAGCAGCCTGCTTGCTCCTGCTCTCGCGGTTAGGCGACAGGCTTCTCCGCAAGAGAAAGGCAATGGGCGGGCGGGGAAAGTTGAGCCGGCGGCGGGTCAAGTTGGAAGCGTTTGGAGCGCTCGCGGGAAACGGGGGAGCAACTTGTTTGTTTATAAAAAAGAAAAGGAGAAAAGGAAAAAGGGGAAAAAAGTATTCACAACGAGGGAGGAGGGTTGTGGTAACTTTCGTAAAAGGACCTCCGCAGGTCCAATGGATGGCGAGTACCGCGGGGAGGGAAGGAGAGCCGTCCGTCTAACAGGCGCTAAATAGCCCTGAAGGCTGATGCGTCTGTTCAGCGATCCACAAACCAGGAAAGCGACTCTTTCCCAGCCTTGAGCGTGCTGATCTTGTCACATACCACCAGTCTCCGTTGTGCTGCGACACCGCGAGCCCGAAGGAACATGGGTTCCTTACTCCCACTTGATCTGCTGATCCAGCCTCTCCCAGCCTGCCGTCTTCCACACGTTTTTGGACTTCCACTCCCATTGGCCCACGCCGGCGTGGCCAATCGTCAGGAAGGCTGGGAGTTGTAGTCCAAAACATCTGGGGGAGGGTGGCGCTTGGCTAGGGTTGCCAACCCTCCAGATCTGGCCTGGAGTCCAGGAATTGACTTCAGTCTCCAAAAACGTATTGAGGCCAATACTGGAGATGTGACAAGCTACTGTTGTCATCTCAAGAGGCCTAAGCAGGAAGGTGCAGGAGATACAAAAATGGAGGTGTGTGTATGTGTGTGTGTGTGTGTGTTTAATAAGTAAATCATGGAAACTAGTCCTGGGTAAATGTTGCAAAATGGAGTTAGGAGATTGGTAGAGTTGCAGAGACAGCCAAGAGTGACACAGAAGAGGTGCTGACTGAGTATTCAAGGACAGTTCCCTTTATCTCCCTGTAGCTAAGCATGTTGCATGTTGCAGCTGCCTGCTAAGCCAGGAGAAGGCCTCTGTGCACTATACTGGTTGTTATAAGGTGACAATAGCTGAAGTAGGGCAGGTATTTCCCACCCTAAGAGTATAACCCATTGAATTAAACGAGATTTGCTTTTTCAGCCCTTTCCCCCAGCCATTCAATCCATGCTTCTGGGTGAATAAACTGCAGTGTTATACCTCTTATTTATGATTTTGCCCCATTGAATTAAATGGGATTTATTTTTGAATAGATGTGTTTAGGATTGCAGTGACTGGGGTGGTGGATGGGTGATTTCTACTAGAATCACAAAGTGGGAGTTATTCTGGACTGAGAGAGTACAAGGTTGTGCATTGTTTGCTTTTGCTTTGCTTTTTTACACTGCCTATTGTGGCATTTTGCTTTATTTAGGTTTTTTTTGCCCTACAATCACTTTTAGCTCTGCCTACTTTGGCTTCTCCTATTCTCGTCTGGTCTCATCATATATTAGCATCAGCTCATTTCTTAGGAAGAGAATCTTGTCCCTGTACAGGAGGCTGTAGCAGGCAATCTTGTTCCACTCCAAGTTGGATCTTAGCAGGAGTTAGGAAACAGTTTGTTATGAGGAGATGCTGAGAACCAACGTGTTTTGAATTAAAATAATCCTTTGGGACATAACAAAGAGGAATACATGGAGTCATCCTTTAAAAAATGGTATCTTCCAGCCAAGCTTGACACCTGTTGAGATCCTCTTCTGTTTTTGTACCCAGGACTAGCAAACATGAAGCAGAGTCTTGCACATGGATGCAGAAGACTTTAGGACACATCCATGTCAACCAAGGAAATGAGGCTGCTTCCAGACAAGGCTTTCAGTGTGCAAACACCCTGCTTCATTCACCAAATGTTAGAGGAGGCCCCAGACATCAACATCTTCCATTTTTGTAACCTCCCCACAGCCCCAATTTTCTTACTGCTATTTTCTTTCTGCAAAAAACAAAAACAGAACAGAACAAAGAATATTAAGGAGGAAAGGACAGTGTCAGTACACACTGTGCCTTTTGATTTATAGCACTAGGAGCCCTCCATCTGGAAGCACCCTGACATTGAATTGTTGCCATGCATCTCTTTCTACAGATACAGTATGTATTACTGTTGCTGAAGGGGAGCATAAGCCTCTGTTATTTCTTGTTACATTTAAACTCTCTTCCTTCGCCTGGTTGAACACATGGCACATTTTTGAGGATCACACATGCAATTTAATCGAAATGTCACATCAGCACTATAACTTACTCCCCTTAGAGCAAAGGCCAACATATCCTTTCTGCAGGCACTAAGAGTTGTCCCTTCTCCGATACAGGTTTGTTAATTTCACTCTTACATTATATTTTCAAGGATGAGTCTCACTGGGATTAAGTCTTATTGAACTCAGTAGAACAGAGTTTTCATGCATGGGTTTGCACTATTACATTACATTCTTGTGCACACTTCCCTAGAAGTAAGCCCCTCTTTTGTAAAAAGAAAAAAAAAGATTTCTTTAATGAAAAACTCCAAAAACAGGGAGGGGGAAGGAATACAACAGACCATCAAGACTCCAAAATCTAACCAAAGCAGAAATCCAGAATGTGGACCTTTTGGGATTTTGGGGTCTGCAATCGAAACTAAAGAGAATCAAGGTATTTACTAAAAGAAATGGGATGATATTCAAAACTCATATTTATGTACAGTGACCAAGACACAGAAGAGCACATGGAAAGCCAGACAATCTGAATTACAGACAAAAATAGTTCCAGAATGTACAAACACTGTACAGCAAAAACAGGGAACACAATGGTCCTCAAATGGACCATTGGGGAATACTGGGAATTGTCTATCTTTTCCCATTTAAACATACATAGGATTGTGCCCTTACTGCATTTATTTATTTTATTGACAATATTTATATATTGCTCCATATCCAAAAGAGTTCAGAGCAGTGAACAACAGAATAAAAGAATAAAAACACCATATTAAAAAATGTTAGTTTAAAAAGAAACGGAGTTCTGATAAAACCCAAGTCCTGGTAAAACCACACCTGGTCACTCAAGGAAAGCTTCCTGAAACAACAACAGTCAAGATATGAGTTTAGGGTCGTTTCTACACATGCCTTTTCCCCGGGATCATCCTGAGATCATCTCTGTGCATGCAAATGACACACAAGGGATCTCGGAAGCAGGCAGGGATGATCCCTCCATTTTCCTGGGATAATCCTTAGGTGTAGAAAGGGCCTAGGTTTAAGGCAAGACCATGAGTAAGCAATGGACCATGTGAAAGGGTCTTCCTTCAAAGCGAGCATGCATAGAACTGGGCTGTAAAGCATAATTTAACTAGCTTATCCATACTCAGGTTAAGAACAGAAGAAGAGCCCTGCTGGATCAGACCAAAGATCCATCTACTCCAGCACTCTGTTCACACAGTGGCCAACCAGCTGTTGACAAGGGATCCACAAGCAAGACATGGTGCAACAGCACCCTCCCACCCATGTTCCCCAGCAACTGGTATCTATAGCCTTACTGCCTCTGATACTTGTTGTTGTTATTTTAATCCCTCTTATTTAGTCTTTATTTTTCTGCTAATCTTTTGGGTCACAATGGCTGTGTCAGCCAAGGCAACAGACACAAAGTACCAGCCTTGCTCCTGTTCTTCAGTACCAGTTGGCTGTGTCATATGGCTTCTTGGATCCTTGCCGCAGCAAGTATAAGTGGAAACTAAAAATGACCTCTCTCCAATCCCGTATCTCAGCAATGCCTGCCAAGAAACAAGCATCCCATTCCGATTGACGGCAGTGTTATTATTCTGATTTAAAGGGCAGAGGTCTCTGACGGAAGTATGTCATAATTTAATTTGAGCCAGGGTCTGTCCCCTGAATCTGCTTTCACTGCCAGGTCCCAGCTGCATAACCCTGTTGAGTAATAATAAAGAGAATGTCTTGAAGGGGTGGGGTTGCTTTCTGAATGGCCGGCAATGCCACAGCCAAACCCCAAATGTCCAGATTTGGGGGGGAGGGAAGCTCCAGGATCCAAGAATTTGACTTCAAGCAACTTGAGCCCAATTTGAGAAATTAAACCCTTCATTGTGTTCGTTTGGGAAATTAAGCCCTTAATTGAAATATATCCTTCTGGTAATGAGAGACCTGGTTAAGAATTTTGTTTTTGATCAGAATTAACCAACATTTTCAAATACCTTCATGTTCAGGATGTAAAGCTGGCTTGAGTGCCATTTTCTTTGTAGAAGGGTGGGGCATGAATCAAATAAATAACTTTGTAGAAGGGTGGGGCATGAATCAAATAAATAACTTTGTAGAAGGGTGGGGCATGAATCAAATAAATAACTTTGTAGAAGGGTGGGGCATGAATCAAATAAATAACTTTGTAGAAGGGTGGGGCATGAATCAAATAAATAACTTTGTAGAAGGGTGGGGCATGAATCAAATAAATAACTTGAGAATTTAAAAAAATGATGGAGAAACTGAAGTTCTTTTTAGGTGTTGCTCATCTGGGTAGGCTAAATACATTGCATTTCCATTGCCCTCTGCAACTGGAGGGTGACAGTCTGAAAGGAGAGCCTCCTCTCTCCATGGAGGCTCTTGACACAATTTGGACCGCTGATTTTCCAATGTTTCAGATCATGTGGAGAGCTTCCCCAGACACAGGATGCTCTCCGTTTCAGAATGTCACCCTCCAGAAGTAGATGGTGATGTGGAGGCTGGTGGCAATGATGTCAGTGCGGCAGGGAATCCGTTCCATGTTACAGTCGAGACCAGTCAAAACTCTAAAGGAGCTAGAGTTTTGTCTGGTCCTGACTAAAACCTGGAGCAGATTCATTGCCCCACTGACTTCAGAGACACCAGCCTTCACTGCCAAAGACCTATGACCTGCCAGCTGAAAAAGAGTCACATGCTGCAGAGGACTTGTTGCAGAACAAACGTGAGCAAGATGCAGTAAACATGCTGTCTGGAGCAGCGCCGACGGTTTGTCCAGCTGCCAGCAAAATGAATGATGTGATTTTCTTGGTAGAATAGAGAGCGGAATGTGATCATGTACAAAACTACTTGTAGGAGGCGGTGGGGTGTGTGTGGAATACCTTTTCACCTCCATTACTTTTCCTTATATCTTATTTGCTACTTTGCCTCTCAGGAGTGAAGAGAGATGTGATGTGTCTTAGAGAGAGAGACAGAGAGAGAGAGAGAGAGAGAGAGAGAGAGAGAGAGAGAGAGAGAGAGAGAGATCAGTTAATGCTGTGGTCTTTGACATTTGTTTGGGATACAAACAGCCATTAATTCTCTCGACAAAGGCTGCTTCCATACTATAAGTTTAATGTAGAATCGCCATGCCTCATTTGTGTGTAAAACTCTCTATGTGACTGGGAACTGTCATACAGCTGTGTCTGTGATCGTGCAGAGAGGTCTATACTCATGTTCAAGCAAAGACAAATAGAAGTCCATTTCAGACCTTGCTGAACATGGGGTGGGGCAGCCAATTAAGACTACACACTTTGAGCCTTCAAGCATTCTCTTAAATGCCTGAACAGGGCTCCAGTTGTAGTAGTTATTGAATTGCTGCAACTCAAGCACTTTTATCTACAGAGTCTCTGGATAGGGTGGCTGTAGAGAAGATGAAAGAAAAAATGAGAGGGAAGCAGTGTCTATTTTGTGTCCAAGTTTACGTGGTTGAGCACTATAAGAAGCATCCAATGCCCATTGAGATATTTAACTTCTAGAAAATTGAGGGTAGATTCCTGCATTGAGCAGGAGGTTGGACTCGATGGCCTTATAGGCCCCTTCCAACTCTACTCTGTGATTCTTTGAAAACGTTTTACCAGAGAGAATTACAGAAAACCTTTTACCGGAGAGAAGTACTAGAAAGTGGAATACATGCATTTGTATAGCAATTTTTGAGCGTTCAAAGCACTTCATATTCATATGCATTTTCTTGTTTGGCCAGTATCATCTCCCTATTGCAGATGGGAAACTGAGGGAGAGGAAATGTGATTTGGCTACAGCCAGTTCCTGGCCAAAGTGACAATTGAACTGGGGACTTCCTAGCTTATGTTTTTGGCCACTAACCGTACTGATTTTCTTAAGTATTGGTTTGGAAGTTAAAATTAGATTTTATAGCATAAGTGTGTCCCAGTTCAGGTTGTAGTACTGCATGTTGCTGCAGAACAAGTAAAAGTAATTGGATGCATGAGACTGAAGGTGGGGAGATGCTTTAAGAACTTTTCCTAGCGTTGATCCTGCCTAGTTCTCAGACTCAGGGTTAGAAGAAATCGAAGTTCCGGTTTTGAATAGTAATACATATTTTTAAAAGACCATTTGTTTTTCTTATGGCCAAGGAACTCTTAAACGTACAGAACCCACAGCCTGCAGGCCTAATCCAGCCCATGGGGCTTCCGGGGTTCCTCCAAGGAGCAAGGCATGGCCTTGTCTCATGTATCAAGGGATTTAATCATGTGTCATGGCCCTGGATCTGCTGGCTTGGCATCACCCCAAAGAGAAACTTGAGCCCAATGAAATACTGGTCACCCCACTCCAGAAAATCCCTTGGGAACCTCCCACCCCACCCCCAAAGTCCTCCCACCAACCTAAGACTCCAAGAATGGTTCTCCCAAAGCCTTCCACAGCTGTGTAGGAGTTTAAGGCTAGAGAAAGGAGCACAGGTCCTTTGAAGTTGCAGTCAGACCTGGCTGGGAGGTAGAGCTTTTGAGGGACCTCTTACCTAAGCCTTCAGTTGTTGTTAGTCCCTTGCTGGGGAAACACCACCTTCGAAGAGGAGCTACCTCAGCCTAGTTGCTCCTGTAGAGTGCTCTCTGTCTTCCTGTGTCTTGTTTACCCAGCGTAATTGCAGACTGAATGTGACTCTTGCCTTGCTAGCCGTAGCTTCTGCCTATCAGAGCCTACTCAAGTGCCTGATTGATCAGCAGCTTTGCCCAGGGCTCAGCCTTAGCCAGGACATCAAGGCCACTACTCTGAATACTATTGGTGGAGAAGGTTCTGAGTCCATTGATGGACTACTCTAATACTGGTCAGGATGCTGTGATCTTTTCTGTGCCTAGGAGTTGTCATGGAAATATGCAAGTATAGAAAAGAACCCTGCTGTCAGATACATCTCTAAGTGAATGGACTCTCAGCTATGCTCATAATTAGCCTTGAGGATCATCTTATTTGGCACAGATGACTTTGATGTTCCAGTCCATGCAATAATCCACTTATTGCTATATTCAAAGACATCCTGCTATCAAGGCAAGTGGCTTCTCAAATTTGCTGGTAGCTATTGAAAATGAAAGTGCTATTAAACAAGACCAAGAAGGTCAGGAAGAAGAAGAAGAAAAATGTTCTTGTTGCATTGTAATTGCTGGTGTGGTTATATTTCCAGATTTTAATTTTAACTAGTTATGAAAGCTTTGAGAAATAGAAAGTTTAGGCCTTTCTTGTCCTGTGAATGCTACAGTGACAACAACTCCTCTTGATCTGGTCCAGTCAAAGTAGAGGATTGGTTTGGGGACTAAATCAGCCGTGGTCATCCTGAAAGATGACCTTTACTGGGAGAGGGACAGGGGAGGCCTTCCCTGTTGCTTTTACTGCATTTTTCACTTTCTTTTGGTACCGTTGATCATGGTATCCTCCTGGACCAATTTTGTTGGATGGGTTTCAGGGGCACCAGTCTGTGGTAGTTCAAGTCCTATCTGCAGGGTGGACAGTAATTTTGGGGGAATCAGCCCCTGGCATTTAGGCTGCTAGGCATTATTATATCCCCGATACTAATTAACATCTATATGAAGCCATGTGGAGTCGTCATTATGGGATTTGGAACAAGGTGCCATCAGTATGTTGATGACACCTGGCTGTATTTCTCTGTATCATATGAATCAAGGGAAAGCCATGCAAGTGTTGGACAGTACTTAGATGCAATGGTGGGTTGGGCCCAATAAACTGGGCCAGTTTGCATGATTGCCTGCACCCACCATAATTTAAATATTCACAGTGGTAGCCAGCATGCACTGCAGCCCACCATGACTTAAATAAATAAGCCATGGTAGTTTGCTCTGCATGCCGGTCACCACTGTGAACATTTAAGCCGTGGCAGGCAGTCACCATGGGTTATCATGATGTGTAAACTTGGGCAGGGTAGTTTGTTGCCATGGTTAACAAGCCACCCCACAACCCTACTACAAACCATGGGTTCTTTGTGGTTTATAACCCATGGTAACAAGTCACCTTGCCTAGGTTCACACATCATGATGAGCTGCTGTGTTCACTCATGATGGCTTGAATGTTCACAATGGTAGCTGGCACATGCCACAAAACACTGGGGCCACAACCTACCAATTGTGCGAACCGGGTTATTGCGTCTGAATTCTGGAAAGATGGAGTCTCTGTGGGTGGGTGGCTCCCATGTCTGGGGACTGTGTCAGTTCTTGTTCTGGATAGGATTACTCTTCCCCTAAAGGAACAGGTATGTAGTCTGGGCGTGCTCATTGATCCAGCACTGACACTGCAGGCCTAGCCATCTCCAGTGGCTAGGAGTCCTTTTTACCAACTCTGGTAGATTAAATACTTACTTGGGTTGTTTATTGCAGTGGGAGAAGGTAGATATGCAGGAATCAGGATGTATGCTCACTCCTGCTTAACTTCTCAACAACCCATGGTTTGTTAACTGTGGGTTATATGATGTGTGAACCAGGTCATTGTGAGAGGGCTTAAATCTTGGCAAAACTATTTGTAAAGCCTTATGTTAAGTCCATGTTTACTAGTGTACACTCTATACACTACCTATCTGCAAAATAGTTGTCACTTAAGGGCCAGGCTAGATCGAGCATCATATGTGTCCTTGTAGCTAACATGAATATTAAAAAAATGCAAATAGCAGCCATAGAGGGCTGGGGTGGTGATAATTATCAGCATCATAGCAGGTGAGAACAGAGAGCTTTAATTATCACCCCCCTCCTCTCACCAGTATCTACTATTTGTGTGTGTGTGTGTGTGTGTGTGTGTGTGTGTGTGATAAGTAACTGTCCCTTGACAGATTACTATCAACTCTAAATATTTAACTACGTAAACACTTCTGTTGGACAAACGTTTTGCATAAAGACTTTGTGTTGGCCACAGTGACAGTATGTCCTCTAACATATGTGTGTGGGTTTGTATGTACGGAAATGTTTACCCACTTCCAGATGAGCTACAAACTTGAAATTTGGGATACTGATAGGTCTTCCTGTACAATGTACCCCCCCCCAAAAAAAATTCCAAAAATCCAAATTTTTGCAGTTTAACTACATTTAAACAATTTAAAACAAATCCTGTGCTGACATCTACAACTCCCAGCATACCTATAACTCCCAGCAACTGTTGAGGAAGCAGCTCTCAGAGGATGGGGCCACCTCTGGACCACTGAAGGCATGCTGGGAGGTGTAGGCATTTCAGAGATCTGGGGGGATGGCTACACACCCCAGCATGCCTTGTCTGGAGCTGCCCATATCCACGGAGAGCTGCTTCCCTCCACTTCTTGGCGATGCTACTCCTCGAAAGAGTGGTGAGGAGCAGCACCAGTGACAAGCGGAGGGAAGCAGATTAACGTTATTCAGGGACCCGAGCAACACCAGGAATATCTGCTAGTGATTAATATATCACTGGGAATTATAATCCTAGAAGTGAAGAGGTTTTGAGAATGGGTTGCTGCATGAAGAGGCCTTGAAAAGCAATTTTAGACCAGTGCAATTAAGTTATTATTTGTTGTTGCTAACAAAATACCATTAAAAGCCAACTACATATTGGAAAAGAAAGGAACGGGGTAGAAAGTTTATCCTTGAGGGTGTTGTAGAAATGTTATCTGGCTCATATTGGCACAGAGATTCCTGTTTGACTAATAACAACTGAGTTAAAGATGCCCAGTGTCAGATTTCATTTCTTAGTGGACTGTAGAAATAATTAGATTTTCTATTGATGAAGCAGTGAAAGTAAATCACAGCAAAAGTGCATCATAATACGGCTGCTCTCATCCATGATTTAATCATGGATGAGAAAGCTGACCTGGCATGCATTACTGAAACTTGGGTGCGTGAGCTGGGTAGGGTTGATCTGACTCAGCTCTGCCCATCTGGGTACTCAGTGCAGCACCAACATAGATTGGAGGGTGTGGGGCGGGGGAGTCACTGTGATTCATAGATCTTCCATCTCTATTACCAGGAAACCACTTCACCATGGAGCAACTGCAGGCACTCTTGGAGGATACTGATTATCTAGACCCATTCCAGTCTGGGTTTCGATCTGGTTATGGGTCTGAATCAGCCTTGGTCGCCCTGATGGATGACCTTTATCAAGACAGGGACAGGGGAGTGCAACACTGTTAATCCTGCTTGACCTCTCATTGGCGTTGGATACCATCAACCATGATATCCTCCTGGATCGACTCCATGGGATGGGCATTGGAAGCACTGTGCTACAGTGGTTCTGGTCCTACCTATGGGGTTGTTTTCAGAGAGTAACTTTGGGAGACCATTCCTTGGCCCCTTGGCAATTGAGCTATGGGGCACTGCAGGGCACCATCTTGTTCCCAATTGTTTTCACAGTTGACTGGGGGCCTTGCTAGACCAGGCGTTAGCGCAGTGTGAGGCCCGGTTTCCCTCCTGTGAATCCAGATGGCGCACAGGGGAATCTGGGGTTAGGCTGCGCTTATGGCCCGGCTTTTCCACAGCCCCGGCCTCAGGCTGGGGCTGCGGAACGTCTAGCAGGGTCCGTGGCTTTTTGCGGCTGCTCACTTACTCGCGAGTAGCTGGGAAAAGCCATGGACTGGGCACAGCGCTCATACGAGTGCTGTGCCCATCGGGCCAGGGGGGATCCCGGGGGGGGAGAGGGGCGAGGGGGAAGGCCGGACCCAGCAGGAGAGGGGGGGGGAAGGCCGGACCCGGCAGGAGAGAGGGGGGGAAGGCCGGGCATCGGGGATGGGGGCGAGGGAAGGAGAGCGGGCATCGGGGGTGAGGGAAGGAGAGCCAGGGACAGGGCATCGGGGATGGCGCAGGGGGGAATCCGGGCATCACGGATGGCGTGGGGGGGGGACAAGGCCAAGCATCGGCCATCGGGAATGGGGGGAGGATGGGCAAGCGGGGGGGAGGGGGTCATCGGGCATTGGGGGGAATCAGGGGCAGGGGAAGCGGGGGGGCTTTATTGTTTTTTTAAAAAGCACTTAGGTTCTCCGGTGCACATGGCCCCTTTAAACAAACAAACAAAAATGGCCGACGCTACGGGGCTTCTCGTTGCCCCGTCGCGTCATGCGTCTAGAAGCCGGCGACGGCGCACGCTACCTCTAGTGCGCCGTCGCCCCTCCTCCCTGCCGGCTTATCCAGCAGGTCTAGCAAGGCCCTGGGTGTAAAAGGAGGTCAGTTTAAGAACAACTTGACATGAATGAGACAAGGATTTTACAGTATTTAACACAATGACGGCTTGATCTGATGCAGTTAGGCCTGTTCTACCTGTTGAAATTGATGTTCTACCTGTTGAAATTGATAGGCACACCTAACTCTGCCTACGTCCGGGCTGTGAAAGGGCTATATAATCCACAATACTGAATGTTTATATAGGTAGAATATTAGTATCATATCATACCAATATCTTAGCACTGGCCAAGTTCCAGGCATACCATTTATGAACAATTGTAGGATTGTTCCTAATTCAAAAAATGCTATATTAATTTAAATTAGTTTGGGTAATGTTGCAACAACAGCTCAAGTTGAGTAGATTCCAGTTGGATGCTTTGCATGTGGACCACATTTAACTTAAAGTTTATGCATGTTGTTTAAAGTAATCTTAAGATAAAACACCCAGTCTACAATTTGTTTCTTAAAAAGTCCATTTAAGATGAATGGAATTCCTACAAAGCACATTGTGGGAGTCAGCCAAAATGAGTAGTCCCCCCCCCTTTTCATTTTTGTCCTTGGCACCATTTTTCACACACTTAGCTAGCTATATAAGCACCAGCAACTTTTATGGAATTTGCAGATGTTTTGTTTTTGACTTTTAGCTACAAGCAGAGAGCTCTTTAGCAACTGTCTACTTGGCAGATCAGGCTGCTGTTAAAAGTCACTTTGTAATCTTCAGCCTGACGTGATTTTATCTTCCTTTTAATCTTATTGGCCTGTAACACAAATTGTATATAACGCTGGGCATCTGTGTTTGGATGTGATGAGTTGGAGGACTTCTTCTAGAAGTAGGTCAGTGCTGGTGCTATATGTGGCAACAACAGTTTAGTGTCTTTTAATAGCGCTGTAGAATCGATTTGGGATGCAGTTTTCTTTTGCATCACTTCCAAGTAGATGGAGCTTGATTTGAATTGCTATGGAAACGCCTGGGCAGACCGTTGAAGGGGCCATGACTTATTTATCCTGATCAAATAACAAAATAGACTATACTATGCCAAGAGGTTGCAAACAATTCACATTTGTGTTAGGATTGCTTCTTTGTGACATTGAGAAAAACAGGGCCTAATTTCTCCTGCAACTGCTGAGCTTTCTGCATAAAAGCTTTTGCATCCAGAGCTACATTCAGAAAAGTTGGGAGATACAATGGAGTACCGTGCACTAGCACAGGTAATATGAGTATTATATGAGTATGAATTAAAGGGCATTAAAACAGCAAATGTCTTCGCAAGTGTAAAGTGATGCCGCTAGGGCAAAACAAAATTCCTAGTTTCACATAAATACTGATGGTACTGTTTAACCCATGAATAGGTGTTATGTGCCTGCCCGCCCACTCAACTGCTTCTGATTATCTCCCTCCTGCAACTGCTTTTAGTTTTTTTTAAATATTACATGCATCGGTGTCTAATGTCTAGTTTGGTCTTCATTCATAATTGGGGAGTGCATTCCCTATTTAAAGCACAAGAGTTTCGTTTTTTCCTCTGAGTAGTAGCTTACCATTTGGAGTTACCAAGCTCCAATGAGGCTGTGGAATGGAGGGAAATAGATGGAATAATCAGCAGGTACAGCTTTCCTGGCTTGAGCTCTGTGTTGTTGTTGTAGGGAGTACTTGTGTGACATGACCTTTTAAGTTCTCTCCAGGCTTAGGGGCCTGAAAACCAGACACAGTGTTCCAAAGGGCCTTCCTCTTCTGCCTCAGTGCTAGCTGATAGTGTCAAGAACCAATGGCTGCATTATCTTTCCATCATCGTAAGGAAGATTGGAAGTAAGCCTGCTTCCTTCCTCTGATTGTTGGGAGCACTGAAACATTTTGTGTCATTAAGAAATTCCTCCTTACTGCATGAGGCCTTCCATTTTCCTAGGCAATACACTGACAGCCCAAGAATTACTTATCCTGCCATTTTTGTTTTAAGAAGGATTTAGTAATCTTTGTGAGGTTCTTCCTGTTGCTTAGCACCATCCTCATTCATTTATTCAAAAACAGACTGACCCAGTTCCCACTTGCGTTCATTGAACGTCCTTTCAATTATTTTCATGGGCTATAGATTTCAAAGTGGATGTACCCAGTCTAGCAATTGTTTAATTCCTCTGTTAATTTTGGGCATCTTATGTAGGGTGACCAACTGTCAGGATTTCCCTAGGATTTGTCCTGTTTTTTGTTCTTTCCATGGTGTCGGGTGATTATCTATAATTTTCAATAATGTCCTGGAATGACACACCTTCCCCTTTAAGGCTGCCATTAGCATGGCAGGAGGGAATGACATGCTTTCTTGAGGCACATCATTCCCCCACCCCGAGCTCCAATTGAGGTCTTAAAGGGGAAAGTGGGTCATTCGTGGACATTATAGAAAAGGCCCCAATTGGAGTGGATGGTGGTGGTGCAGAATGAAATCCTTTCCCCTCCTCCACTCCAATCGGGTTCTTTAAGGTGGCGGGGGAATAACATACTTTCTGCAGGACTCAGAAAGCTGCTTCCACACACACACACTAGGTGTCCTCTTTTTTGGTTTCCCAAATATGGTCACCCTATCTTATGTCAAGCTGTATGATTATTATGCATTGTTCTGATCTGAGGGAAAACATTCAGGAGGTATGGTACAACCCTTCATGGGACTGCAAATCTTCAGATGTGCATATGCTGGATTATATGTTTGAATAGATTTACACATTGGTCTCCCTGCTCATGCAAAGCTATCATGTCTGAAAGAAGACTGACCTTCTCCCAGACATGCTGAATGTTTGGTAGAGTATGATAGAAAGATGTCATTTTAGAGATCTAAAAGCAGTCTGTCCACATAATATGGGTATCTTAGAAAGGGTTTGTTGTGTTTTCATTCTCTCCAGGGCTGTCCCTGGTTGGAGTTGGGAACCACTTGGACTCTACTTCAGGAAATAAAATGTCTTGGACCAGCACTAGTTCTCCTCAGAATTTCTAATATAAAGATGTTCCTGAAGAAACTTATGAGATGTTCCTGACCTTTTAGCTGAACTGTGCATTGTATATCTAGCATTGCTCATGATTTCCCCTAACCATTCAAATATATCAACTGTAAAGGGTAAGATTAATAGTGGAAGATAGGAATGAAAGGGAAACCCTTAGAAAACTGAACATAGATGATATGAATAACTCAAATACAGCTTTAATTGTCAGAATCCATCTAATTTAACTGTACAAATTAATTCTTAATTTCAAGTTGTTAGTCAACAGTGGGTTTAATCCATTTCCCCCTTGCTTTCCTCCCCTGCAGTGCCCCTGTATCCCTGAAATTTTCTCCAGAGGGTCCTCCAACCCTTTGGAGCACATTTGGGGGCATGAGGGCGGAGAGCAAATCCATTCCACCCACTGTTTTCATTCCACTGGTAGATGGCCAGCATTGGATACAATTGAGTTTCTCAACGTACAGCCATCAGATACATTTTATAAAATGTTCCCATGGTATTCAGATTCGAATATGATGTTAAAAATTGCTGGGAATATGGAAGGTTCTGTGCTGAAAAAGTGAGAAATGAGGAGGGGCATACCTGGTGGGAATCTATACTGATGTTATTCTAACGTTTTGAATGGGTTACTGTGACGCATAGCGTCACGTGACCCTGGGTCTCCAACGTTGTAAATGACTTGTACTTACAGGTTCTATTTCTTCGTTCCAGCGTGGCTACAGATTCATGTGCCTCATTCTACCGGTAATTTTCCTCTTCCCTGAGAGTAGCAGAGCTGCTGGGTTTGCTCCGCCCACTTCCTGTTCTCCTTCCTTCGCCCCGTTTGCTAGCTTATCTGCTACAGCAGATAAATCACACCAGCGTTATACTGTGCAACCACTGACAATTCCATGCAAAGTTTTCCACCTTAGAATCTGCTTTTATTGTGAAGTACTCCCATGCATCCAGCCTTAATTGTGCTCCTTTTGCAAAAGATTCGCCCGAGCCGCTGCTGTGGGTGCAGGAGCAGGATTTTAAACAAATGCTTACATCTGCGTAAGTTTTATAGATAAAGACACCAAAATTCGCACAGTAATTCAAATACCAAATTTGAATCAAATTGGGTCATTGGTTGATTTTTTATGATTTTTTTTAACATTTCCCCCCTCTTTGCAAAGGAGCTGAGGAGCGCTCAAAGGATCGCTATAGCTCCGTGCAGGAAAATTAACAAGGGTCTCTGCTCCTAGTCCAAAACTCATGACCAGCGGGGCTTAAATGGGGCTGCTGCTAAAACTTTTCAATTTGGTCTTCCATCCAAACCCTGACCAGACCCAGCCTTGCTTAGCTTCAGCAAAGTGGCTGGCTCCTACGCATTCAGGCAATTCCCTGTGACTTGTGTTAAGATGTTTTGGGAGGGGGTTTGTGTGTGCTTATGCTATTGCCCTGCACTGCTGGCTAGGAATGAGGCAGGCAGTGGGCGGAGCAAACCCAGCAGCTCTCAGAGAAGAGGGAGAACAACGGAAAGGATTTAACAATGTGCCTTGCAGTAACGTTACAGCTAAACGTAAGTCACGCTAGTGTGCCCCGTGATACAGAGAACCACGTTAGAAAGGGACACTAGCAACATTATAAGACTAGTGTAGATCCGGCCCTGATAAGCAGAACATGTCTGGATGTAGTTGAGTGGCCATAGACTTAGAACTCAAATACTGCTACAACATAACTCTACTCCACCTCCAGTCAGATATTAATCATCTGGAATGTTCAGCTAGAAACAACATAAGACTGTTTCATCTTTGCTTCAGGTATGTCAGCAGCTAAGTTGTTGTTTGAATCGGGACTTAGTGTTGCGGTTTTAGAGGCTCGTGACAGAGTTGGCGGACGGACTTTTACAATTAGGGTAAGTAGTTCTTTGTTTGGTTTTTGAACCATGACCATATTTTGGAAGGGGGTGCTAACGCCTGGAAGGGTTCTACTTAATCATATTGATCATTTAATAATATAAAACTGATACAGTGTTTCTAAATTTGCATCTGTGAATTAGGCCTAATTTTGAGGTGGGTTTTAAATGAGACACGAGCACTTTCTGGATTTTCTGTTGCAGGTCAACCATTGGCTCCTAATATTTCTGCATTTTCCTTTCTTTTGACAGAACAATCAAGTGAAATATGTAGATGTTGGCGGAGCCTACATAGGGCCTACCCAGAACCGAATTCTGCGACTGGCTAAAGAACTTGGCATAGAAACATATAAAGTGAATGTCGCTGAGGCCTTCATTGTGCATACAAATGTAAGAATTATGGTTTCTGTATCTACCTTTGGAAGCATTTGTTCATGGGTTGTGATGTGAAGGGCATAGGTGTCAGGCAGGGCTTTTCTGTTCAAGTATTGACATCTGAGAAGAAGGTTCCATATTATTTTAGTCTTTTAAAAATGAACTTATTGCAGTCATGATGCCCTGTAGATTCACAGAACAATACTTTTTATTGTTACTGTTCCAAAGCAATCCCCCTGCCTCCAATACTCACATCTTCATTTCAGAAACTAAAGAACATGCCCATTATTCTACCAATGGAAATGACTGGAGATGAGGAAATGTTCCTTTATTCATTGGGGTCAAGGTTAATTTGTGTGTATGATGGTTAATTTGAGGTGTGCCATGTACAATCCCAATACTCCACTTCTAAAACCCTACATACCTCAAATTTACAGCCTACAGTTTTTCTCCAACTGTAGTTAGAGATTTAAGGAGTGTGGCAATGAGGGACAGGGCCTTTTCGGTGGTGGCCCCCAGACTATGGAACGATCTCCCTGACGAGGCTCACCTGGCACCAATGCTGCTATCTTTCCGTGTATATATACACTTATATATTACACATATAAGTGTAATAAATAAATAAATAAATAAATACATGTTTAGACAGAAAAAAAGTCCCACGATTCCATAATTACTCAGGCAGCTGTATTTTAGGACTCCCCCCCCCTGTCTAAACACCCATAGGATTGCACTCTTAAAGACTCCTCCTCTCCCTTTATTTTTTTATCTCCCTCCTGGTGATCCACTCTATTTCACTTCAGCAATGAGCAGACTGTAATATTTGCTTGATCTGCTGTGATGTCAAAGACTACTGGGATGTGGGGGTACGAAGCTGTGGAAAATTGAAAATGGTGTGACAGGAACTGAAGGGAGGGTTGAATTGAGTGCTTCATTTGAGTTGATTTAATATTTGAGTTGATTTAATATTGAGACTTGGCCCAGAAGGTGTGATTTCCAGGCAGGTTTGATACTGAGGGCTCATCTACACCAAGCAGGATATTCCATTATGAAAGTATATAAAAGGCAGAAGCCACAATACTGCTTTATAGTGGCACTGAAGTGCACTGACAGCTGTTGGGGCCCATGACACATCTACACCAAGCAGGATATAACACTATGAAAGTGGTCTATGGTATGTGTCAATGGGCCCCAGAAGTTGTTTTCCAGAACTGCCCATTAAGTACAAGTACTCAGCTGGGTGTTTACATTTGAATTCAAAGTGTGAAGGGCGGTTGAACAACTTCCTTCTCACAGTTGAAGAAGAATTGTTGTCTTGATTAATGATTTCTCCTTGAGTCAGTATGGGAATGAACCTGTTAATCCATTCCCAGAAGGTGTGTATCTGGTGATCATGAGCTAAAGAGTTGTGAATGTGTCAAACTTGGGCTTGATAACTGAATAAGGGTTCTTCTAGGTCAGCCTTCCTCGACCTGGGGCGCTCCAGATGTGTTGGACTACAACTCCCAGAATGCCCCAGCCAGCTGCTGGGGCATTCTGGGAGATGCAGTCCAACACATCTGGAGCGCCCCAGGTTGAGGAAGGCTGTTCTAGGTGGACAGCTCCACACTCTGAGCAGTTGCGAGGCCGGATGAGCGCTCAGCAGCCATCTGCCTTCGATCTGGGAATTACTTATTTCCCCCATTGCAGAAATGGCTGTAAAGGCAGCGGAGGTGGGGGGTGGAATGACAATTTCTGGAGTGAAGGTGGACGGCTGCTGAGTGCTTGTCAGCCTCGCCAGGCCTCAAAAGAAGCTTGCGCGGCCTGAGGAGCAGGTGCACACGGAGGTGGCAACTGGGCAAACGTCTGATGAATTGGATGCAGGTGTGTTTGCCCAACTCTAGTGACTCTGCCATCTTGGGGCATGTCTACACCTTATGGGTGTAGAGGGAGGGAGGATTGTGGACTTACCTGCTTCTGTGATCCTCCTCAGCGTCTTGATGCTGTGCGATGGCCATTTTTTCCCCCAACGAAAGGAGAAGGAGCTTAACTGCACTCCTCCACAAAAAAAGGTAAAAACAAAAATAAACTGAACCCACTCCCCATCCTCCACCCCGATGGGCACAGACTGCCCCCATGCAGCTAAGTGCCCTGCAAGAAGGAACAACCCGGGAGCAGTGGCCACATGGCCTACACTCTGCAGGATGGTCCCGGAACATCCCAGGGAAAGTCCCTGGTTGTCCCTGGTTGCCCCGGGATCCCCTGTGCATCATTTGGATGCACAGGGTTGATCCAGGGACTTCCCCAGGATATAGGGCTGGTATAGACATGCCCTTGCTCTCCTGTTGTTCTTGTGGTTGTAAGAAAAGTGGTAGGAAAGAAGTTCGGGGGAAATATAGAAGGATTAGAAATGGGAGACCATGACATCTGGACCACTCACCCCCAGGAAAATTCTGTGTGAGGCAGAGTAATTGCATGATAAAAGCCTGGACTGGAAGCACTTTAAGGTTTCTCATGTTTCTGTAAATTTTGCTGCCAATCCAATTGGATTTATAGCTTAAACCGCCAGAGCTACTCTAGATAAAAGCCTGCCTCGGAGAGCCAGCCATTACCTTGATCTCCCAGTCTCTCTGAGCACTATAGCAGGAGAAAAGGCCAGGTTAAGCAAGGTGTGTCCATCAAAAGTGATTCTGTGATTTCCTTTTTCGTTTCCTAACATTTCATTTAGCTGCAGCAGTATTTGGGGGGTTGTTCTGGCCCTTTTACGTAAGGGGACACCCCACACTGCTCTTCCCATCCAAGATAATGAAGGCGATGGTTTTAATTGTCCCTCTTCCTCCCCCCACTCAAGCTACTCATGCTAGTCCATTTCTTAAATTAAATTTAGCAACAAATTGGGCAGAATGGGTGGGGAAAGCTTCTTCATGCTAAGTGTTTGTTTGTTTATTTATTTCTACAAATTTATATACTGCTGAACACACAGAAATGCCACAGTGGTGTATAACATTAAAATCATGACAATAAACATACAGGATAAAGATAAAATAATCCCATTCTCATTAAAACCAATATATGGCAAGAGTGCAAGACTGGAGAAATGACAGTTCTCTGTAATTATTACCCAGTTCTCAGTAATTATTATCCTTTATTTCTGAGGCAGCTGGATGATGAACCTGAGCAAGGCTTATTGCATTTTATTATCCATTCTTTGATTTCGGATTTATGGAGTGCAGACAGATAATACAACAAGCTTCATTTTTCTTTTAATGGTAGCAAATGCTAGAAAGCTTGCAAATACTTTGTTGCTTTCTAGAGCAGTTCCAGACTGAGGAACTACGGGACATGAATACATATAAGGCTTTGTGCAAACATGCAAGCAAATCAGTAGTGGGCTTTTCCTTCCATAGTCTTGATTTGCAGTGCCCTGGACAGAAAGATGGGCCCACATTTCTCTCTCTCTCTCTCTCTCTCTCTCTCTCTCTCTCTCTCTCTCTCTCTCTCTGTGTGTGTGTGTGTGTGTGTGTGTGTGTGTGTGTGTGCCATATCACACACTTGGGATCATCCAATAAAATCCATTGACAATTCAATTTAGGACCAACAAAAGAAAGTTCTTCACACCATGCATAATTAAGGGCTTAACTAGACATGACACCCTTCATGCAGTCAGCAATTGTGTGATTGATTTATTTTTAAATAGGAGCAAACCCACCCACCCCCATCTGGATTGGGATGCTGGAGGGGTTGCAGTTTGTGCTTTTTGAAGAGACCTCTGGAGGTTGGGGAAAGGAGGGACAAGAACACAAGAGACTTACTTTGTTGCTGTTACCATTTGTTAAAACTGTATTTGTTTAAATGCTGGAGGCATTCCTTTATTCTTGTATTGGTGTTAAAGGTTTTTGACTCCCCTTTCTTTCTTTCTTTCTTTCTTACACGTAAATACCGCCCCCATAGCCAGAGCTCTCTGTGCGGTTTACAGAAATTCTAAAATTGAGATAAAAACAAGTATACAAAATTTTAAATTTTAAAACACAGAACATACACACATAAAGCATTAAAAACCATTTAAAAAATAAACATGTGGGTGATTAAGATGTGCTGCCATATGCCTGGGCAAAGAGGAAAGTCTTAACCTGGCGCCGGAAAGATAGCAGCATTGGCGCCAGGCAAGCCTTGTCAGGGAGATCATTCCATAGTCTGGGGGCCACCACCGAAAAGGCCCTGTCCCTCGTTGCCACACTCCGAGCCTCTCTCGGAGTAGGCACCCAGAGGAGGACCTTAGATGTTGAATGTAGTGGCAGGGTATATTCACGTCGGGAGAGGCGTTCCATCAAGTATTGTGGTCCCAAGCCATGTAAGGCTTTATAGGTTAAAACCAGCACCTTGAATTGGGCTCGGAAACATACAGGCAGCCAATGCAAGTGGACCAGAGCAGGTGTTATATGGTCATACCTTCTGGTTCCCGAAATCAGTCTTGCCGCTACATTTTGCACTAGCTGCAGCTTCCGAACCATCTTCAAAGGCAGCCCTACGTAGAGTGCATTGCAGTAATCTAACTTGGAGGTTACCAGAGCATGGACAACTGAAGCCAGGTTATCCCTGTCCAGATAGGGGCATAGCTGGGCCACCAACCGGAGTTTGTAAAAGGCACTCCATGCCACCGAGGTCACCTGAGCCTCAAGTGACAATGATGGATCTAAAAGAACCCCCAAGCTATGAACCTGCTCCTTCAGGGTGAGTGCAATCCCATCCAGAACCGGTAGAACACGAACCATCCTGTCAGCGGAATCACCTACTAACAGCATCTCAGTCTTGTCTGGATTGCGTTTCAGTTTATTAGCCCTCATCCAGTCCATTGTCGCAGCCAGGCACCGGTTCAACACATCCATAGCCTCTCCTGCTGAAGATGAAAAGGAGAAATAGAGCTGTGTGTCATCAGCATACTGATGACAGCACACTCCAAAGCTCCGGATGACAGCACCCAGCAGCTTCATGTAAATGTTAAACAACATGGGGGACAAAACCGACCCCTGCAGGACCCCATACTTGAGAGTCCACGGGGCTGAATAATGTTCCCCAAGCACCACCTTCTGTAACCGACCCGCCAAATAAGAGCGGAACCACTGCAGAGCAGTACCTCCCACTCCCAGCTCAGCGAGTCGTCCCAGAAGGATACCATGGTCAATGGTATCGAAAGCCGCTGAGAGGTCGAGGAGAATCAACAGAGTCATACTCCCTCTCCTGTCTTTCTCCTGACAAAGGTCATCATACAGGGCGACCAAGGCTGTTTCCGTGCCAAAACCAGGCCTGAAGCCCGACTGAAATGGATCCAGATAATCAGTCTCATCCAAGAGTGTCTGTAATAAATAGATTTTATTACTTACCCCGCCCCCACGATGTCCGATCCCCTGGCCCCATTCTCCTGCCCCCCTGCCCCCCCCCACGATGTCCGATCCCACAATTTCCTTCCTGATGTCCCCGGCCTCCGTTTCCCGCCCCTCCCCATGTCGCCGGCCTGTGTTGGCCTCTGCCACCGAGTCCCCGGCCTGTGATGGCCGGCGCTGCCATGTCCCCTGGCCGGGCACTCGCGGCAGAGGCCAACACAGGTCGGCGACATGGGGGGTGGGAAATGGAGGCTGGGGACTCAGCGGCAGTGGGAGCGCTGCGGCCCGTCCACCGCTTTTCCCAGCTATTCGTGTGTAAGTGCGGTAGCCGGGAAAAGCGGAGGACGGGTCCACGAGCACACAGTCCTGGCCTCAGCCCGACCTGAGGCCAGGACTGCGGGAAGAACCATGCTACAGGTGGTTTTGGTTAGTGCGGTGCCAGGACGGCTCGAGCCCTGGCTGAGGCTGGGATCCCCTGTGCGTTATTTGGACGCACAGGGACGAGCACGGGCCTTGCACCGCGCTAACCCGTGGTCTAGCAAGGCCCTTTGTCTAAACAAAATGTTGCGAGTGCACTTCTAGCTTTCTCCAAAGACCTCATCTCTACTACTAATTCAGTACTTTAGCACTAAGAATAATGAGAAGAAGTCAACAAAACAAGGAGAAATTGAGTTGTACAGTGCCTTGTGCAATACTCTGTCTGCACTGACTACAGTTTTCTTCTGGTCTGGTCTGCGGATGTCTGTCAGAGTTGACATAGTGCTCACTTGTGTAGCTAATGGGTGTCGGAAATGGCTCCTCTACATCTTCCAGGATAGGCTCAGCCCAACCTCATGAGAAATGTAGACTCCACCATAACTTCAGTTCCAAAGAAATATTATTTGGGTGATTGACCATAACTCTAGGGAGGGAAGCATATGGTAACAACACAATGAATCCTGAATCCCGGAACCTCAAGCCAGTGAGTCAGATCTGGTCCTCTGGGGTTCTTTAGATGGCTTCACCCCTTCCCTTGGCCCCACCCCCTTTCCCCAACAACCAATTGTTTGGTGGCTCCCCAGCTTTTGTGCATCTCTCTCCCCCCATTCTAAAAGGTTGAAATGCCTTTCCTTATGCTTGGTTACTAGCAGGAAGAGCTGTAAGCTAAAATAGGCTGGTGTTCCTGGCTTGCCCCTTTAGCCTTCAGCCCCACCACCACTGGAATGTGCCCCCCCCCAGAGCTTCTCCGCAATGGAATTTGGCCCTCAGGCTGAAAGAGGTTCAGCACCCTTGTTTTATATTGTGAAAGCTACAAAAGGGTACAGGAGTGTGGGAGGTGTGTGTGGGAGAGAGGTGCAAGGCGCCTCCCCTCTCTCATCTCAGTCTTCCATACCTGCAACAGCAGCACCTCACCCTTACCTAACACTGCCTCCTCATGAATATCTCATTTGCATACAAGAAGTGGGCATGGCACTCCTGCAGCTGCAACTATAGTTTCTACCTCTAGTTTTCTCAACTTTCCCTTTCTATTCTTTAAATGACAACAAAGGCATAGCCCATTATTCTCTAAATGACTCAGCATCACTCAAAGGCTTAGTCCATTGTTGCCAAGGAGAAGAGAATACTGCTCTCTGATTGGCTGCAATGCATGCTTGGAGCGGAAGAATTTCTCTCTCTCTTCCCACTTGGGCTGTGCAGAAAATGGGGGATTCCACAAGAAATGGCTGCCATGCTTTGGAATTCTGAATCCGAAGCTTGTACAACCCTAATTGTTAGGCTAAACTCTTCAGAGCAGAATATGAATGATTAACTAATGCCTTTAGCGTGCTCTGTCCTACAAGTAGAATATGAGAATCATAAGAACTAATGGCTCAAAATTATGCTGTTAAATGATGGCCATAATGTAAGCTTGTTATGGTTTTAATTTTTATGAACCGCCCAGAGAGCTTCGGCTATTGGGCAGTATAAAAATGTAATAAATAAATAAATAAATAAATAAATTAAAACTTGTGTGTTGGTTATTTAACACTTACAAAGTGCCTAACATTTCTGAAGCACTGTATAGATAGTGGCCTGGTGGCATGTTTTGCATGTCATGCTGGCCTCAACATGGGCCAAGTATCATTTTGAATATGTAATCCCTGATGGGGTTGCACAGTGTCATCCACTAAGGGCTGTTCAAGGGTTAAACATCCCTTGCATAACCCTTGATTTATTGTACAGTAATGCAAGGCTTGTTAACCTTTGAATAACTCCTGATGGGCAGATTCGCATGACATGTTGCTATCCCATTGGGGATTGCATATTCTCAGTACCTGCCCGGACCCTAAGGTCATCCTCAGGGGTCCTTCTCCGCGAGCCCCTGCCAAAGGAAGTGAGGCAGGTGGCTACCAGGAGGAGGGCCTTCTCTGCTGTGGCACCCAGGCTGTGGAATGTGCTCCCTATGGAGGTTCGCTTGGCACCTACATGATATGCTTTTAGACGCCAGGTGAAGACCTTTTTATTCTCCCAGCATTTTAAGAGTCTATAAATAAATTTTAACTTGGTGTTTTAAATTTGTAATTTTGCATTGCTGCTGTTTTTATCTGGTTGAGCTTTTATATTGTATTTTATATTATGGTTTTATTCTGTTGTTTTATACTTTGAATGGTTTTAATTTTTGTGAACCGCCCAGAGAGCTCCGGCTATTGGGCGGTATAGAAATGTAATAAATAAATAAATAAAGTGGTGCCTGATGCACACCATGGCTCATTGTGGATTAAATAACCCATGTTGAGCTCAGTGTGTTGTGCAAACTATGTAAGAGAGGACAGTCTTGTTCTCAGGGTCATAATCTAATAGGCACAATACGAAAGGGAAAAGGAATGGGGGAGGGAAGAAAAAACCAAGCACTAGAGCAGCTTTGACTTCATTAGCTGAAGGTTGGTCTCCACCTTGCCATGATGTTCTTCCTGGGATTTGGTTGGAGCAGCCCACCAGTGGCTCTTCAGTGAGCAAAGTCCAGAGTATTCCACCCCTTCAGCTCTGCCACCTCTGGGTAACAGTGACATTTTCTGTAGTGATCTTTCATGAAGTCACTTGACCGACATGTGCAGGGACAGCATTTGTACTGGCTGAATATTTCTAGATGGACCTAGGTAATGCGAAGCGTTTGCTTTGTGATTTGTTTGACTTATATTTGTATTTCTCAGCACAAAGAATGCCTTTCCTTTGTTTGTGACTGTGGCTTAACAGAATGATCCGATGGAAATTACACTTTGGACTCGTGTGAAAACCACAACTAGCTTTGCTTAATCTATGCATACTGTTTGAGCATTCATTTCCAGATTGGTTATTGACTGCTACTGCTCTAGCCACTGTAATGGCATGTTAATCATATCACCTATGGAGACCTAAGATGAACGCCAGAAAACAAAATGAATGGTTTTCTTATATTTGTCTGTTTCAGGGGAAATCCTATCCAGCCCATGGTACGTTTCCTGCAGTATGGAACTTTTTAGTACATCTAGATATTAACAATTTCTGGAGAACAATGGACGGAATGGGGAAAGAGGTATGCTGGGAACAATGAAGGGATACTGTGTAGTTGGGGGAGTCACTGAATAAGCATTTGCAATATTTATAAAAGCTCACATGGCAAATTATTAGATCGCCACGTAGATAGCACTACTAAGGAACACAAAGTATCTTAACCATTATACAGTATAAACGTTGAAATCTCCCACTGCAAAAGTGCATGGGGCAAAGGAGTTTGTATCATCCAGCATGATGAATGGCAAAGTTCCACTCTGCCTTAAGCACTCCAGGAAAATAACTGTGTCAGAGGCACAAGCCTGCTGTTCCTTATTTGCAAGGGAATGTCACTAGTCTATTCATGAATGCAGACGCCTTCTCTTTGCCGAGAAGCCATATGCGGAAGTAGCAGGGTGTCTTTTGTGCTGTGTGTGAGGGCCACATAGACTGCAGTACCTTCAGAACAGACAGCACATTCCCCAGTACATGTTGCTAGAGATAGTAGAGAGACGGACTGGGGAGAGAGAGCCTCCAGAGATGTAAGCAGCAGGTGTGGGGATGACTTTGGGACTTGAACCCTTTTGCTGTTCAGGTCAGATCCACTTCTCCCCACTCCTCCTCTTTCTTGGGACATTTCTATCATAGAATCATAGAAAAGCAGAGTTGGAAGGGGCCTACAAGGCCATCGAGTCCAACCCCCTGCTCAATGCAGGAGTCCACCCTGTTTAAACATACATGACTGCTGCCATCACATCTAGTAGTTTGGCATCTAGTAGTATATAACCATCACATCAAGTAGTTTATAACCAAGGGTTGTTAAATAGCTGAATTTTTTTAATGAAAAATAATTATCTGGCCCACAAAAATGTTTTAAGTGCAAATGAGACAAAGTCTGTAAAGCGCATTCTGTATTAAATGCAGATATAGTGAATTCTACCACATTGGAAAATATCCCTAAATACAATTCTCAACTTCAAAGCACCCTTCAGCTTTTCTGACTGATCGAAACAATGTTCCTGGCTCTGTATGCAGCCATTTATTTAATTTTATTCTCTGTGTGTGTGTGTGTGTGTGTGTGTGTGTGTGTGTATTCTATATACATGAAGTAGGAGTATATATAATTCTGGAATTGCATTGATATGTTTTATTTTAGAATGTTTTTAGGATGTTTTAATCATGTATGCTATGTTTTTAATCAGTTTTTATATGCGTTTTATATTCACTGTGTTCCCTGCCTCGATCCAAGTGGAGAGGCAGGTAAGAATTTATGATGATGATGATGATGATGATGATGGTAATGATGATGATGATGATGATGATGGATGACAATATTGGTAAGGACTGTGAGATTATGCTTTTTTTCTGGCTATTATCTTGGTGCATGGAAGGAAGATCAGTTTTTTATTTTATTCAGCAAATAAGGACACTGTAATAAACTTGCAACTGGTATATCTTTTTTTCTTTTTCTTCTTAGATCCCCCCTGAAGCACCCTGGGATGCACCACATGCCGACGAGTGGGATAAAATGACAATGAAACAGTTTATTGACAAACATTGCTGGACAAAGTAAGTGATTTAACTCGTGGAGATTTTAGTTTAACACGCTTGCTTCTTACTTTGTTGCATGTCGCACATACTACAAGCATCAAAGGCATATCCGTGTTCTGTTTTCTCCTTGAGTGGGAAACAAACCTGTCGCAGATACACAGTTCAGGTGTTCAGGTGAATGCATGTAGGCTTACAGTGAGGAAAGGGCCCCACCCCCAACATCCCACCCATGCTGGCTCCACTTCCAACCTTCACACACAAGTCCAAAGTGGGATTCTAAGAGCATTCAGCGGAGTGTGCTTAGAATCCTCCTTCATGCTAAATGCGTGAAGGTCAGAAGGGGAGCTGGTGTGTGTGAGAACACCAGGGAGAGGGTTGCAGCCGTGTCCCCACCCCCTCCCCACCTTGAGCCCACACTCATTCACCTGAACACTTGAATACGATTTGAGTTGCGAGAGGAATACAGGTAAGAGCCTAAAAGCAGTTGAAACTAGACATTCAAAAATGTAGAACAGCTTTGACCACGTGCGCTATTGAATATAAAATACAATTTCCCCCAAAGCAACAATTAATAGTTGACCTCAATTTAGAGCTTCCAAACTGGCCCCAATCTGCCTTACCTGTTTTGGATCCAACCCATTTTGGATCTGGCTTCGAAGCGGGATTCGAACATCTGAATTATTCAGATGTCCATTTTGCTGGGCACCCGCCGAGCAGCTGCCCCCGCTGACGCCCCCCTGGATGTGCCTAAATGAGCCCTTTACAACAGTAATGTTGCATAAATGGCTGCTTTATGGCTGCCATTTGCACAGGATTTGTCTTATGGAAATAGATGACTCTCCTGAAGAGGTGGATGGCTGTAGGTGCTTGTGACAGGTTTGAATAAGGAGCAGGGTTTCGTGTGGCTCAGCAGGCAGCTTGCACACTTGTTGGGCTCATCCTGGGGGCACAAGTGGGGGCAGCTGCTTGGCAGGCACCCGGGAATGTCTGGGCTTCTAGATTGTCTGGATCAGTTCGAAGCGATCTGAAGCGATTTGGATAGATCTAAACCACTTCGGATTGCTTTGGACCAATGTGGACCTACTTCGCATCTGGATCGATTCAATCTGAGTCGCCCCACTTTGGATTGTAATTTAGATCCAGACCCAAAGTTGTGCACAATTCTAGAGATTTTGGACTATTTTATTTTTAGTGTAAGTGGGAATGTAATAAACACAATAGAACCTGAACAAATCAGTAGCACTATAAAATAAATGGACAAAATTAATGTGATTCATTCCAATGGAACATTTCTCATCAAATTAAAACACACACACACTCTTCATACTCTTCTAAGAGGTAGTCCCCTGAGTGCAGCAAAATGAAATGAATGTCTGCCTTTGGATTGTGTACAGAGCTGCCAAGGAGTTTGCTACTCTCTTTGTCAATGTCAACGTCACTTCTGAGACACATGAGGTCTCTGCTCTCTGGTTCCTGTGGTATGTGAAGCTGTGTGGAGGATCAGCCAGGATCTTTTCTGTAACCAATGGAGGGCAGGTATGTAAAGTTACACATGTGTCATTTTTCTTTTGAGAATTCATGAGTAAAGAAGTGGTGTTGCATTTTCTGTAAGTGATGATAAATTCAAAGCACTGTGCACAAAGTCAGTGGGTGCTTCCAGATGAGAGTTTTATTATGCAATCGCACTGATTCTTTCATGGAGTTTTACAAGGGGATCCAGCTGATGACATCTTCTATTTGTAGCCCTTCTGTATTGTCACACCACTCCCTTAACGTTTTTTTCCTTAACCAAAAAAAAAAAAAAAAAAAAATCTGTTAAGGAAGAAAAGACAGAATAGCTCCACAATGCTTTTTGATTGTTAGCAACAGGAGCCCTCTGTCTGGAAGCACCCAAAGTGGTTTTGCAGCCTTAGAATAACTAAATAGAAAATCATGTCATTCTGTGGTGATACATTTAGTCTTCTGTTGAAATGAGATTAATAATACTTCTCCTTTTCCTTCCCCTATTCACCCCATATTGCCTTCATCATATTTTTTTTTGCTGTGCTCTTGTACTAAGGATCCAGTTTGGTTTCTATAGATACTAGCCATTTACTAGGGTAGTACTGTAGTACTACATGCTGGATGCCATGATCACAAGGATCTTTGGAAAGCTCCTTAAATTAGAACATTTTTTAAAATTAAAACTATTATTTCAGAGAACAGGGGAGTCATGAAGAGGGACATTTTTAAGGGAATAGGTTGAAGAGAGCATTACTGACTCCTCTGAAAGGGCAGGTTGCTTTCCTGCAGCTATGGTCCTTCAAGTCGTCATCTGTGAACACATACATATGGGAGCCACACCTGGAGAGTGTGTAGAGGAGGTGGGCAGGTCTCCTGCCTAAAAATCTGTTTAGCTCTAGAATGTTCTGAATGACCATTCTGTGCAGACACATAACCCATATGTGTGAGTGACAGAGAAGAAGGAGGAGGAATCAATATTTCACGTGCTGGAAACATTATGCTTTGGTTTTCTCTTTGCTTGTATCAATTGTGAATTCCCATGACCTGACATATTATTATTATCATTGTTATTAGTATTAGTATTAGTATTTCTATACCTCCCCATAGTCAAAGCTCTCTGGGCAGTTTACAAAATATTAAAACATTAAAAATGATAGACAAAATTTAAAAGCATAAAAACACACAGTAGACAGTATACACAAAGACAACATACATCTAAAATCAAATTTGAGCAATCAGCCAAACCTAAAAAACAGATTCGGGAACCTTTGTAAACCACCCAGAGAGCTTTGGCTATGGGGCGGTATATAAATGTAATAAATAAATAAATAAATAAATACTCATCACATGCTGCCAAATGCCTGGGAGAAGAAAAAGCAGAAGAGTGTTCCTCAAACATGCATTTGTGAAGGAGCCAGTTGGAGAGAGGGTGCCTTCAGACTCATCCTAAACGGACATGGGAGATTTAGGCTCCAGTCAGAAATGAGGAGAAAGACCTGCCCCCTGCTTGCCATGGAATGTGTCACACACTGCAGACAGGAAATGTAACTCCCATCATGTTAATACTCTTGGAACTGAAAATGATCTTGGGCAAAGCCCTAGCTAGTCCAAATCCAAATCTTTATTATGCAACCAAAATAGGTTTTAGCCAACATCATCAACAGCAACAATAGACACCTCAAGGTATAATATAAAACAGAGTATTATAAACCTTAGCTAGTCATGGCTCAAGTTAAACCCTCATCACTTTGTCTGGGGCCCTTCTACTCAACTGCAGTCCTTAACATTGCTGCCTCACCAGTATCTCTACTTTTGTTAACAGCACAGAACTCTTTCTGTTCCTCTGCCTTGTATGAAGTATTCTTTAAAGCAACAACAACAATAATAATAACAAGAACAAATCCAAACTCCACAGTTGGGCAATACTTTTATTAGGACCAACCAAAATTCCACCAAAATGTGCAAGTTTTGAGTTCACCAGTACTCTTCATCAGGCTACATGGTGCAAAAAGCAGAGGCTGCAGAAAGAAACACAGAAGTCCAAAAATGTGGCCGGATGGTTTGGCCATGAGGCCTGCAGCATAGAGAGACCCAGTCTTAAAGTGGAGTTGGAAGAAGAGCTGGCTCCAGGTTTGTGTGGGCCCTTGACATGGACCCCTACAGTGCCCCCCACCCACCCCAATTATATCAGGTGACAGGCAGCCCCGGATGCTCTCTCTTGTCTTCCCATCCCTTCATCCCATAAAAGTCCACTTTGGGTGAGTGGGCACACGTTTGCAAAGGAAGAGGAAATGCAACTGCCAGAAGAAGTGGAAATGAGAGTGCAGTTGGGGAGGAAGAAGGGTGCTGGACCAGGCCGGTTGCTGCCACCCAGCCTGTATGGTAGCCAGTGATGAAGATAAGATAGCCAGCATCTAATTTTCCCTTTTCACCTAACTGCTTGAATATAGCTAATGAACCCCATGCAGTGCAATCCTGAATATTCAGACATCAGTCCCATTGAATTCCTTCCTTCCTTGTAAGGGTGCTTTGGATTATACCCTCAAATTCCTCAAAACATTTTGGCACTGGGGCATCACTAGATACCTACCTCTCTTATGATGGTTTCAGCATCACTACTGGTGTGACTGATAACCAGAAAAACAAAACCTTAACACCTACAGTCCTAATAAGGAACTTGCTCTTCCCCAAGCAGCACTTTCCCCTAGTTTTCTCTTTACTTTGGCATTCAAGAAAATGAGTTATTTCTGAAGTCCACCTTTATCAGGTATCCGTTTCCTAGATCCCTCCCTGCCCCTTTTTCCTCTTGTGTCATGGCAATTAGTTCCTGCCCAAAGGCTTACAGTTTATTTCTTTTTTGGTAATGTATGACAGTAAATTTGGGATGCTTTATAGATCATGATATAAATGCTAGAAAGTGGCTTTTTAATTGATAGCTGGTAAAAGTGCAACAAATGACTAGCCCTTTGACAGCCACAAAGTATACATATATGTAGATATCCTTAATAGGTTTTATAAAGCACCACTATTGTGCAATCTCTGCTAAGGAAAGAAATCTATGCAGCTTCCTCTCAGGGCTAGATTAAATTTAGCCTCTGACATACTGCGGTGGTGCAGAAACAAGCTGATGTTTTCTTTGCTCATGAGAAATTTTTTATAGCACATTAACATTTGAAATAGGAAAAGGCGATTGATCGTTAGCCTGCTAGGAATAGATATTTTTCATTTGTTTGTTTTTAAACTTGTCCTGACTCAAGTATCTGCTTATTATTTACTGTGTATAATCTGTACAGCATGATGTACATTGATGGTGCTATATAAATAAATAAATAATAATAATAATAATAATAATAATAATAATAATAATTGATCTTACAAAATAAATCAAATATTTATGGAAATAACAATATATGTGGAAGAATTCTGTAATGCTAAATATAATTTTGTACATAATGAAATCAGCTCACTTTAGAAAATGAAACCCTATTCTAAATAGTAGGCATGACTAGATGAGAGAGCAAGAGACCTTTGATCAGATCTCCTAATTGGTTTTAGTTTTAGCTTAAACACAGCTAGAGAGGAGTGAAAGCCCTGGGTGGGGTGGGGGTTGGCCCTCCCCCCATGCTGTTTTCCCAAATTGCCCCTTCTCTGGAGCAGCTATGGGTTAGGGTAGTTTCAGGGTGGCTTTATGATATTTGAGAGTACCTGCTCCTTGATGGAAACACAGTTGTCCTTACATAGCAAAGCTACAAAGAAAAAAGTCATCCACACATGGATTGCTCTTCTGGATAAGCGCTGCATCATGTCTTGGTTGGGGAGAACGGGTAAGGAGGAAGATACTTACTTCCACCATTTGGAGATCCAGTAGGATCAGAGTTATGCTTGTTCCACCCAATTGATGGACTAAGAACACAAGAGCCATGCTGGATCCATCTGGTCCAGCACTCTGTTCACACAGTGGCCAACCAACTGTTGACCAGGAACCGTCAAGGAGGACATGAGTGCAACAGCACCCTCACACTCATGTTCCCCAGCAACTGGTGTATATAGGCTTACTGCCTCTGATGCTGGAGGTATGTGCTGACAACTCTGATCATGTTGATTTCCTGCTGAGTAGTTGGTTGGGGATTGCCAATTCTGTCCTCCCTCCTAGCAGGTGATCCCTGCTGTCAAAGCTGAGGTTCACAAACATCTGTTTGGCAGAGAGCTCCTTGCTTGGCAGTTGGTTTGCAACCCACTGCTCCACAAGCAGACATTTGAATAAAGGCAGTTGCTACGTGAATGAGCATGGACAAGATTCTCCACATTTTCTAGTATTCCTCATCTAAGGCAAGAGCATTCAGAGATTATGATGTTCACATAGAAGTTCACAGAAAAGAGTTCTGTGTTTAGCCTTGGTGTAGCTGAGATTAGCTTATTTTTATGTAATGTGACTGGATAAAGCATTTTCCCCTCTATGGTCCAGTTCATCATTTTCTCTTCTGCGAGTTTGTTGGCTATTATGACTACTTGAAAGATATATATTGTCTCAGTGGTATTGAAGTTCACTGATAACTGTTGGGGCACAATCCACATTCCATATATCACTTTCATAGTGTTATTTCCTGCTTTTTATTCTACATTTGTAATCATTTGACACAAGATGCAGATCTGGCCTAGTTCTAGATGTCCTTTTCTATCAACTTAACTAAGTATTGGCTCTAGTAGGATTCGATCATTTTTGTCTGTCTCTTCTGCCAAAACGCTTGTTCATGCGCTGGTTATTTCACGGTTGGACTACTGCAACCTTCTTCTCTCTGGCCTTCCTTCTTCTCACATCAGTCCGTTGGTTTCTGTTCACCACTCTGCCGCAAAGATCATCTTCTTGGCTCGCCGCTCTGACCATGTTACTCCGCTTCTGAAATCTCTTCATTGGCTTCCAATTCACTACAGAATCCAATATAAATTTCTCCTGTTAACCTTCAAAGCTTTTCACGGTCTAGCTCCTTCCTATCTCTCCTCTCTCATCTCACACTATTGCCCCGCTCGTGCTCTTCGCTCCTCTGATGCCATGTTTCTCGCCTGCCCAAGGGCCTCTACTTCCCTTGCTCGGCTTCGCCCATTCTCTTCTGCTGCCCCTTACGCCTGGAACGCTCTTCCAGAACATTTGAGAACTACAAGTTCAACCGCAGCTTTTAAAGCTCAACTAAAAACTTTTCTTTTTCCTAAAGCTTTTAAAACTTGATGTTGTGCAGACTTCTACTGTTACTTTCTACTGTTAGTTTTACCCTACCCTGTGCCTGCTTACCCTACCCTGTACCTGTTTGCATTCTCTTCCCCTCCTTATTGTTTTACTATGATTTTATTAGATTGTAAGCCTGTGCGGCAGGGTCTTGCTATTTACTGTTTTACTCTGTACAGCACCATGTACACTGATGGTGCTATATAAATAAATAAATAATAATAATAATAATAATAATAACAACAGCATCTTCTAATTCTGTTGCTACTGCTGTTCTTCCCAGGAGAGGAAGTTTGTTGGGGGTTCTGGGCAGATAACAGAAAAGATCATGGAACAACTCAAAGACAATGTTAAACTGGAGAGACCTGTAATCTCTGTTGATCAGTCAGGCGATGATGTCATTGTGGAGACACTGAACCATGAGATATATAAGGTAATCTAATAAGAATAAAAATTAGTTTGCTTTTAGTAGGGGGTATGTCTGTTATAGCCTTTCACCCAATGTAATCAGCCCCACCCTTGTGTGTTGCTCTGCTTTCCACACTACTTAGGAAGTCCTTGAAATTTATTTTATTGATGTATTTATGACAGCTGCTCCTCACAGGATTCTGTAATCTGACATTTATTTGTCTCCTCTGTGCCCTGTTCCTTCTTTTGATTATAACAAAACAGATTAGGTTTAGGGAGAATTATGTGTGTAAAAATATGACACAATTTTAATATAAATATTGACATTTTACATGAAATTTAAAACAATTCATTAGCAATCAATATATATTTGATGTCCAAATCAAAAGGCTGTACAAATTTACAATGCCTATGTCCCAAATGCATTTTGACCAAATTGGTTCTCCTCAGTGGGAAAAATATAAACAGTAATTACAGCCCTTACTAAAACAATGTTCTCACGATGTTAAACTGTAGGAGGAAATGTAGGAAAAAACCTGGGAGATTAACACAAGGTTGTTTTATTTCTCTGCATGTTTCAGAATGTAGAAAGGGATTTTCTTTTCTCTCTCTTTTTGCATTCATCTTCCATTCACATGAAGAGAATTACAGAGTTTGTACAGATAAAATTTATTCTTAAATTAATTTGTATTAGTTTATATGTATCTGATTATTTGGGTAAGACATATCTTAGATCTATGTATTTTGTTTTACAGGTTCCATGTAGGAAGTTGAAAACAACGTTTTAGTAAAAGCAGTAATTACTGTTTATATTTTTCCCATTGAAGTGGATCAGTTTGGTCAAAATGCATTTGGGCATTGTATATTTGTACAGCCTTCTGATTTGGAAATCAATGTGGTTACTATGTATATGTGATATATTGATGAATTACTAATCCATTGTTTTGAATTTTGTATAAAACATCAGTATTTATATTAAAATACTGTCATTTTTTTTTACACAACAATATTTCTTAAACTTTTTCTGTTTTGTTGATTGTTAGTGAGTAAGGGAAGAACCATTGTCCCTCTTTTGATTTTATCACTGGACTGCCTCTGTAGTGATCACAGCTTTCAGCGTATACAAATGTCAGTGTCAGATTGAAGAAAGTGTGTACCATGCCATTCTCCAAATTTGTATAAAAAGCTCATGCCACCGGAAACATAACTCCTTCTATTAGCCTTTAACTACCGTGGCTATTTTGCTGGAATATGTATCGTCAGGGAGATGTGTATGACTTCATTACTGCTAGTTTAAAAAAGAATTCCAGTCTGCATTTGGTTGAACTGTGTTGCACTTGAAAAAAAAATCCTTAGCTGCAGCTGTGAGAGTATTTTTTCAATTGTATTTTTATATGTGTTAAAAGTCTTGTAATCGCTTTGTAAGGGTAGTACACCTAGAAAGGCAGATTAAAAATATATATCTTTTAATTTAATATCTAATAAAAATATGTGCCTGATGTATGCCTGGATTATATTTTACAGTGCAGGTATGTGATTAGTGCCATCCCACCAAACTTAACCACAAAGATTCATTTCAAGCCAGAGCTGCCAACGAAAAGAAACCAGTTAATTCAGCGCCTTCCCATGGGCTCTGTTATTAAATGCATGATGTACTACAAAGAGGCCTTCTGGAAGAAGATGGGTATGTATAGAGCAATTACAGGATAACTTAAGAATTTGTAACAATTTATGGCCAAATTTCATGTTGCCACGGAGCTCCATGTAACTTCCCCTGGCATTTTTTAAAAATAGGAATGACACTTTTGGATACTGCACACAGGAGCGGAGAAAGGGCAGAGGAAGGAGTTGTTAACTCCCCACTCCCCCGCCAGCTAGGACTGCAAAGAACAGAGGTAGGGGTGTTGTTGTCACACATCTGGCAGACCATAATATATGGCCGGTAGGCTGAGTTTGGTTTGGTGAGTCACAAATTATGCAGGCCTGGTCTGAGATGTCCCCATGTTGTCACGTGACGGTACATAGCCACCAGGATTAATGCACTTTCTCTACTCAGCCCCTATTTAATCACAGCACAGATATACAGTACATAGCTATACGGTACAATACCGCAGTAGTTTTAATTAGTAGTGCTATCATTGTATATGACAATGGGCAACAGAGAGGAATATCAATGTGTTTTGAGTGTTGCAATAGGCAAAAATGTTCAGTGTAAAGAATAGCAAATTAGAATGTATGGTCCCTGGAAGTTTAGAGAAACAGGAGGATTTGTGCTGAATGACAGTTCTAATGGTAGTATCCATTGTTAGGCCTACACAGAGTAGATGAAGGTTTCATTCATTTCAATGGGTCTACTTTAAATAGGACACACATTAAATACTGCCCTAAATGTTTAACTGCTAATAGTGAAAGTAAAAACGTGTCTGGAAATAATACTTTATGTTGAGTATTTCTGGTGGTCATTTTCCTCCATTTTCTTGTCAGGTTTCTGTGGTGGCACACTGATTATGGATGATGAGGCTCCAATTTCAGTAACCTTAGATGATACGAAACCTGATGGTTCCATACCTGCCCTTATGGGGTAATAAATGCAGTGTGTGTGGATTTAGCTGCAAAAAAATTCTCAGAAAGGTTTTGCAAGGTTGGCTGCTGTGAAGTCATGGAATGTGCCCTAGATAACATGAGAGAACCCTGTCGAGAAATAATATTTGCATCATGCTATTAGTCCTGCTTTGCATATCCTCAGCCCTATCTCTTTTTCTCACAGACACAAGCATCACTTTTCTGCAGCAAAAACAACACAATGCTCTGTTCCCTGCAGGAAGATGGTTTCTTTTATTTCCATTCTCCCAGTCCCAGCAATTGTTGCATTTCCATCTTTCTGTAACAGGGTTGTGCAACCTTAGGGCTGTGAGCCAAATACAGCCCACCTGGAGTCTGGTCCAGCCCTCCACGGTTCTCCATATGTCCCTTGCCATGATTCCACCCTCTTTCTCATGACTAGTAATCATTTGTAGGTTTCTTGACTTTTGCACTTAACCTCCGCCCCTTTCCAAAAAGCTTAGTTACCGTCAAAAAGAGCTTTAAGTTAAAATAGGCTGCTGGCAGGGTTTGTTTTTTTTGGCATTTTGGGCCTGTGCCTTTTGCCTTTCACCCCACCCACCATGGGAAGGTGGTCCCTGAGAGCTTCTCCGAAATTGAATCCAGGCTTTGGGCTGAAAGAGCTGCTTTATACACTGCAGTCTTGATAACCCACACGGTTGAAACATACATTCACGTAGGCCCAAGGATGTTGGGAAATCCACAAGGGATTCAAATGAGTTTGGATTTCTTCAAATCCGACCTGTGGATTCCACAGGGGACTGAGGCCACAGCTAGACCTAAGGTTTATCCTGGGATCATCCAGGGTTCGCCCCTGCCTGAGAACAGGTTTGACCCCTGGGCGATCCAGGGATAAACCTTAGGTCTAGCTATGGCCTGACTTTTTCTGAGTCACATGAATTATGCAGACTTCCGGACTATTTTTTTTCTTTTGGGGGGAGTTGTGCAAATTTGTACTTGCGCTAATTCACATCAGTGCGAGTGCACATTTATGCACATCCCTAAAAATCCAATTCCATTAGTGAGTGACCAATGGGAAGAAAGCTGCCTGACAATCCGTAAAACACAGATGGAAAGGATTTGACAGTATCCATACACCCCTTTACATGTGGCTCTTAACTTAATGGCTGTTATGAATCCTACAAACACATTAAAAGTGAAAAGGTTTATGTGCCATAAATCTGGAAGTGCTTAGGAAAGAGATGTGTGCCTGTTCCTGTCATTGCTTTGTCATTCATTCAAATCACAGATATGCAGTCAGGCTGTTTGGAGAATTATGTTGAGCATTTGCGATGCAATTGAGAGGGAGAGCTGTAAAAAGTGCAAAAGCACTGAGTTGCTTTCAAGATGACCAGTCTGTTAAACAAAGACTTTAAATTTTGCATCTTGTGTGAATTAGATTAGTATAAAGAAGTCTTGACAAAATGTTTCCATTTTAAATCGAAGCCAGAGGAGCTAGAAGCATCACACGTGGAAATGATTTCATTTATGGCTACAAAAAAAGCAAGGCTACCTGTGCTTTAAAAAATGTATATTTATATCAGAATCTAGGAAAGATTGAACACAGATCGTAGGCTTCCATTTCCTTCCTTCCCCTCCACTGATCATCACTCTTGTGGTCTCTGGCAGCTTTTGGAGCAGGTGCAGGGGGCATGGCTGGGTGAATGCTCAAGCATGTAGCATCCTCTATCCAACAGAATATGAAGCCCCCACTATCGGTTGCCATAATCCAGACTAGTACAATGTTCCACAAGCACAAAACAAGATCTAGAAATATGTGCAGAGCCAGTAACACAAGCACATGATCTCATCCAAAGACTCCGCATCAAGTCAAAAAACATATAACATAGCAAACCCATAGTATACTGTCAAGGAATGAAGCATATGTAAGATGGATCCATTTTCCTACTCTTTCTTTGAAGATAGGCTTGGGAAAATGCCCATTTTACAGATAACGTAGACTAGTGAAGTAGTCCATCCAGTTGCATTTCTGCTCTGCCTAACAGGCCATGAGTGTTCCCAGCCACCGCACACACTTCTCTCTGTTACACAAGCCAGTCAAAGCTCTGTGGCTGTTGTAGCAATCTGAATAGATGTAATAGATGTAATTCTGTACAAAATCGGCCTTGCCTACATTTTTCAAAACTTTCCCTAAGTTAAGGTGACCATATGAAAAGGAGGACAGGGCTCCTGTATCTTTAACAATTGTGTAGAAATGGAAATTTCAGCAGGTGTCATTTGTATGCATGCAGCACCTGGTGATATTCCCTCTTCATCACAACAGTTAAAGCTGCAGGAACCCTGCCCTCTTTTGTATCTGGTCAAGAGTTCAGGGCTCTTGCAGCTTTAACTGTTGTGATGAAGGGGGAATTTCACCAGGTGCTGCATGCATACAAATGACACCTGCTGAAATTCCTTTTTTTACGCAACTGTTAAAGATACAAGAACCCTGTCTTCCTTTCCATACGATCACCCTGCCTAAGTACACATATTTGGCATGCATATGTATTTCAAATTGGTATAGTCATTTATACAGTATTGATGTGAATTTCTTTTCCCTTTTTAGCTTTATCCTTACAAGAAAGGCCTTTAGACTAGCAGAGCTTAGCAAAGAGGAAAGGTATGAATAAACAACTTCTAAGTGCATCTCTCATTTAAAAGTCTGGTTTTGTTTGTTTGTTTTAATTCTCTAAGGGTGCAATGCTATTGCAGTTTCTCTCAACCTTCGAGCTCAGAGGCCGACAGGAATCCTATGCAGAGCAGGAGCGGTATGGAGCCAATACTTGCCTCTTCGCTCCAGCCCGCCCTGCATTTCTGCTAGATGGGTGATTCACCTGTCTAGCAGTGGTGCCTCAGAGAGGGAGGGAAGGAGGGTGGGGCAGCCATAGGAAACAGTGTAATGCAGCTGCACCAGTCTCCTCCCCTCCACATAATGCCTCCTTTTCCCCATCTCCGTGCTCCATTTTGCAGGCGTGGAGAGGTAGCTGGTGCATTTCTCTCCAAGCCACCTATAAGGGGTGGGGGTAGGAAGGGAAGAGGTGGAGAGTGGAGTTTCCTGGCTCTCAACTCAGAGCCATGTCTACGTGCTTGGAGTGAAGAAACTGAACAATTTTAACTTTAGAAGACATAGGATTGTTCCCTAACAATTAATTTTTAGTAATGTCATTGTTTAAAGATCAGGTTTTGTTTTTGTTTTTAATAATGCATACAATCAAACCTTGATGGATGACAGGGATTTGGTTCCATTATGAATCCTCCCTCTTGTAGATTTGGGTCCTCTTCCACTTGCTTTCTTCTTCTTCTTTTTACATTTTTCCTTCTTTACATAGGAAGAGAAAAATCTGTGAACTGTATGCAAAAGTGTTTGGATCAGACGAAGCTTTACACGTAAGGAAGAAGAGCTTCTGAAATTGGTGGAGTATTAATAATCATGACTAATTATGGTTAAGCTGTATGGACATTTGGGGTATATGCTCATATTATTATTCGGTGCCTAGATTAAAAGATAATATGAGACAACTATTATACCTTTCACTTTAAGTGAAATCCTGAGATTGAAAAACCCAAGTGTGTGTGGGGGAGGGGTGTTTTTGTTTTTACTGCATGTCAGGTTCACAGGAGGGGGCGGGGCCAGGTAGGGAGGTGGGAGAAAGCCAGAAATTTGAAGCGCTGCCCCTGTGCTATCTTGTGACTAGCAACAATAGTTTCTATAGGAACAATCCATAAATGTTTAGCCAGAAAAAAAAGTCCTACAACTCCCAGCAAGATTTTTTTCTGGCTAAACATGCATAGGGTTGCACCCTTCGTGCTGAGGCTAAATAGTTTGTGGGTGTGAAAATATCTATTCTCAATACAGAATGTCTAATGCAGGGAAACGTAATTTCTCTAACACCTAAAGTACCAGTATTGCTATGAGGTTAACTCATAAATGGGTACTTAGTGAAAGAAACTTGGGGGCTGCTTTCACAGCATCGTGTTGGTGCTGCTCCGTAGTCACCGTAGATACTGCTCCTGCTGTATCGCTGCTGTGGGGTAATCTTCATGATGGAAGGCAGAACGGGCTTTCCAGCAGCCATTCGGTTTGCCTGGCCCGTCCTCTGCCCAGGAGGTCATTGACCAATCAGGGATCTCCATCTGCCTGGCCACACCTCTGCCGTAACTCTGGAATGGGGATAGGCAGCGGGTGCACCGTTCTCACCTCACTCCAGAGAAAAAAAGACAGGGGTAAGTCATAGAATCATAGAACAGTAGAGTTGGAAGGGGCCTATAAGGCCATTGTGTCCAACCCCCTGCTCATTGCAGGAATCCACCTCAAAGCATCCCTGACAGATGGTTGTCCAGCTGCCTCTTGAAGGCCTCTAGGGTGGAAGAGCCCACGACCTCCCTAAGTAACTGGTTCCATTGTTCCAAACATTTTTTCTCTGCAGCTTCACCAGAAAGCCCCGGGGTGGGTGTGCAGTGGCTGCTACATTGTATAATCACCACAACATCATCGCACCCCCACCCCCAGGACTTTCTGTGCATTTAGACAGCCCCTAATGGTCTCTAATTTCCCTGAGTCTCTCAGAGGCAAAAAGAATCAGATTGCTGTGTGTTTTGGGTGGACAGCTGAAACTGAGGGCTAAATTAGATGCTAAGTTTAAATGCATTGTGTCTAGGGGATCGTTTCATTTTATTTACTCTAGATTAAGGGCGTGGGGCCCCAATCCAGGTAGGGACCACCATCTGCAAGTGGGGGGGGGGCTATACCTTCCCATCCAGCTACATCTCCCCTCTTTAAATTCACCCCTTCTCATGGAGTCTAAAGCAAGAAAACAGGCGAAAACAATACAAGTTCTGTAAAGTATAAGTTCTGCTCCATTGTTACCATTTCTTCATAGAAATGCTGCAGGAACAACAATTTCTTGTACTGTAGTATCCAGTGTTAGTCCTATGTAGAGTAGACTAATTGAAACGAAAGAGACTTACGTTCATTGTGACTTAATTAAGTCTTATTCATTTCAATGGGTCTACTCAGTACCCTGAATGCACACTGCTCATTGGAGAAATGAATGAGAGTAAAGCTTTGTGCTGGGCAATTGTTTGAAGGACTGTGGCCCCATTCAGTAGTCACTAGGTGGTCCTCCCCCCCCCCTTTTTTATCATGAATATAAACAAAACAGAACAAAAAATAAATCATGAAAAAGAAAAACAAAGAAACATTACATATATAGGAATATCAACATTTTTTCTATCAAATAAAAAAGGGGGGAGTTATGCATAGGTTTCAAGAAAAGTAGACCAAATATCCATGTATTCATCCACTTGCAAGTCAAGCCTATATATCACCCATTCAAATGTTGATAGCGCTGTTAAGTCCTCAGTCCATTGCATTGTGGGAGATGAGCATTTGTCCTTCCGACATAATCGTATAAGTCTTTTAGCTGTCATAAGGGCTCTGAAAATCCATTTGCACTGACCATGTGTTAAACTTCCAAGAAGCTGGTAGGTAGTTTAGGAGGACATGCACATTGTTCCATATTAAAGATTGTATCAGTACAAAGTTTATCCTTATTATAATCTCCTCCCAAAAAGGGGCGACTACTGGGCATTGCCAAAACATATGACTTAAAGAAGCATTAGGTGCATTACATCTCCAACAATGTGCAAGTTAGACAAGTCCTTTTTGAAAAGCTGTTGTGGAGTCCAATAAACCCAAAACATTTTTTTTTGCTGAATAAGAGTTTAAGAGCCATAGAAGCTTCAGATACAGATGCTAGAGCAACAATCCATTCATTAGGGTTAGCCACTAGGCGTGATATTCCAGCTCAGTCCAAATTGTTGAGTCAAAGCTATACAGAAGGGTAAAGCTGCTATGTTTACAACAATGGTATTCTATTTATTTGAATATACCTCCATATAATGCACTAATGAAAAACTGGGGAAATATCCAGCATTTAAATCTTCCATCTTTCAATGATTTTCTTACTTTTGTTTCTCATGTTTGGTTTACTCTTATAGCCAGTGCATTATGAAGAAAAGAACTGGAGTGGAGAACAATATTCCGGTGGCTGCTATGTAGCCTGTTTTCCACCAGGCATTATATCCCAATATGGAAGGTAAAACTAGATAATAACGTATTCTGTTTAGACATAGTTATCCAAAATGGTTGAACTACAAAACAACCACAAGACCAAGAGTGGGGAAGGACCAAATTCACACCATGGGCCAAATACCAGCAGGGGGAGGAACCACCATCCAAATAAGCAGGGCCATGGCCAGCATGTGTCTTCACACAATTTTACACATGCACACACAAATTTTCATGCATGTACACACAATGCACCCCATTCACACGTGCTCACCCCCTGCACAGTGCATGTGCACACATCTACATACGCACCCCCTGCATGAAATGGGCAGGTGTTGGGTTTAGTGGGCATGTCACCATTAGCAAGGAAACAGGGACGATCCTATCTCACTCTGCTCCAGTTGCACTGAGCTGACTAGTTGCGATAGAATATGGATGGAGATGCACATTTGAGTATATGTCCAAATCCATATTCTGCCGCAATTAGCCATGCGTGATAGAACTGGGTTGAGACGAGTCTTACTCCACAGCACAAATAGGCACTGAGACTGCCAGTATGGCATGGAAGGACAGGGAATATTCATAGGCGTGCAAAAGGGGTGTGCCGGGTGTGCCCAGGCACACCCTAATGTCTCCGGCAATAATGTCTCTCTGCCAGAAGCCATGTTTCAAAGATGCCAGGAAGAGCCCCCCCCCCATGGCTAATATCACTTCGTAAACCCCTCCTCTGGTCAGTGTCACCACAAAGCCCCACCAATGCCGGGGCTTGAGGAGCATCTCCTCATCCCAACCCTGCTCACCCGCAAGCTGAACACAGAGTAGGGCATCAGTGTGTGCAGTGTTTAATAAATAAATGAATAAAAATAATGTCCTTTATGATTGCGTATTCAATAAATGTTCACCTTTAAATAAATAAATAAATAAATAAATAAAGCTCCCTGGATGCACATCCTAATGAAATGTGCTGTGCACATTTGTCCAAGCTACGTAAAAGGAATGCATCCCCTCTCCATTTCTCTTGAAGCAACAGCAAATTGGGCTAATCATGTGCCCATGTATGAAAAAAATGCACAAAAATTTGAAAGGTATGGGGTGGGTTTGCAAACATGCCTACATTTCTTGAACCACTATACAGTAGCCCAAGGCTTAATCTACACCAAGCAAGATATTGCACTATGAAAGTGATATGAAAGCAGCATATAAAAGGCAGGAGTCACACTACTGCTTTATAGCGGTATAGAAGTGCACTGACAAGCGTTGGGGCCCATTGAGACACCACACCATATAACACTTTCATACCACTATATCCTGCTTGGTGTGGCTCCTGCCTTTTATATACTGCTTTCATACCACTTTCATAGTGCAATATCCTGCTCAGTGTAGATTAGGCCCAAGACTCTTCAGCAGTAGAGTGTCACCATGTTACTCTAATGTCAGTGTCATGGTGAATCTGCTCTCGGTTTCAGTCAGAACCAGTGAGAACTCTAAACCATTCAGAATCTGCTTTGAGGTTTAGTCAGAACCAGTCAGAACTCTAAAGGAGCTAGGATTTAGCACCTCTTTTAGAGTTCTGACTGAACCCCAAAGCAGATTCTGAATGGTTTAGAGTTCTCCAGCCTTGGTGCTTATCCGCATTTCATAAAAAGCCATTTTCGTTGCAAGTGGGCCAGTTATCACTACTCCCTCATATTTGTTGTGATGTTTGTTTGACAGGGTAATTCGTCAGCCAGCAGGTAGGATCTACTTTGCTGGCACTGAGACAGCCACCCAGTGGAGTGGCTACATGGAAGGGGCCGTCCAGGCTGGAGAGAGAGCTGCCAGAGAGGTAAAGAGAGCCAGGATGCCCTGGCCTCTTCTTTAAAGACCTAAATATGCTAGTTGTGCCAAGGAGCTTTGGCCTCCGGTCACTGTGCTAAAGAAAGAAGGCTCATCAAATTAGGATCAAAGAACATTTTTATGAACCAAAACATGTTTGTGACAGTAGGCTCTTAGTGAATCCTAGTTGTTGTATTTTGATGTATCCTTGAAATTGTTAAACCAAAGCATTTTTTAATTTTTCAAACAAAATCCAAGTGTAAGTAAACCAGTATAACTTGAATGCCATGCAGTGGCTATTTAATTTAATTTAAACTCTAAAGCCAAGCCTTTTCCATCTTCTACACAGCTTCATTGATCATGTCCCATCTAATACATGATCCTAGGGAAATCCGTATTTCCTCGTAGTCTCATGCACATTTTAACTGTCGACACATTATAGGGTAGGGGCCATAGCTCAGTGTGATAGAGCACATGCTTTGGATGCAGAAGGTCCCAGGTCCGATGCCTGGATTCTCCAGCTAGGGCATGGAAAGAAACCCTGGAGAGCTGCTGCCAGTCAGTGTTGACAGTACTGGGTTAGATGGACTAATGGCCTAACTCTGTATAAGGCAGCTTCCTATGGTCCATCTTGTTTATTCAACAGTTCCAGATGACCCAAACAGATGAGTGTATTAGGTATGACTCGGCTCACTTCCTTGAGTCATCTGGACCTGTTTTGTAAGCACCTTGCTGTACTTTCAACACACTGTGGCTTGGATTGATCTGGAGGACTTGGAAATGTAGACAGTCAAAGCTTGGAGTGTGTTTGTGGAAGGTTGCATTTGAGACCAATTTTTATCTGGACTTATTGTCCTACCTTTGCGGTGTGGTCAATTTTCCACATAGTCAGGTTTCATGCCATAGTGGTAATGTCTGAAAGTGAGGACTATGTGGGAGGGTCAGACAGTGCGGTGCTTACCACACTAGTGCTCTGCCTCCCTGTAAGCCAGCAGCACTGACTTGGGAGAGAAGTATATTATTTGCTCGTCCCTGTTTCAGACATTAGCATCAGAATGTGGGGACCAAGCATACAGAAGTGGCATCTGCATTGTTCAGGCAGTATTAAGAATTGGCCTTCAGTAGTCTTTTGATTTCTTCCAACTTGCATGATATTTGATATAAAAAGAATGATTGTTAATGGGATATAATTTTATGTCTTCCAGATCCTGTGCAGCATGGGAAAAATTTCAGAGAATGAAATTTGGGTACCAGAACCAGAATCAAAGGCAAGAGTTCTGTCAAGTGCCCTTCTAGTAACGCTGGATGCAACATTTTTGATGCATCATCTAGGCCCTAGATTATATGACCCCATTGCTATAATTCTCAGCATATGATTTCTCAGCATTTGCTGGGTGGAAAAATCACCATGATTTTAGCATTGGAAACATTGGCCCAGTTTCCAGAGAGTTGTCAAGACACAAGAGCTTCATGGCCTGCAGGTCTTAACTGAAAAATGCAAAACAAAAATCAAAACCTTTGACCCACATGTTAGTGTCTATTTTACTTCTCTCACATCTCACACAAGCACATGAACTGAAATAGGCACACAGAATATACATAACTGTGGAAGTGGAAGGTGAGCACAAAATGAGGTGTGTGTGCTATTGCATCTACGTTCTTCTCATGGGCTTCACAGAGGCAGCTAGTTAGCAACTGCAAGAACAGAATGCTTTGGTCTGTCCCAGCATGGCTTTTCTTCCATTCTTATGATTAATAATAATAATAATAATAATAATAATAATAATAATAATAATAATATATTTATTTATTTATTTGTTACCTGCCTCTCACTCTGGATCAAGGTGGGGTACAACACAAATAAAAACACCATAAAATACATACAACTAATTCAAATGTTTAAAACCAGTGCATCATTAAAAGCAGCACACCATTAAAAAAGGCATCTTAAAATTCAACTGGGTAGGCCTGCCAGAAGAGATCAGTCTTTATGGCTTTCTTAAATTCTGGAAGACTGTTAAGTTGACGAATCTCTCCTGGCAAGCCATTCCACAAGCTGGGAGTGGCAGAAGAAAACGTCCTCTGTGTAATAGTTGTCAGCCTTGTTTTTGTTGGCTGGAGTAAATTCTTCCCAGAGGACCTGAATGTGCAGGGCAGATTGTACGGGAGAAGGCAATCCCGCAGGTAGCCTGGACCCAATCCATGTAGGGCTTTAAAGGTGATAATCAACCATTTATACTTTGCCCAGAAACTAATTGGCAGCCAGTGAAGAGATTTTAAGACTGGTGCATATGTGTAGCTGGCAGACTACTGGATAAGCATTATGGTATTAAGATGCAGAACAGCTAATAGGAGGAGGAAATGGGCTCTTTGGTCTGCTGCATTTTGGGCCTGGCTGCTGCTACTGATGGGAATCAGCGCCACATGTGCATTTAACATTTAAGCACAAGGTGTTCAGTTCAAGAAACCATAAGATATACAGGAAATGTCTGACTTCCTTTTAAAACAACAGGGTTGCCTTCCTCTCTCATTCTTCTAGCTATAGTCCTGTAATTGAACATCTTACCAACTGAATGTAGTTTGTGGTTAGGGAAGCTCTTCCCCAGCCCTGCCATTCTCCTGCTCTGCCCTGTTGCCCCTGGCTCTTATTCACACCCTCTTCTAGTTCCCAACATCCAATAAACCAGGGAAAGGCAACTAAGTGCCCTTCCGATATTTTGGACTACAACTCCCAGAACCACTGGACATGCTGGCTGAGACTGATGGGACTTGCAATCCAAAACATCTGGCGCTTGCCTACACTTGCTTTAAAGATTCTCGCCCCATGTCTCTTTCCTGTCCCTTGTCAGTTCCAATTGCAACTATTTCGAAAGAGTCAAAGCTTGAACTGCACTCTGCAAGTTCAAAGTGTCTTTAGGTGCAGGCCTGTGCATGTTGAGTCAGGGTTAAATGCCACTGTGCTCGTATAGCTTACATCCTCGTAAATGTGCATAGGTATGCTCTAATTAGCATGTTCTCACAATGAATGCATTCCTACCTAGGATGTCCCGGCTCTCCCATTTACGACAACATTTTGGGAGAGGAACTTGCCATCTGTCCCAGGACTGCTGACCTTTCTTGGATGTTCTGCCATCTTCACCTCACTGGCTGCAGCTGGACTCTTTGCCTATAAAAAGGGATTTATCTCTGGAGAGTACATCTGAAACAACAGTTTCCATTATTTCATGCTGTGAGAAGCTGTCCTTGGGAGTCCTGAATCAACAAGCCCAAACTGATTTAATCTGTGTCCTTTTACAACACAAAATCAAATGATAATGGAACAAGTGAGGGCCTTTTTGTGGTTCCTCATTGACTTGCCTTGATTAAAAGTCAATGACCTTTCTCTTATACTAATGAGAGAACAAACCAGAACAGAGACTTTGCACATTTCCCAATGCCTTTTGAAAGCTTCCACTTGTCTTAATTTGTTTTTTTAAAAATAAAACTTATAATGAACAAATTGATGTTAATTCAGCCATCTGACTAAAAGATGTTTTACACCCCAGTTACAGGGTTTGTTTTCCATATCGCTGACTTGGTGGTGTGTGTGTGTGTGTGTGCGCGCGCACATCTGGACCAGTTTTAATTTGTCTATGAACTCCTTAAAGTGCGGCTCTCAGAATTGGACGCTGCACCTCGGATGAGATCTGAGTACTTCAGACTAGTTCCTCCCTGCTCGCCCCACCACCCGCATTACAAATACATTTAATGCTGTTATTATGAAATCTGAATCAGTAACAAAATGCTTAAAATAGAAACTAGGGAATCAGAGAGTGGTTGTCCTGTCCAATGTAAACAGCATTTCCCCCTTTGACACAAGCGAATGTCCTTCCGCATTTATCCTCTCTACAACCCTGTGAGGTATGTGAAGCTGTGAGACATAGGCCCATATTGACCTAGCAAGCAGATACTTTGAACCCTGTTCTCAGTCTAAATTCTGCACTCTCGCCATTACACCAAACTGGTAATGCACAATGATCGGGTAAGAAATGGTTCTCTGAAAAGAAAATAATTTATTTCACAGAACCTATACAGATTGACAATCAGACAAATGCCAAGTTGGCCATTAAGGGAATCTGGATCTGCTTATGGTTTCGTCACTTATGGAGATGGTCTCTGCCTCTTTATCTCTGTAATTTAGTGAAATGTGCCTTTGAACATCCCCCAAATTGCCATTAAAGAATCCATTTAAACACTCCAGAGCATCCATGCTGTGTCATTTTTATGTCTCTTGTAAGGCAATTTATTTGCTACAAATTGCCCATTACCTGCAAATGCACAGACATGCCACTTTTAGGAAACACTTCAGAGCTCTGCACAGGTAACCGTGGCCACTCTAAGTGCTGATCACCTTGGGTCAGGAGAAGAAGAATGGGAATGGCTGGATAGATAGATGAAGGAAACACTGTGAGTGCAGCAGTGGTACACGTCCTTCTGCTGTACTTCTGGAGAGGAGCGAGCATTATGCAGAGAAATCCTAGGCACCAAATGTGGGGAGGGGATTGTCTCACATTCAGCCAGAAAAGGAGGCTCTTGCATATGCTGTAGAGGTGTTCATCTCAGGATAAGGACACTATCCCAGTGATCTACACTATCCCATGCTGGATAATTATACTTTGAAGTTACAAATTAACATTTAAAGTATTAGACATTAAACAGAACACAGTAATGCAGTCCTGGAATTAACACTGGCCACCCCTTCCTTCTTAATTTGTTAAGGATGGCCATGCTCCAGACATCCACATGCCAAGCAGTGTCCTAAACTCATGAAACTGTGTTCCTTCCTGCACCCCACAGATGGTCAGCCAATGATCAGGGAGATACTATCTGGAAGCAGCCATGCCAGCATCCCCTCCCTGGTAATCAGCATTGCCAGAACCATCAGCGTTGAGTGGCTCCGTCTGTCTGTCTCTTTGTCTTTCTGTAATTGGTGCAGGAGGAAGCTCCCGAAGGCGGGGTCTCTGTTGCATGTGTAGACTTAATCCAGATGGGTGATTTATTCACAGAGGGATCAGCCTTGCTTGATTGGGGCAGTGATGATGTGCCTTTATTAGCATATGGAATGGTGGTATCAGTCCTCAGCCACCACCTTCGGTCGCTTAATGCTGCTTTGTGCAGCGTTCCAAAACTTCACACAGAGAAAAACACTTCTCCTCACTGTGGGAACTGCAAATGGGATTTCAAATAAAAGAGCTTCATTAAAACTGGCATGGCAGCATCCTGCTGCTTGCTGACAAGGTGCTCCTGCTGCAAACAATATCCCCATCTCCCTCTCTCTCTCTGGCCCTTTCTACACCTAAGGATTATCCCAGGAAAATGGAGGAATCGTCCCTGCCTGCTCCCAGGATCCCCTGTGTGTCATTTACATGCACAGGGATGATCCGGGGGGGGGGGAAGCAGATGTAGAAACACCCCCCCCTCTCTTCTTCTGAATAAAGCATATTTGGGTGCATATTAGAGATGCATGCCAGGTTGTTTTGCACATTTTTTAAAAGTGTGTCTGTTTACAGACATATTTCGGGGGATTTATTTCATAGAATGCATCAACAGTCAGACATCTATGGATTTCCCACTGCAAATTTAATTTGGGTCTGGGTGGTATGAATCAGGTAAATCCATAGCAAAAGCTCAATGGAAAGGATTTCTCAACCATTCCTAGTATAGACAGCTAAGAATTTCTCTCACTGATCCTTCATTCCTGTTTCTTCAAAATCAGGCTACAATCAGGCCTAGTCATTACAATTACAATCTTGAAATATGGCAATTGGCACATTGGTTGCATCCCATGTGTATTTGGTTGTAGGCAATTATTTTTGTTATGTAGTCATTATGTTCCCCTTAAAAATCATTCCATGCTGACATTGCAGAGCTATTTGTTTTCGTGTTGGTGCTTCCAAAGAACCATATTCCATGACTTGCGAACGGAGAAGGAAGTCACAGAAATAAACACTCAGACAACAGAGTATGGGATTAAATAGGGCCTCTTTATTTATGCATGGAGATTCTCCCCTCCATGGATCTGTGCGTGACTGTGCGGGAATTAATCTTAACTCTTCAGGCAACTAGCCTGACCCCAGGGCGAGCCACTCTGCTGAAACAGGGGGTCGGATAATCCGGGCCCCTTTTTCCCACCACGCTTGTGTGTTTGGAGAGACCAACCTGCATCATCTCCACTCAGGCTGCACAGGCGAGTAGATGAGACAGGAAGGTCCCCAAAGGCAAACCATATCCTGACACGTGAGCTGCACAGTTCACGAGGAGCAGGCCTCTGGCTTGCCAGTCACCATAAAGGTGCCTGAGTGCTCACCGTCCCTATCCAAATTCCCGCACAACCCTGCCATTATAATCCACCTAGTTAACCTCCAAATCTAATAATCAGCTCCAGTATAGAGTAGGCGAAAATCTGCACATTCCTAAATGGCAGGGGAAATTCCTACTCAGCCCCTTCTGCAAAGAAGACAACTGGTTATTCCTACACTGGTTTATTGGGAGGGAGGGTGGGGACGAAAACAAAAGAGGCCAAGTGCCTCATGGGGGTGAGCCTTCAAAGCCTCGGCTCCTCCCCCACGTCACGAGGCAGCACACGCGCTGCTCAAGCAGCGTTTCTTTCTGCCTCCTCCCCACCCGCAAAAGCCGTCCGCCGCCCAAGCCGTTCCTGCTGGGCGGAGAACGGGCTTCTCGATAGCTTCACCAACTTCCTTTGGAATGCAATTTCCAAGGTTTTTGCCCTTATTCAGCTTCATCTACAATTTAATATGAAAGTTTAAACTCCTCTCCCCAAATTTGTTAGTTTTCCCCATGGTTGATGGCATTTCTTATTATTTGACAGTCAGCTAGTGTGACCATATGAAATGGAGGACAGGGTTTGATTTTGTTCTGACTTTATACTGTTAGTTTTACCCTACCCACTGCCTGTTTACCCTACCCTGTGCCTGTTTGCTTTCTCTTCCCCTCCTTATTGTTTTATTATGGTTTTATTAGAATGTAAGCCTATGCGGCAGGGTCTTGCTATTTACTGTTTTACTCTGTACAGCACCATGTACATTGATGGTGCTATATAAATAAATAAATAAATAAATAAATAAATAAATAATAATAATAAGGTGCATAGAAGAGGGAATTTCAGCAGGTGTCATTTCCATGCATGCAATACCTGGTGTGAAATTCCCTCTTCATCACAACAGTTAAAGCTGCAGAAGCCCTGCCCTCTTTTGTATCTGGTCACTCAACAAAAGAGGGCAGGGCTCCTGCAGCTTTAACTGTTGTGATGAAGAGGGAATTTCACCAGGTGCTGCAGGAGCCCTGTCCTCCTTTTCATATGGTCACCCTACACACAGCTTGCCATGTTTTATTCTTAACTGGATTAAAGCAATTGGGGCAATGCTGTAATTGGCGAGCTGGAGCAATGTCCCTACGAGGAAAAGCTACAAGAGTTGAGGCTTTTTAGTTTAGAAAATAAAGCAACTACAACTCCAAGCTGGAGCATGCTGGGAGTTGTAGGCCTTTTTTCTGTCTATGAATGCATAGGACTGCATCTTAAGACTGCCGTCTTAGGCAGTAGCCCACTTCTTCACTGCAAAACGACATGGGAGGGGGCAATTTGGAAAAGGGAAGCAGCAGGGGTGTTTTGCCTTTCCCCACCTCCCGTGCTTCCCCTCTACATCTCTCCGTATCGATTTCACACTTGAGGAGTTCCATGTGCATGTTTATCTCACAAACACGTTCCTAGAATTCCACCAGGGAAGTGGGTGGAGCAGCAAATGTGTTCGATTTCTGTGCTAAAAATCACCCCTTCCCCATGTGACTTTCTCACCTGACCTATAGGGTTCTAGATAACCGTGTGCTTCACAAACTTGCATCTAGAACACTATTGGGGTAATGGTATTGAGAATGGGGACAGATTGCAGCAGAAAATCAGGTGGAGAAAGAATTTATTCCCATTCTCTCTCTGCCCCCCCCTCACTTTGTTGCTTTTGCACTAAGAAAGAAAGCTGTCCAGCTTTCACACATTCCTCATTTCACAAAGGCCAATATTAAAACTGATCCAGGGTTTGCCTATTTGTTCTGAATATTTACAGATAGGCTGGTGGCACCTGTTCATAGTTCATGCTCCCAGATTTAGGCACTTCATAGGCCTGGACAGAAAGTTTACCCTGTAAATAGGGGTGGGTGAAACAATCTCTTCTAATCCATGTCACTTTTATATGCGTTCTCCTATAAATACGTTCCTTCCTGTTCCTGTAAATACATTCCTTCCTGTTTCTGCATTAGGGTTAAATCCTGTCTCAAGAGGAGAGCCTCCTTTATCTGCGGGGGCTCTCTCCCTCCTTGCATGTGGCAGAAACACACTTCCAGGAACACCTGAACAGGGCTTAAGTTCCTTAAGCATCCCTACATGGGAACACTCACCTCATGGATATGAGAGTGCCTTGGACTGCAAGAAGATCAAACCAGTCCATACTCCAGGAAATAAAGCCAGACTGCTCACTTGAGGGAATGGTATTACAGGCAAAACTGAAGTACTTTGGCCACATAATGAGAAGACAGGATACCCTGGAGAAGAGGCTGATGCTAGGGAAAGTGGAAGGCAAAAGGAAGAGGGGCCGACCAAGGGCAAGATGGATGGATGATATTCTGGAGGTGACAGACTTGACCTTGGGGGAGCTAGGGGTGGCAACGGCTGACAGAAAGCTCTGGCGTGGGCTGGTCCATGAAGTCACGAAGAGTCGGAAACGACTGAACGAATAAACAACAAAAAGATGCTGTCAGTTCTGAACTTTGTCTCTAACTCAGAGCTGTCACACCAACAGTCAAAGCAGATGTTTCTTAATCATGCAACATTCAGCTTATTTATTTATTTATTTATTTATTTATTTATTTATTTATTTTTATTACATTTTTATACCGCCCAATAATCAAAGCTCTCTGGGCGGTTCAGGTGTTTTGGCCTACAACTCCCATGACCCCTCTCACCATTGGCTGTGCTGGCTAAGGTTGATGGGAGTTGTAGGCCAAAGCATCTGGAGGGCCACAGGTTGCCCACCCTGCAGTTAATTACAAGAGTGTGTTGGGGAATCCTTATCTGAAATGTGTGCAGGGAGGGGAAGCTTTTGGTCTTTACTACCTAGCATGACCAGAGTTTAAATTGCATCCCCCTTGGCTAGAACACAGAGGGGGTGGAATCCCATTGGTGCCAAGCAATAGACACACACATGTGGACTAGCCCTTACTCTTCAATAGTATTGCTGAAGTTGCTGGAACTGTTCTAGAGTAAAAGAAATTCTAGAAGGGAAGCCATGTTAGAAAAATAAAAGAAGTGTTGGGGCATAAGCAGTGTAGGGTAGATTCGCCTCTGTCCATGAAAGCTTCTGCCACAATAAATGTGTGCATCAAGTAGCTGTTGTTGTTCATAGAATCATAGAATAGAAGAGTTGGAAGTGGCCTATAAGACCATCGAATCCAACCCCCTGCTCAATGCAGGAATCCACCTTAAAGCCCCACTGACAGATGGCTGTCCCGCTGCCTCTTGAATGTCTCTAGCGTGGGAGAGCCCACCACCTCCCTAAGCAATTGGTTCCATTGTCGTACTGCTCTAACAGTCAGGAGGTTTTTCCGGATGTCCAGCCGGAATCTGGCTTCCTGTAACTTGAGCCCATTATTCTGTGTCCTGCACTCTGGGATGATTGAGAAGCAATCCTGCCCCTCCACTATGTGTTATTGCTGTTTTTGTTGTTGTTGCTGCTGCTGTTGTTGCTGCTGTTGTTGTTAGAATAAAAAGTTTCACAATTCATCTCCTCTCTGCGTAGCATAAGTTCTTTGATGATTTAATTTAAACTTCATTGATTTCAAAGGGAAATCTGCAAGTCTTTAGTGCAATCTTATGCATGTCTACTCAGAAATAAGCCCCATTTGGCCAATTCACATGTAATGACAGCCCATGGGCTAAACAATCCATGGGCTGTTGGGACAAGCAGGATAGGGCAGGCATGCTGCTTGCCCACCACTTCTGTTTTTAATCAACAACCCACAGTCAGCTCCTTTGTAGGTTGCTGAGCATTTCATCCAAATCTGTGTGGTTTAAGGGCTAAACAACCCTGCGATTAACCCAACAACAAACAATGGCTTAGCCACTGGGTTGTTTGGCCCCGAAGGAGCCAATCATGGGTTGCTGAGCAAAAGCACAAGTGGGGTGTGTGCTGCAGTGGCACACTGGCTCTCACCCACTTAGCCCTCACAGCCCATGGTTTGTTTAGCCCATGCAGTGTCATTACATGCAAACCAGGTCATTGAGTTCAGTGGGTTTTACTTCCAGGTACGCATGCATATACAGTCAAATTGTACCAGAACCATTTCCATATGAATATGGATGGCATTTCTACCCTCTTGGCAAGAGCCAGAAGTTCCCATAAGTGATTACAATATACAAAATACATGCATTAATGAAAAGTAAGGATTCCCAAAAGACCAAAGAGAAAATTCAACATTTAGTGCAGCAATGTTTATTATTCGTTTGAGTCTGAATTTTAAAAAGGTTCACAGCTGCCAGATAAAAATATCTAGAAGTAATATTGAATAGAAAAAGGAATGTAAGGAGAGATTCAACAGAGAGCGCCACTGTGGAGGCACTTGAGAAAAATACCACAATTATATAAGGCACAATCAAACCATAACTTACAGAATCCATACCTCCGTACTGTAATATCACTTTTGTTTTACAAAACAGGCAGACACGACCACTGGTACCGATACATGACCAAAGGGGGAAAAACACTCAGCTGCAATTTGGATCAGCGTGTAATTTATTTCATTAAAAACACTTTTTAAAAAACATCACCCTACTTTGAAGATCTTGCTTTTATTTCCAGTGGAACAGAAGATCAGCACACATGAAAGCTTCAGGCAAGAGCTGCTGGGAGGAATATTATGTTTGATCAATGGGCAAATTTACTTAGGCATGTCTGTAACCTACTTTTAATTGTGCCGTTCCGCCTTGCACAGGCAAAAGGGAGGTCTCCTCTCCTATGGATTAGCTCACCCATTTTTTTAAGCACATACTTTTTGAGTGTGTGAACATCTCCCTTTCTGAGAATCAAATATTTTCTTTCGTTATTTTGTGGAATAGATTTTAATTTTTAAAAGCCTGCCTCTGGACATACTTCTGAAACTAGAGTACTCTTCTAGGCCAGTGCTTCTCTACTAGCATAATGTGTAGAATTTGCTGCTAGCTAGTTTTAACTCCATAAATTGTGGGCTATGGCTAAACAGCTTGGGCTGAGAACAGTGAACATGGCTAGACGAGGGGGGTGAGGGGGGGGATGATCTCACGATTTTCTGATCGCGAGATCGTCCCCCTTGTCTACACATGGTGCATGACATCGCACCCACCATTTTGGATTTTTTTTAATGGAAAAGGAGCACACGAGCGCTCGAACAAAACCGTGTGTCCCTCACCCCACCCCCAATGGGCACAGAGCTCCTGAGGAGCTCCATGCCCCATGCCTGGTTCCCGGCTCCTCGCAATTACTCATGAGAAGCCAGGACAAAACCGTGATGGTGGGCCACACATCCCACGGTCTCGGGATCATCCCGAGACCGCTTGGAAAACCAGGATAGAAGGGTAGGGCGATATCTCTGGGAAAGGGAGGAATCATGTGGACACACAGGGATGATCCTGGAGCGATCCCTGGGATACCAACCCATCTAGCCATGTCCAGCCTCTCTGGAGAAAGAGACTTTTCAGAATATTGATCAGCTGGAGAAGGATGATCCTTCTAGGGATGGGAGAATCCGGCCCTTTCTACACCTTTGTTTTTCTCCAGGATTGTCCCTGTGCATCCAAATGATGCACAGGGGATCCCGGGAGCAGGCAGGGATGATCCCTCCATTTTCCTGGGATAACCGAGACTTCAGTTATCCTAGTTTTACCCACAGTCCCAGGACGATCCTGAGGCATGTGTGTGGTGTGGGCTCCCATCTCAGCTTCTTCCCTCCTCACCATGAGTAGTGGGATTCAGCAGAGGGGGGAATCCAGGGATATTGGGGGGGGGAGTGGGGTCAGGGCATTGTTTGTTTGTTTGTTTTGTTTTACTTATTATTTTGCTGGATTTTAGTCAGAACCAGCCAAACTCTAAGGGAGCTATTTTGGTATATAGTTCAGCACATTGGATAGCTCCTTGAAAGTTCTAGCTAGTTCTAACTGAAATCCAGAATGGATTCATAGCCCCGCTGAAATCAGAGCTACCAGCCTCCACTGAGTTTGAGATTTTCGCTGATAAGAAAGCCATAATTTAAAAATTCACTGCACATTTGGGCAGGCCAGCATCCCAGATAGGGTCTCCCTGAAGCAGAAGGGATTTTTAATTTCCATGTGCATGTGTTTTGTAGCCGGAGTGCATGCATGTAAAGTTTTGAAGAGGGTGATTTCCATGCATTCAAAATCGAGAAATTATGACACTTTAACAGCTTTTCAGTGTCCCCAGGCTGAAAGTACAATGCCATATACTTTCATGGCATTGCAGCTTTTTTCTGCACTTTCTTGTACAGAGCTATCTGAGGGCCAGTTTGGAAGTTAGCGGGCCTTTTTAATGTCCTACATAACTTGGGAGGAAGATTTGTAAATATTCTATTACCCTTAGTGTTAAAGTCACATAGGACTCGAGTATCTGCAAATCCAAATACATGCATGATTTTCCCTTTCACTTTCCTTCTACCTCTTTTGAGAAGGGAAGGATTGTGGAAACAAGGTGAATACAGTTGTTCAAATAGATTTTTTTTAAGGTGACGCATACAAATGATCCCAAGAGATTCATGATTTTGGGTAAGTAGATAAAATGATCTGGATTTGTGGGGTTAGTAGACAGATCCAGGTCAAGATTTTGGAATTGATGGATCTGGACTTTGAATTTATGTTGTTTGTTGAGTAATGCTGCCTATAGGTCTGACATTTTTCAGAGAGCATCACACTGGTTTATAAATGGGCATCTTTTTCTTGAAGCTGCAGCTTTCATTGTCTCGAGGGCATATGAAGCTGCTACATTTTAAAGCTAAGCAGGCCTCATTCTATTGACTGCCTGAATGGGACACTGTCTGGAAACCCCTAGGAATTTGCACTGAGCTTCTTGGAGGAACAGGTGGGATGTAAGTGAAATTAATAAAATAAAGAACACCTGAGAAGAGACCAGTCTCTTTTTGGAAAATATGAAATATAGACAGATCTCTGTACAACCTAAGCTGAATGCAGGTCAACAGCCATGTATGGTGGCCCACCACAGGTGCCATAAAACTTGTTGTAGGTGCCCACCTAGGACGGCAAAACAGCAGTGTAGTGTTAAATTTTGAAGTGCAGACTCTCATCATGATTGTCCCCATAGCTGCAATCCCAAAGAGGGACCCATGTACAGACACAGACACAGACACAGACACACACATACACACACTGCAGGCAGCTGTGTTGATCCATACCAACAAAAGAACTTTAGTAGTTCTATGTCCACCAGGAGCAGGTGATTTTTTTGTTATGGGTCTTAATTGCCCAATCAAGTTCAGGATACCCCCAAATGCTTTGCATTACAACAGGGAACAATCTATTTTTAGTTGGAGGCCCAGTATTGGGCAAAAGGCGGGATGATGATGATGATGATGATGATGATGATGATGATGATGATGATAATAATAATAATAATAATAATAATAATAATAATAATAATAATAATAGAATTCATTCTCCCAGTCACTGTGAAGGTTGCAGCTAAAGTCAGAGGGGATGGAGAATGTCAGGGGGTGGCACAGCAGACAACATCAGTGCCCTCGCTGATAATAAAGAAGTGTTGGTGCTGTGTCCCTGTGAACCCTGTCTCCACTACACCACTGCTTCAAAAGCTGAAGATGCTGCCAAACATCTCTCATGTCACCAGGACTGACCAGAGGCAAAGGACCTCCTCCCGTTCATGTACAAAACCCAACTGGACTGGTAGTTTAATCTTTCTTCAACACTGGCACCCTCCACCACACCTGAAAGCAACAGGCTTGCTCAGTGGGTGGAGGGTGGGCTGCATAGCTTTCTCCTCCATCACCTCACTGTCACCTCCCAGAATCTGCTGCCTGAGGCAACTGGCAGGCTCACTTTGTCTAAACATAGGGCCAGCTCTGCAGACCACAGTACATGGTTGCTGGCTTCCATTCACCTTCGTGACTCACAGGCTTGTAGGACTGAACCCTAGCTTAAATCCTGCCACAAGTAGGCCACCGAACGCCAGGCATTGTAAAATGCCACTGGAACTGGCCCTGTTGCTGTCAATGGCACTGTTTGAGCAGCAAAACATTAAATCCCACTTTCCACAATGGAGAGAACAGAGGGCCTAGCGCCCTTTCCCACCATGGCTTTCTGCTTCTGTATCCTGCGTGAGTGTTATCACATGACAGATCAAGGGAGAAGAGGCATTTTCACACATGACACCAAGAATCCTTTCCTTCTATTGTAGAATGTCAGTCCTATCAGACATGAAGTGGGAGAGAACTGTTTCTAAAGTAAATGCATATTTTATACACTTAGTTTTGATCCCTAATGCATCATCACGATTTTAAAATCATGTATCTATCACTAAGAAAGATGTGAGTGTGACACGGTTTTTAAAAGGGCCTTGCTTCTCCATGGCCTTCACAGAGATAAGACATGTTTCCTTTCCTATATTACATTTCAAGATACCTTTCAATACGGGAGGCTCATGCACATTCAAAATCCAGTGTGTGTTGGATCCAGACTTAGAGCAAACCCACTGACACCAACAGCAGTAATAATCAACTTAAGCATTGTTACTTTCGAGGAGGGGTCTGCTCTAAGCACGATTAAGTATGGATCAAACTCAATGTCTGTTTCTCAAACTGGGATCCTGAAAAACTTATTGAATAAATTAATAAATAAATGTCTCCAGCCCTCATAGTTATGGAGAGAAACTTGCAAGTGTACCACCTTAGTACCTAAAAAGTTAGCAAATGGATAGGAAGCAGTCTTCCTGTGCCATGCCCAGTTCTTTCTCTTCCCGCCATGGGTATGTGAGCTCCTTACATGTTTTAATTTACTCCTGGCAATTTTAAGGGTCTGACTAAGATGTGCTCATATAAATAAAATATATGCAACACAGGCTCCAGAGCCAAAATTGATATTACTTTAAAATAAATTTGTATCTGGTCTTTTTGTCATTTTCCTTTAGAGTAGGCACATCAGGCCCAATCCAGATCCTAAATGCCCCCCTACCCGCCATGCTGGGGTTCTGATCTGGATACGGCTATTTATGCCCACTATAGAATAAAAAAATGAAAGTAAAATCTTTAGTAAAATCTTTAGCGGAGAGGAACATGAGCACAATAATTTTTCTTCTTCTGCCTCCTTTTTTGTCATCATGCACAGGTGCATTCCTATACAAACTCTTGCATTCCAGGAGTTGCATGTGGATGAATATACACTGTGCATGCTTGCATGTTTTAGAATCTGTAGCCTGGAGTGAAAACCCCAAGATAATAAACTCTCTTCCAGCCTTTTAGTAATACTTTTTGCAAAACATCTCAGGATTGGAAGAGAAGCCAAAAGATGCTTCTGAAAATCGTCGACCCCAAATTCATGTGGAACTCTGTCACTGGAATTTATTAACTGATAGCATCTCATGTATGTATCAGTCCCCCAGAACATTTGGAGATGAAGGGTAAGTTATACAACTACTTTTTTCCACTGCACAATGACGTTTTGCTCTACCGTTGTGAGATCTGTGTAGACTCTGAGTTAGTAAAAAGAAAAACATGTCAACACTGGCCTCCAGAGAAACCTGTATATTTTTTTTAATGGCACCTAATTTTGTGGTGGCCTCAGTAACACACCTTGGACCCTTTCATGAGGCCACATTTCCTAGGATAAATGCATGGGGAAATTGAGAATGCCAATAATCAGAGCTCAGTGAGAGTAAAACGATTGTGAGAACGTACACAAACCAGATCAAGACATACAGCTTCATATTAGCACGCCCATTTCCCGTTTCGCACCAGCAGACCCTTTCTACATGCAAAGAGCCCAGCTGCAGCCACTGACAACAAGAAAGTAGAGAATCCCATCATCTTCAGTAGTGCAGGTACAGAAGGTAAGTTCCTTTCCCAAAAGGTAGTAGTGATCGGCAGGGCTGGGACATCCTGGATGGAAGAACATTTAGCATTAGTGTGAGCTGGGCTGCTTTCTGACAAATGGAACAGCAGAAGCTCAAAGGCATCTGAAGCATAAACGCATTTAACCGGTTTGAGAAGCCTCTGTTTCTAAAAGTTTACCTCCTTGTCTTATTGCTTCCCTGCAGTTCTATTGAAAAGGTAGGAGTGAGGATGGGCGGTGAGTGGGAATTTTGTTTGGTCTGTGTTTTTAAGTGAACTGACCTAAATAATACTTCCAAAAATAATATGCAGATCAGAACACAGTCATTCTTCAGATTGTGCACTTCCCTGAATTTTGTGATATTGTTCTCAGTGCAAGGATTGCATACAGTTTTTAGGGGAAACTGTACAAAATGCATATTTTAGGGGGAACTGCATACAAAAATGAATATCAATCCCCATGCCTTTCCTTTCTTTTTCTTTTTTCTAAAAAAAAAGATGGATGCAGAAATGGGATGGAGCAGAATTATTTCTGAAGACATGCAAAATTGACCCAGATTGGAAACAGACCGATTTGTCCCTCCCTAGTTAGGAGACACTGTTTACAAAAGTGATGAACATTGCATCTCACCAATGGAATGATAACAAATAAAAGCTTGCACGGCAAGTTCTGTGTGCTGAAATTCCCTCTTCCACAGAGCAGTTAAAGACACAGGAACCCAGGCCACGTTTGCATCTGGCCATCATGTTGAGAACCATGCCATCTCCTAACTGGGCGCTGTTGCTAAACACCACTGTGCCAAATCACTGGAAAGTGGCACAGATAAGTAGTGGGATGAATGAGAGAGAGGACATTTTCTCATTCATGTAGTATTATAATTCATATCTTACTAGAACTTGGGGTGGGAAGTGGCGTGGGAAGTGGGGGGGGGGCACAGAAGCAAGGAAACCACCAAATGACCAGTGGTTGGAGGAAAGCGTGTGTGGCCTTCTGGATAACTCCAGAAGGCCAAATTGGGACCAATTTAGGCATGCTTGAATTGGCCTGCAGGCCCATACCTTGGTGTTCAATGTATCTCATAAGGTAATTGATAGATGCCTGGTTATATCAGATAAATGCAGCACCACTTCACCTCAAACCATCATCACCATCATCATTATCATCACCATCAATATCATAGGAAAAATGGCATACTTACATGTGATTCTGGTTCTGACCTCCAGATTTCTCCTTCTGAAATTTTCCCCATAGAGCACAATATCTAAAAAAAAGAAGATTAATCTTATTAGTTCTTCAAAGGAAATGCACAACTTCCATATTCAACTTTAAAACAGCTACTGCCAAATAGCTTAGAAGGTAAAGGCTTAGAAAATAATGATACACCAAAAAGCATGGTGAAAATGCATTCCTAATCTTGGAATGCATTCCAAGATTTCTGACTAGGTTGGATCAAGCCACATGAAACATTGCCCCCATGTAAATGGACATGGGGACAAATCCTGCATCTGCAAAGAAAGTCAAGTTTGAACTGGTTCTCAAATGAACTATTTCTAGGCAATGTTTTGGAATAATGCAGCCCCATCCACATCCCTACATTTCAATTCCAAGTTTCCTGTCCAATTTGATGCTCTCTTCTGATGACACAGCCATCAGCGGAGGCCCCGTTCTTCATCTCACTGCCAACAGATGTTCAGTTGATGGGGCAGGGTCCAAACTCCCCCCAACTCCATGGGAGTCTATGTGGTCCCCACTTTATTGGTATCCTGGTATATTGAGAGTTTTCCATTTCACACCTCCTGCAATTTTGATTTTGGCTGCTGACATTTAGCTTTTGTTGTTTGCTTGTTTTTATGGGATGTTTTGGTGATTATACATTTTAATTTGGAATCTTGCAAACTATCTTGAGAAGGGTCTTTTAGGGCTCAATTGGGAGCTATAAATATTTAAAATAAACTTGCAAACAAGTCCAATTGGCCTTTATGAAGACCTGTTTAAAATGTCCATTAGGCAGCAGACCCTGTACCTCTTTGGCTGCTCTCTCTCCAGCCTGCACAGCCCCTTCCATGTAGCCACTCCATTCTGTAGCCGTCTCCGTGCCTGCAAAGAAGATCCTTCCAGCTGGCTCCCGAATGATCCTTTAAAACAAACATCGAATATGAAAAGCAGGAGGGATACATTTCCTTGATCATACGTTAGGCAAAGGCATTCATATCATTCTAGCACATGACTTTTGTAACCTGTGGCAGATGGTTTCTGGCCTTCTTGAGCTTTCTCCAGATATTTTGGGTCAAAAATGCAATTAAGATGCACATTCAAAAGTGAAATAGCCCCACCGCCATCACCATAAAGCTGCTATTCAGATCAGCCGGGAACACTCCCCTGGCACCAATTAAAGCTTCCCTCTGATGCAAACAATAGCTTCAGGGTGGTGATGGTTTTCATCAGGACCACAGCAGAGGGTGAAGAATGGATTAAACTCTCTCTCCCCAACTTCAGTGGCTCCCACCACCACACACAGTTGCTATTTGCATTTTTTAAAACCTGCATGTTAATTGCATTCATGCAATTGACATCTCATCTAGTTTGGCTCATGGATAGCAATACTCTTAACAACACTATGGCCTAAAAGCATTAGCAGAAGACATTGCTATGCTAGCGGAGCTCCTTTGCCTTTTCCTGTTGTGTAAGCGCTAGCAGACCACTTTGCAAAACTCAGATCTGCATAACTGGATTCTTCCCTTACACATACCTCACAACCTGGACTCCACTAGCACAATGTCATTTACCTTGTGGGTGTAGATCTAGCAGTTTATATGTTTTTAATAAGGACTAAGTTGTGGAAGCCAAAGAAAAGAGAATAATTAGTGATGCATCACTTGCCATCAAACTGACGCATTAAAACACATGCAAGCATAATACTGATTAAAGCACTCCTGTGAGCAGCAGAGAACATGGTTTTTTACTGCTGTTCGCAGTGATCTGTAAGGCCTGTATTTTCCAAGCACATGTTTAAAAGCAGTCAGCTTGCTAAGGGAGGTGGTGTCCTGAAAGCAGTCCATGAACCCCTCTTGCCCCACAAGACAGGACTTAATTATCTATAAGGGATCATTTGCAGAAATCTTTTATACCACAAGTCACTGTATGCACAACCCATACCCAGCACAGTACTCTTCTGCTGCATGCTTGGGATGTGATACATCATGGAAATCAATGCACAGAAATCTCTCAGTTCACATCATCCTTTTTTTGTTCCAGAGCACTTAATTCTGACATGAAAAGCCAAGAACATTTATCAATAAATCTGTTAAAATACTAATTTACTAACATATTATAAACACAGATTTTAGCTGGATGTTAATTAAAGCTGTTGCATGTGAAAAAATGCTTCCTTCTGATGGCATTGATATAAGCACGAAACATGTAACTCTTTTTTCAGGCAATATACTTAAAACATTTCTAAATAATATATGTATTATTTTGAATGGGGGAAGTTATCGTCATTAAAGATCCACAACATTTCATTCAACATCGAGGTGTGGGAATATCTGTTTAATTAAAGTATAAAAATGTAATAAATAAATAGATAAAATAAAATCCTATTCACACTTTCCCAGGAGTAAGTCCCATTGAACACAGTAGGATTTACTTCTGGGTGAACATGAATAGAACTGAGCTATATGTAACCAATTAACTGGTTAAAGACATGGACCCTGTTCAGATGACATGCTAAGCCACGGGTGTTAGGCACTTTGAGCTAAACATTATGGCTTAGCATATGTGTAAACCATTCCTAACCATGGTGGCTACATAACCCTGGTTTAAACACACTCGCTAACCATTTGCTGCAAAGAGTTAGCGGCCTAACCATGGCTTAGCATGTTGTCTGAATAGGCCCATGGTTTTCAATCAATGGCAAAACATGAATCTGTTTACAGCTTTCATTAATTCCTGGGGGAACAACAACAACAATCCCCCTCAGTCAAGCCAACCTTGAATCCCCAGATAATGTTGGAATACACCTTCCATCAACCCCAGCCAGCATGGCCAATGTCCAGGTATGACAGGGGTTGTAGTGCAATAACATCTGGGGACACAAGGTTAGGAAAAGCTAAGTTAGAGAATGGCTTTTCTGATACTATTATCCAATCGTATTTCTGTCTTTTCTTCTCCTGAGCTCCTTCATGAGACATCCTTGCTTATTGTGACCATACCTTCCAAACTGAGTCATTATCCCTGGTGGGAAATAAGCTGTATAACATCCTCCAGAATACTGCTCTTCACACCAGTTCTTCTCTTCATAGTGGACTGGCTACAAAGGCACAAATAACAAAATAAGAAGGAGAAAGGAAAACCAAGAAAAAGCTTTTTAAGAAGCAAAGCACAGCAGGAACCCTTTTTTAAAAAAAAGAAAAGAAAAAAGCACAAATCACAATTAGGGATATATGAGAAATTCATTTCAATTTGTTTTCGATCAGCATTTTATCCAGTTTGCATCTTCCAGACTGAACACGGACTTGGACATAATATGTTTCTGTATTCTGTTCATTTCCAAACTCCCACAAATGTCTTTGACAGCATGCGTATATTTGAAAAATGCACATGAAAAATGTGCACTTCGGAAAAATGCATCCCAATGATGCTTTAATCAATGGGAGAAGAATGCATACTTTTAAAGAATGTGCACAAGTGATGTGTACATTTTAAAAAATACACACAAAATTTGCATGGTGGTTTATGCGAAAAGGAAGAAACAAGGCTCACAATCAGATATGGATATGGAACAAGCTTCGAGATGGAATTCAGAGAATTCGGTGAGCGTGACTTCCACTGATTCATACCTCCCCAGTCACAGTCAATGGAACGTTCTGAAGATACCTGGTGATGTCCTCCTATATCACTATACAGGCCTTTCTGAACCAAGCACTCTCCATATGCATTGAACGACAACTCCTATTAACCTAGCCAATAAGGACAATGGCCAGTCTGGCTGTGGATGATGGGAACTGTAGTCTAATACATCTGGTGGGGGCAGTTTGGGGAAGACTGGATTATATCCTTCTGGGAAACTTCTAAGTTTTATAGCCAGAACAAAAGAAACACCAACATTTTATGCTTGATTTCACCTGGCTGTCCTTAGTATCTGGAAACAGCCCTTTTCTGTTATTAACATTGTACTGAAGTGCTTTTTATATTGTATACATAAACAAACATTCCCCACTGAAATAAATAAGAGAGGGGGGAAATGACATATGTGTATTAAAATCATATATCATATAAAAGAAGCTCTCCTGAGTTATAGCTAAAAGTGATCCTATTTACCTTCTCCCCTGGCATGGTTCAATGATGTAAGTTGCAGTCCAATGCATCTGCAGGGCCCCAAGTTAGGGAAGGCTGGTATAAGTCTCTTAGGATTCAATATAGAAACATTTATCTATCTGAAGCCACCTTGAGATGCCTGGTGCTGGGCAGGTGCTCCCCATGGCTGGCAGAACCTCCAGTTTATTAAACTTGAAGATTTGCTAAGGCTACATGAGCAAGACACCACTTCCTAGTTCAAGAGTGAGGAGTCAGTAGTAGCCTTAAGGGCCAATTGTGTTCTTGCTCATCCCCTGGGGGATCATGATGTTGGGGCATGCGGGGTGGGGGTGGGGGTGGGCCCCTCCAACCCTCACTCCCTCTCTCTCAAAGTCCCTGATGTCATAGGGGTGTCTTTCTCTGTGCAGAGAGCCACAGAATTCCTTAAGAAGGTTAGCTAATAATCCCTAAGGACAGTTATATGAGTCAAGGGAAACCAGAAGTATTGTAGTACATATGTATTGCCAGGAGAAAATTGTTTGCCTTCCTCCATTGTCTGTAACTTTGTTTAATAAGTATTTACTGGCTCTCATATAGAATTGCAGACATAGCCAACTATCTAATACGCAATAACAGCTGTTAATATTTTGTATTATATTTTGGAAATCAATAAACTTTGGAAATTCATATACAGCTCACAAAATGATTGCTTTATGAATCCTCTTGTGCTGCAAGAAAAGAATATTCTATGGAATTTCAGTGCTTACATATAAGGCTTCCTGTGATCCCAACACCTTTGCATAGAGCTCACAGATCCGTGTTTTCCTATTAGAGAAATATTAAATAGATATGCATTGCTAATCTGAACTTACTTTAAAAGGAAAAAAATAGTTTGATCTGAATTTGGATTTTAACACACATGTTTTCAAGCAAGTTCCCCCCTCCTATCCTTCCACTACCTGCTTTTTGTAACATTTTGCCTGATGAAGAGATCTGGAGATCTCAAAAACTTGAATCTTCTTTCGGTGATCTTTCGATTGCCTGAATAAAGGTATTACACTAATATGGGTTTCATCTGTCAATGTAACCCTCAGCCGAGTAATTAACTATGCATCAAACTAAACACTTTAAACTTGGCAAACAGACAAATGTTCTAGATTCTGGTTTTATGTGCTAATCTTTCAAAGCCAGGAGGCATTTTTAGAGACAGATATGTTTTCACTCACCAATAAACAGCTCTGTCCATTTATGGTGCTCCCTTATAAATAACTTTGGCATCTATTAACTTCACAGCAACAAGGGTTACTCAAGGGACACAGGTGCTTAACAGCACACTGACAAGTAAGATAGCATCACATTTATGGCAGTCTAAAATGCTAAATGCCATATCCACCAATAAATTAGTACAGTTAAATAAATACAGCTTTTTCAAAAGACAACTTTCCTACCAAACGAAATATAAAAGTCGCCTAATCTGACATGTTCATGCTACTTATATTGGAGTTATTGTTTGTTTAGTATATTTCTAAATTGTCCAATAGAAATTATCTCACTGGTTGTACTGCCACTACACCAAAACAAATAATTTGAAAATCAGCATACCCTAAAGCATAAATGCAATTGAGGGACTTTTACTACTAATAATAATAATTCAGTAATGCCAGTTTGGGACTCATAATGCAAATGTAATTATGTCTTTAAAAAGTTTGAAGGATGTCTTCAATAAACACTGGCACCAAAAGGGTGGTTTTTTGGTGTTTTTTTTTTTGCATTTCCCATCCTTAATTTGAATAAAAAAACCTACCCTGGCTGGAATGTATGATCAGTTTTAAAATGGCACACTTACACTTTCTAATCCAAGAGTGAGCAGACTTCAGGTTTATGAGATCTACTACCTTTTTATTTTGGTTTATTGAAACTCCATGATCCACTAACCCAGTGGTTTATTTTTTATACCTTTCTTCTTTAGTGAGATGAGTCAATCTTCTACACTTCCGAGCAAGGATGAAGCTAAAATTTAAAATTACCAAAAGGAAAAAAAAGGAATAAATTAAGAAAAACTTAGAGGAAAATCTATTATCACATCATAAATACATTTTAAAATGCGGCCACATGGGTCCAGTTGAATTTTAATATGATGTCCTAAAATGCTTTTTCAAAACTTTCAAAACTTCTGATGGCACCTTTCTATATTAAATGGCAACACTGAAACACAAAGCATGGAGTAGCCATGTTTCTTTTTTTCCTTCCACACTTCTAGGACACTGCGAAAGGGAGAAGTATACTTTTGCCCATGGAAAAACCCAATGACACCTCAGCACCAGTTTCTGGAGAATATGGGTACTATTTCACCCATGTCCTGTTTACGGACATCCTAGAGGCAGCTGATTGGCTTCTGTGGCAACAAAATGCTGAAATAGAGAGGCCTTTGGACTGATCCACCACAGCGCTTATATTCTTATATACAGGTTGGGGCAGCAAACACACCCCGCACATGGGAAATATGAAACTCCTCCCTCTCCCATGCATGAAAAAAAAAGATTCATGTTTTCTGTTTCAGTACTTCTATATGATAGGGTGACCATATGAAAAGGAGGACAGGGCTCCTGTATCTTTAACAGTAAAGTGGAAATGGGAATTTCAGGAGGTGTCAATTGAAGTGGGTGAAATTCCCTCTTCATCACAACAGTTAAAGCTACACTAGCTCTAGTAAAGTGGCCACATACAAAAGAGGGCAGGGCTTCTGCAGCTTTAACTGTGTTGATGAAGAGAGAATTTCACCCTCTTCTATTGACACCTGCTGAAATTCCCTTTTCTACATTACTGTTAAAGATACAGGAGCCCTGTCCTCCTTTTCATAGGGTCACCCTACTATATGACATATGAAGATGGGGCAAAGTCTAACATATTAGGCTGAGACAAAATAAATCCCATTAAATCCCATTCTGAGGGCTTTTCTGCATGAGTCTTTTAATCCACAGCTTTACTGAGGCTTCTGCTTCTGGATGGAATATGTGCTACCTCCAGTATTTCTGTGAACCGCCCAGAGAGCTTCAGCTATTGGGCGGTATAAAAATGTAATAAATAAATAAATAAATAAATATTTGAGGCAGTAAGCATACCAGTTGCTAGGGAACGTGGATGGGAGGGTGCTGTTACATTTGTGTGCTGCTTGTGGGTCCCTCGCCAACAGCTGGTTGGCCACAGTGTGAATAGAGTGTTGGACTAGATGGACCCTCAGTCTGATCCAGCATGGCTCTTCTTACATTCTTGTCACTTTTTTCCTGGTTTTTTTTCCCTTCTCTGCTTGTCTGTATGTTCCATTACATTATCTCTAGGTGGCATTGTGGTACAGCGAAATAGCATAGCTACACTAGATTTTAATTCTGCCATTCCCTAAAATACTGGACTTTTCCTGATCAAAAAACCCTGTGAAAATAGTTGCAAAGACCAGGACAGACCCTAGTAGATAATGATGTTGTGTAAAGCACCCGCAAACTACTGTGAGTGAAGAATCACAAGCACACAATAAATGCCGTGTGTAGAAAGGCTTTTAATGCACCAGGATTCTTCTTCATGGACAACTTTGTATACCACATAGGAAATAAAAGACCACTGTTTGGTATTAAGGTTCTTTCCCATAAAGAAATATGCTCCAATAATATGGCACATACTTCAGTCAAGCCACAGATACGTTTTTCTTCACATTTAGGCTCTGCTTCTCTCCCTTCCTCTTTTACAAGTTTCAGAAGGCAATGTTTGGGTATTCCTTACCCAATTATGGCTGGAAAGCTTCCGTCAGGTTTGGTGTCATCTAATGTCAAACCAATAGCTGCTTCCTCATCTTCAATGATCATAGTACCACAGTAATCTGAGGAGGAGTGAAAAGTGAATGTAGATGTCAGTAGTCCTGGTAATTCCAATGACTATTAGATTAGAATTATGAGCATCTAATAAATACCTCATGCCTTTTAACAATACCTGCCAGGTGCTTTATTAACAGGGGCAACACAGGAATATTAATTAATTGGGATGCACATGCAGCCATTTAAATATTGCAGGAAGACTTAATCACTGGGGATGGCACCCACAAGAGCCCTAGAGCAGCTGGGAGAAGGCTACGATATGAAAGGGCACTCAGCATTTTGCCAGAGACCCAGCAAGAGGTATTTCCCTCCTTTGTGCCAGAAATCCATTAACTGTGGTGATGTCAAGAGTTGAATCCAGAACCATACGCAGGCAAAATAGCAGGACTTTGCAGGACTACGGACACTAAAGGCCTGTAAGAATGCCCTGAACACCCACCTACCAGTACTACCATATCTCATTCAGAAGAGTCTGATCTGAGACCCCTTTTTAAAATTCTGCATTCATCATGTGAGCTAGTAGCATACTTTTTTATTTTAAGGAAAGTAGGAATTCTTGGAGTGAGTGCCCCGTTGTGGGCTTCTGTGGCAAACTTGCAGGCACAGAGAATATCCACAGGTTTGGACATAACCTAGTGTAACACATTCATCATAAAGGTAAGAACATAACTCCATCTTGGGAAGAACCTCCCCAGAGAGGCTCTGACGACTTTTCAGCAGGAGACAAATGCCTTTTTCTTGTCTTAGACCTTTTAGTTGCATTCTAAATGTTGATTTAATGGGAGTTCTTTATCTTGGCTCGGTTTTGACTTGGGCTAGATCTACACTACTGCTTTATAGCAGTATTGAAGTGCACTGATAATTGTTGGGACAGAAGACATATTCCATATACCACTGTCATAGTGTTATTTCCTGCTTTTTATTCCACATTGGTAATGATTTGACAAAAGGTGAAGATCTGGACCTTCTGCTGTTTTAATGCTATTGTTTGTTTTATTTGCTTTTCTTTCTTTCTTTTTTTTTAAAAAAATATTTTTTAGCTACTCCGGGTGGGAACCCTTTCAAGGTTCAAGAGCAGGGAATACCTAAGTTAACCCAAGATGCTGACGAAAAGAGAGATGAGAAGAATGTGGAAGAAAAGTACATTTTAAGTCACTTCAATTTATATTTGTTTGTATTGAAGTCCCCATCACATGGATACATACATGATGAAAGGCTCATCTACACCTATGAGCCTTCCAGGACTCAAGGGGAAGGATCTTGGGCTTTACCACTTCCAGGATCCTCCCCTTGGGTCCATATGCCAGCTGTCGTCCCAGAAGCCAACAGGGACATTCCAGTGTGGTGCAGCTTCTTCTCTTTTTTTTTTAAGGAGAGCCCTTGTGAGCCTGCACAGCAGTAAGTAAAAAAGAAGAAGAAATGGGGAACTCAGTTCCACCATCCAAGGGATGGCAAAAATGCTGCCCCCCCACCGCCGATGGGCATGGAGCCATGCCACGCAGCTCCGTGCTCGTTTGAGGACCCAGGAGCCCGCAGTACACCACATGTGGTCCTCTGGGTTGTCCTGGGACTGTGGGGAAAAATGGGAAAAATGGGAAAATGGTTGCAATTATACCAGGAAAAGTCTCTGGTCATCCCTGGTCCACCCCAGGATCCACAGGGATGCACAGGGATGACCTAGAGACAAGCCCAGGATAAACATATGGTGCAGACATGCCTGAGGTTGTACGTATTTGCTTTTACTAACACATTTTTGAATAATTCTGTACTAGTGAAAAACTGCAGTGGGGGTGAAATCATCCTTAAACACACACACACACACACACACACACACACACACACCTTGAAGATTGGGAAAAGCTGTTAGAAAGTTCTGAAATTCCTTTTAAAATTTTGACATTGTTCACAAATATAGATTACTATAAAGTGAAACATGTTATCCCCCAGCTCATTACTTTCCTATCCCTTCAATTAACATGCAATACCTTTTTTCCTCCAGAATGCTTCCGTGTAGTACACTATACATTTGATGACTGATCCCATAGGAATCCGGTTGATCAACTGGTTTCTCATTGGAGGCAAGGGTGGGTTGAAGTGAATCTTCATGCTAAGTGCTGGAGGGATGGCACTAATAACATACTGGGCCTTGAAGAGAAATGCAAAGAGAATTAAAACCTGTTTTGACCAGTTATATTTGACAGAAACCAGTTATATTTGACAGAAAATTTGACTCACATAAATAAGGATACATATTTCTCATTGTGTTATGGTCATAGAAGTCATAAAATGACAAGCAAGATGTTAGATAAATCACAAAAATAAAACTTCTGCGCTTTTCTTAATGTTTGCAAAGACTGCCAAAAAAAGCTCCTTGCGGGAGTGTCCGTATGATGCTGCATTGGAAGGTGATTAGCTCAAAAGCCCACAGCATCGCAGCTGTGAGACAAAATCGAAAATGCTACTTGAAGCAGGAGGGAGTGGGGGCTATTTGGGAAAACTGCAGCGCCAGCGGCCGTTCCCTTGTCAAGCCTGTGGTGAGCTATGCCTACTGGATAACCCCTGGAGAACTCAGAGCAGAGGTTAAAGTCACAGTAATTCGAGACTTTGAAAATTCAGTTTTGGAGGGGGGGGGAATCTCAACACGGCTGCGAGCTGACGGCTGCGTCAAATAGCCAGTGCTGCACCACTGCACAGCCACTATGGGCTTAATAGAGCATATAGACACCCTCGGATTACGTTTGATACAAAAGCCAAAGCATTTGTGGGGGTCTTCAATGTGTGGTCTTAGTCTTGAAGATGTCCTCTTAATTGGTACCTAAGTATTCATAAGAAGATGGCTGCAATTTTTCAATCTAAATTGTTGTATAATGTCTCTACAGCCTTATTCTACAAGCCATAGGATTGGATCCAGATTTAGTTGTGTGCAACTGGGCTTGAGGAAGTGGACTTTCCTGCCCTCCTTCTTCCCCACGGCAGCCCCTTCAACCACATGAAAATACTTCATAGAGGACCAGGGGACCCTGCAGAATGGGGTGAGCTGTGGTAGAAGGAGGGGGATGGGTATTCCTGGAAATCAGGCCAAGGCCCCTCCTGTGAGCAGAGCTCTTCTGTCAACAGAAGGCAGTTCCTGGATCCAAGTCATAAACTAAAAATAGAGTAACCCAGTCTTAAGCCTCAGACTGCTCATGCTTGTAATGACAAGCCATGGTTTGCTGACATGTCAAATGCAGCCAATCTGGGGTTTGTGGGTTGTTGTTTTTAACAACAACAACAACAACAACAACAACAACAACAACAACAACAACAGAATAGCATGTAATATGTCATTTATATATCTTGCCCTTACATGACCAAGAGAACCTTTCTAGAAGTTAGAATTCCAAAATGTAAATCACCTCATAAGTTTCATGGTCCAATGTCTCCACTACGACATTTTCACCTGTCTGATCAATATAGGTTACAGGCTTCTCTAATTTAACACGATCTCTCAGGTAGTCCATAATCTTCTCACTAATTTGCCCAGAACCACCAATAAATTTCCTCTCCTGGAAGACAGATAGAGAAAATATAGTATAATACAAAAAGCAGTGGCTTCAAATAAAATCCATATGGAACATTGACCTATAAAAATGCAATAAATAAAATAATAAAATAAATAAATACAACAAAATTATTTTTTTATTTTTTTCAGTTCGAGCTGAACTACCCATATGTATTATATTGAAATACAACTTCCAAATACCATATACACTTCCTTCCATACATTGTCTGAGGGAATGATTCCAAGGCATCACTTTAGAGAGTGTAGCTTAGGGCATAATCCTATGCGTGTTTAGACAGAAATAAGTCTTACAACGCCCAGCATGTCCCAGCCAGCTATACTGTGAGTTCTAGGATTTATTTCTGTCTAAACACGCATAGGATTGCGCCCTGAATGACTATAATTTTGCTGTGATATATATTACATATGCCTGCAGAGTAACACTTGTGTATTGAGTAGCTTCTGGTGGCATAGCTGTGAGAAACAAGTGAGGCAAAGTATCAAGCCAATGGCTAGCTCTCAGAGTTCACTGGTGAAGCACAAAGTTTGCATACATAAGCTCTTTGGTTCAGTTTGGTTTTAGGCATCTCCATTATCTTGCTCAGCAAAGACTTCAGGGCCTTAGCTAGACCTAAGGTTTATCCCGGGATCGTCCCAGGGTTGTCCCTGCCTGATTCTGGGATATCCTGTGTGTCATTTACATGAAGAGGGATGACCCCGGGATGATCCTGGGATAAACCTTAGATCTAGCTAAGGCCCAGGTCTGGTTTGGGTGCTTGACAGATGATGTCTGTCGAGAGAGAGATGGGGGAGCGTGACCCAGTGGAGAGTCCTTGATCTCTTAATGACTTCTGATACCATCTAGGGTAGGCAATAGAGCGCTATTGGGGACCAACGGATCCCCCAAAACCATATTTGATGCTCATCAAGGTGCCTTACCCTTCCCATTTTTTTAAAAAAATTAACATGTTTTCTTTCCAGCAGCTGGGACCACATTCAGCCCATGAGGGCTTCTGGGCTGTGTGTCAGGCACAGAGACATTCTTAGGATATGAAGATGGTGAATGCAGATCTTCAGTTACTGTCTGGATGGGTGCACAGCAGTCTTCAGCAAATGGTACCAATAACATTTGTTCAATTTTAAATGCATTAAATTGCCATCTGGTGCACTGTGAGAAGATTCTGTTCTGTGTTTCCTGAGAACTGAGAAATTATTGCGATGATGGTCAAGCACAGAAAGGACCAGAAAAAACTGATGGCTTACAATACCTGGCCTCCATTGGTTGTGGAAAATATCCTGGCTGTCCCTCCACACTGTTTAATGTACCACAGGAACCAGAGGGCAGAGACCTCATGTGGCTCAGAGGTAACATCAACGTTCACAAACAGAGTGGCAAACCGCTTGGCAGCACTGCGTGCAAAACAAATAGGGAAATAACCTTAAGTCAGATGATGTTATTTGTCCTACTTTAATCTCTAGAAGATAGAAAAACCATGATCCTCGGAACCTTCATCTCTAGTTACAGTGAAAAGTAGCAATTTATCTTGCAGTCAGTGAAACGGCTTGTCCCCCATCATTACCACTGAGAGAGGTTATCAAAATATCTGAGAAAAACATACATTCTACAGCAAGACTCCTGGTCTTCATGGGACTTTGAAATGTTCGTGTGCAAGTTCCTCTTCTCTTCTTTTGAAACTGAATGGCCCAGGTGTCATGCTTCACTTGTGCCTAATTGTCTTTCTACTAAAGAACTCAGAGCTAGTGTAGTGGTGATAGTGTATTCCCCCCCCCCCAAAAAAAAAAAGATTCCTGACATTCTCTTCTTTGTTAGGGAAAGACGTTTAACAAAAAGTGTGTCTCTGTGTATGTGTGTGTGAGAGAGGGGGGGGCTCTTGGTGGAAGGGAGATAGAAAGGATCCTGTTCTTGCTAGTGAAATCTGATCTCTCCACTACCTCTTCCTTCTAGGCGTTAAACTGAGAAGTGCTGCCAGGGTTCAAGTCTACCTTCCAGTTAAGCCCTTCACTAACTATTTCTCAACTTGGAGGCTTTGAAGGCACAGATTGACTGGAAATGAGACGAGAAATGGAGGTAAAAGACAGGGGCCAGTGAGGAAAATCAGAAAATTGTAGAAGTGTGTGTATGTGTGAATGTGTATGTGCGTACACACACACACACACACACACACAGAGGCACTCAGCAGCCAGTAGAAACTTAAAAATTGGGACTGGCACCTGGGACACAATTTTTTATGGAGAGGAAGGCTATCCATGGCTACTAGTCATGAGGGCTATACATTCCCTCCAGTATGGGAGGCAGCAGGCCGCTCAATACCAGTGGCTGGGGGATACAAGCAAGACGTTGCTATTGTGCTGATGTTCTACTTGTGGGCTTCCCAGGGGCATCTGCTAGACTAGAGCAGCATTTGGTTTGATCCAACATGGCTCTTCTAATGCTGCTGAAAATTTAGTTTGGGACATTTCTATAACACTATTGGTTTATAGTGTAAATATATAATTAAAGTATAACTATAAAGAGAGAAGGGGTATCAAAGGAAGGAATTGCATGGGGGAAAATGTAAGAAAGGGAGATGACTGGGTCTGACCCATAACAAGTCCACATACATCCTTCTAAGTTTAGACGGAGCTTATTTTAATGCTGCTTTTACGAGCTGTATTTTTATTGTGATGTTTTATTGCAGTGATTTATTATTATTTTTATATTTTGTTTGTGAACCACCCTGGGAACCATTTTGACTAAACAGAAAGGTCCCCAAAGTCATTGTCGTCAGCAAATGGCATGTCAGTTGCCAGGGTCAAATTTAAAGTTTCCAGTAGCTCCTCGGTGCCTGTGCTAGTATATTTTACACATGCGCATGCATACACAGGCTCACATAAATGCTCAGTATGCAGAAATCTGGTGGATTTCAGTTAAAGAGGCCTAGCTTTAACTGAAATGTCCCTTTTAACATTTCATTTGCCATTCTATGTGCCATCCAGAAAATTATCCTTATATTGAAAACAGGCTAGTTTTTAAAGATCCCTTAATCTTAATTGTCTTGTAAATTGAAGGAGCCAATTACACATCAAACAAGTGAAAACAAAAGGGAAAAGTCCATTTAGGCATTTTTCTTGTTTTTTAATTATTTCCAGAAACCAACATCTTCCGTTTGTTGCTAGCTGAAAGAGCACACTATGCTTAAGGATGGAGTTGGCCTCTGGGGAGACCTGACATTTTGATCATTTTTCATGCATGTTATGACAGTAGAGTAATATTTCTAAATGGTCAACCACTGAGAAACCAAGACTGCAACTATATGCAGTATGGATTATATGGTTTGGCAGTCATGTAACTCAATTGCTGTTCATCACCTGCTTGAGGTGCCTTAATCCTGCCAATAAATGATAAAAAAAATAGCCCAGAATAACAAACCTCTTTCTAGAGATGTATGAGAAATTTGTTTCAATTCATTTTAGACCAGAATTTACCCAGTTCACACTTCCCAAACTTGAACACAAAGTCCATAAATTTCTGAGCTTGCGATGCTTTTGCAATTCAAAGAAAAATATTTGAAAAATATGCGTGGAAAAATGCATATTTTGGAAAGATGTGCACAACCATGCTTTAATCAATGGGAGGGGGAAAGCATACTTTTCAGTGTGCACTGAAGTGCACACGGCTCTTTGTCCAAATCATTAAAAAAGTGCAGGACTCCATGCTGCCTGCCTGCTGGTGAGACCCACATCTAGTACAATGGAAAGCTAGCAGTTCCTGCAACAATTGGAAATGAGTGAAATGCTCATTTCTGGAACAGGGCAGGTCATAAGAACATAAGAAGAGCCCTGCTGGTTCAGACAAAGGGTCCACTTACTCCAGCATTCTCTTCACACAGTGGCCAACAAGCTACCCACAGGAAACCCACAAGTCCAACAGCACCCTCCGGCCTATGATCCCCAGCAACTAGTGTACATAGGCACACTGCCTCTGTTACTGGAGGTAGCATAGAGCCATTGATAGCCTTATCCTCCATCCTGCAGGCCAGTGCAGCTTGCAGAAGGGCACTCCACTCACCTGCCCATTTCCAGAAATGAGTGTTCCCACTCATTTTCCGGGATTACTGTCAGAAGCATTAGTTCCTGTTGTGCAAGCAGCGGATCCCACAAGTGCAACGGAACCAATGGGAATGCAGTAGCAGTACTGGATCCTGCTCACCATCTTATATGTCATGAGTCAGAACAAGTTTCAAGATGGAATTCATAGAACTTGGATGAGGCTCAGGTTTTGCTGATTTGCCTGCCTCTACTTCTTTCGCTGCTATTTGGTAAGTGAAGGAAACAATTTGTGTGGCACACAGATCCATGTTTTGCTAAAAGGCAACTAGAGATGAAAGCAATGAACTAGAGTAAAAAAGATTCCCCTTTCTGTATTTTGATAACATTTAGTATTATTTGTCTTTGAGAAATTAAAAGGAGACTAGGAACGCTCTCCATTAGAACCATTTGGGAGGGAAATATAGGGCAGGATCCAAAAAGCCCCTTAAGCCATGCACAACTAAACCTGCAGCCATATTGGAGCTGTCCTGGTTTTGTCCAATCACAGCTCCTTGTGCTGTGTTGGGAAATCCTACCAAACCTCCCCCAAGTTTTCAAATTGGCCTATTGAATATTTCAGAAGCGGGGTCACAAAAGCACCCTGAGCTCATTGCACATGCCATGCAGCTCAGTGGTTCATGTCCTTAATAAGGGGCTCTCTTCAATCAACCAAAAGCATTAATACAATGCTAGAGAGTGCAGGGACTCTGTGCCTCTGGAAGGTTTTGACTCCCTGCCTTTCTAATGAACTATACAGGGAAATTGATCTCTTTCACTGTGTGGCCCTTGAATGATTAATCATTTGAAATAGGCATAGTTTACATGAAATCATTGAATCTAAACAGCTTTCTGACACAATTCTTCTGCATTTCAGCTTGCCAAATCTGACTAGTAGGAATCCAAGACATCATGCATTTTCAGCCACACAAGACAACATTCAGGTATGCAATACCTGACAAAGGCCAATTTGTTCTATTTGTTAGTAGAATTGTAGAGAAAATGGAGATTTACCTTTCTGTTCCATTGCATCCTAGGGCAAAAAAGCCACTCCAAAAACACCCACGCACCCACAACATAAACATTGATGACAAAGTCCAATTAAAAAGTACATGAAACATGCACAGCGGGTGATTTCCAAATGGAGAGACAGAAAGAGACATGGAGCTCTAGTCATTTGAAAGCCTTTGCCAGCGCTTAATCTGAGATAGGGTCAACTCATTCTATGTAGACCAGCATCCCCCAACCTAGTGTCCTTTGGATGGATTGGACTACCACTTCCATCATCCTTAGCCAACACATCCATTGGCCATGCAGGCTATAGAAGATGGGATGTGTAGTCCAACTTATCCAGAGGGTGCCAGGTTGGGGAAGGTTGCTCCAGACCAGTGGACTTCAACTAGTCCAGACCTGAGACCCACCTTGGACTCCCAAACTGCAACATGGGTCCCAATTTCACAATTACCCGACATGGCGGCAATAGCTATGTTGTGATGCATCTGGACTGATTGCATGACCCACTTTTGGGTTGCAATCCACCAGCTGAAGACCACTGCTCTAGACCAAATTCCAAAGCAGAGGAATACTGTGAATGTACACCCAGATCTAAAGTCCTGAAACTTCCTTTGAGTCACATGTGGGGCTTTCTAGGAACTTTATCCGATGCTGCTGTGATGGTAGCAGAAACACGGGGGCTAGCGCTTGCTAGTGCACCTTTAGACTAGCTCAAAATGAGTGCTTCCAGGCAGCTGGAGGGAATTCCATTGACTTGTCCCATTCCCGAAGCAGCAGTGTCCAGGCTTGTGCTGGCATCCACTGTGTTAACGCCCTGTGTTTAGCGCAGGTGGACTGCCCAGCGTGTGCTTGGCAGGACTGCCTCTACCTGGATATCGTCCAGCCGCCCTGACTTTGACCCTGATTTGGGAGGTAGTGCATAGGGGTTCCTGCACAACTTTCCACAAAGCTTTGCCAGTGGAATGTTTCTGTTGCTCTTTCTCTTCAGAAGCCGACATTTAGAAGGTCACGCAACCCTGGCTGCTTGATCGTTAGCGTCAGCATGCTAGTTGCAAAAACAAATGTTAAATGCTGGACATACAAATGCAAACACTCAAAAAGGCCTAACCACAGTTATTCATGTCTTACAGCCAGCTTCAATTTCTGTAAGTGGGGCTACCACTGAAGAGTTCGCAGGAACTACAGCTGGTAGCAAATGTAGCTTCCAGATTGACTGCAGCAGGCCACAGAAAGAGCATATCATCCCAATTCTAAAATAGCTGCAGTGGCTGCCAGATTTCCTGCATCCAGTTTCAAGTAGGCAGGACCACCCCTCCTCTCTCTGCCAGGAAATTCCCAAGAGAAGGGACAGATCCCACTTCCCAGATGTCTGAACGGATTGCTTGCAGAAGGCTTTTGAAATTAGACTGAGAGCCTCGGGTTATCCAACCCTGCATTAAAATCATAAATGGCCTACACCCAGGGTACCTAAAGGACCACTTTCTCCCAATCCTACCTACACCTACTCTTCTTCAGGTGCTCTTCTATTTAAGCTCCATGCGAAGGGTGGGTGGGTGGTTATCTGGGATAGGACCTTTTCCACAGTGGTATTAAAGCCTTGGAGCTATCCCATAGGGGAAGTATGGTCTATGTACTTGTTGCTAGCTTTCTGATGGCAAGTAATAACAGTTTTATTTCCGAGGGCATTTATGGATCTCAGGGCTGCTGTATTTGGGGTTATGTTTTTTCCACTACTGACATTCCCCCACTCCGATTTCTTGTCCTTTAATTAATTTATGTTTTCCATATGCATTTATTTCCCATATTTTAGGGAATATAATATAATACTCCAAGGCAACTAATATTGTTGTAGCTATTTAGTTGTAAGTTGCCTTGAGGCACGTTAGCACACATTGGTAGAGTAGAAATAACTGCAGCACACCGTCCTAGTGGTTCCTGATTTCAATTTCTGTGGCATTGTTGGCATGGATTCGTTCACATTCTTTCACCATGAGGAGATATTTGTACAGTTACCACTAGGAACCTCTCCTTGCAGTTGGCAAACTATGGGACCGTATCCCATTGGTAGGAGGCCAGCAAACATCAAGATAAGGCTTGCTCAATTGGTACTGTGACAACCTCTTAGACAATGATCCCATACGCAAACATGGTTTTTGTGCTGACCTTTGGCTTAAAGTCACCTTGAAATAGAAAAACGATTACATGGCTTAAATCAGCCTTCCCCAATTTGCTGCCCTTCAGTGTGTACTTCAACTTCCATCAGCCCTAGCCAGTGTGGCCAAAGGACAGGACTGGCACCAGATCAGGGTAAAGTTGGCTTAAGTATTACAGAACTAGCAGTTAAGGCTCTTTTGGCACCTTTAAAGAGTGTTGTCACATCCCATATACGATAAAAGCCTGTATTTTACAGATGGATATAACCACATTTCTAACTGCAGATCATTTTATTGTATCGCCCCACAGGGAACAGAAAGTAATCAAAAGCCCCATTCATTGTAATAGATACACTTCTCTACTTAGGATTGTGGTGTTTGCCCTAGACAATATTGATATCTATCTTATAGATATGGAATATATGAAACCATTTCTCACTTTGTCCAGCACACTTGGTCTAACAATTCTTGCATAGTCATTTTGTCCCACTCCTCTGCATGTGGTGCCTTCCATGGAGCTTCATTAGGAATCTAAGAGAGAAAAGGAGTCACATCTCAAGAAAGAAGCCACAGACTTCCAGAACTAAAGAAGATTCTACTTTTTACATTTTAAGGAATCAACCACTCTTTTCATTGAGTCCAATTCCCACCCCCCCATGTGAGCACATGTATCTGGTCAAGAGGGCAGGACTCCTGCAGCTTTAACTGTTATGATGAAGAGGGAATTTCACCAGGTGCTGCATGCATACAAATGACACCTGCTGAAATTCCCTTTTCTATACAACTGTTAAAGATACAGGAGCCCTGTCCTCCTTTTCATATGGTGTTCCTAGCCAAAAATTTTGGAGGGCCACAAGTTGCCCACCCTAGTTTGGAATCATGGGACTTACCTCTGAGTAGACATGTATCAGATTGCGCTATAAGATGCTACTATATCCATTTTGAAGATCAGGATTTCAAAATGGATATAGTAGTGACTTGCCTAAGGAGCCAAGGCACAAAATAGTACAATTCAGGCCATGGTTTGTGAGATTTAGTTATGGTTTTGAATGATGTCGGAATTTGCAAAGCATATTTTGCAGCTGGACAGGAAACCAGAATCAGAAACTGTTTTGGAGTGCATTTGCAAACTAGGGTTTGTGCTAACTATGAGAAAATATCTAAACCATAGCTACAGCTCCACCTCCAGAATCCTCTGCAGTTCCATAAAAATGGGAGTGATGAGTGGATGGAACCTGAAAGTAGACAATCAGCTCAAAACTATGGCTTTCCTTTACATGTGGCAGTCCAAACCATGCTTTGGGTTCTAAACTAACTATGTTTTGGTGTCTCAGATGAGCCAGTAAGTTTATTACAGATGTCTCCCAGATCTGTCTTTATCTGCAGGAGCTCTCAAATTTAAAAAGACTCATGGATTTGTTAGAGGGCAATTCTTATGCTACTATGCATCTACTTGGAAGTAAGTCCTCTGGAGTTCAGTAGGACATACTCAAAACTCATTTATTTTATTTACAATATTTATATTCCACTCCCCATTCAGGATTTCGGAGCAGTGGACAAAATAAAATCCAAACTCATGGATTTATACACATACGTAAATTTTATGTTCTCATGTTCTTATGCTACTTATAACCTAGGCATCTACTTGGAAGTAAGTCCTCTGGAGTTCAGTAGGGCATATCCAAAGTTATATTTGCAGAAGATTGTAGCCTTTGTCTTGTCATTGATTCAATTCAAAGGAAAAGGCCCAATACTCAGTCACATGATTGTTACTCTGTGAGATATTAGGCCACCTTTCTTGCTCCTGGAGCCAGTGGAAAGATCCAACCCCACAGTGAAGAACGGGGTTAAGAAGAAAGGGGCCAAATGGATATTGGAGTGTGAAGGGCCAGCATGGTGCAGTGGTCAGAGTGGAGTTGGGAGATCTGGGTTCTAGTCTCCACTTAGCCATGAAAGCTCACTGGGTGACTTTGGGCCAGTCAGGGTCTCTCAGCAAAATCCACCTCACAGGGTTGTTGTTGTGAGGATAAGATAGAGCGGAAGAGGAGGAGGATTATATATGCTGCCTTGGGTTCCTTGAAGGAAAAAAGGCAGGATATAAATGTGTGTGTATGTATATGAGTGTGTGTGTGTGTGTGTGTGTGTAGAGAGAGAGAGAGAGAGGGGAAGTCCTTCATTCTGGAACAGAATGGAGGTTTATGGGTCCAGTCCTGCCCAGGGGAACTGAATCTCAAATCCAAACACTGCTCTTCTGATAAACACCACCAATCCGAACAACTGTGGCACCTTAAATAAACCAGAGCATCTACAGGTCATACCTCCTTCCCCATTTCATCCATTGTCCTCCACAGATTGTTGTAATCCAAATAGGCAATGGGATTCCACATCGGAGGGAAAGGGCCTTTGAAGGGATAAGACTTGCCCTGCAAAGCAGAAAGAAGAACACTCAATTCCAATGTTTACCCTGAGAGTGTCTTGTAACAGAGGTGAATCATTGTGGAAGATCCCTACCAGCACAGATCCTTCAAATGAACATAAACAACATATATTTTAAAGTCCAGTTTTAAAACTAATCTCCTGTCCAAACTGATGCCAACAAGATCTTGTATCTGAATTGTGCATGTAGAGAGTTGTTGTCCAGCGTTAAGTACAGCTTGGCCGACTGCCTGAGTGAGCAGGGTGGCTGCTGCAGCATTTGGAGCTACAACAAGACAGGGGAGAAGGCTGAGGGTGACGGGCATTGCTCTGTTATTCCTCACCTGTCCTGTTTCCACATCACAGAGGCCGTCTTTGGATGGTCTTCCTTCCGACTCATATCACAGAAATAAGCTGAGCCATTTCCCAAGATGACAGGAAACGGCCTGGTTCATTTCTAAGAGAATCCTAATTTGGCTCCCCCTATTAGCATCCAACCCCCTCCCTCCCCCTCAGTCCCCCAAACCTTCCTTTTAAACAACACTGACTGGCAGCAGTACTCTGCTAACAGTGAGGGTGAAGGAGAGAGGTTGGTCTATCTCCCCACCATTGTCCAGCAACTGGTGCTGCTATGCTGTGTAGATTCTGGTGAAAATAGCTGTGACACTGCTGCTGGTAAACACAGGGGGAGAAGGGGGCTTGGGTGGGTGAGCCAGGAATCCTTCTCCAGCTTCAGTTTTAATCAGAGCAGGAGTGGGGGAATCAAGGTTTCATAATGCTCACCTCTCTTTTGAAACACCTGCACCTTGTTTAGCTCAATGAACTTTGCTGGCATCCTAATTTTGTTAATTTATAACTTATGTAGGCAACCTGGTGCCCTCCAGATATTTTGGACTACAACTCCCATCAGTCCCAGCTAGCATGGCCAGGGATTAAGGGAGTTGTGGTCTGGCTTAGAATATTTCAGAAATGCATATCAAGGACATGGTATGGTAGCTACAATCCATAAAAAAAATGTGTAAAAAGCTTTGGGAAAGGGTTGCCTCCTTGTTTCCATCGATGCTGCCTAAATTGCCTTCTATTTTTGACTTAATTGGATTGTGCATTAGGCTGCTTGTGTATAATATTCAGTTTTTAATAAGCATTTGATAAAGCGTCTGGTTAAATTGACAAATTAATTCAAATTAACTACAACATAAGCATGATAATCTGATTTAAAACGTTAATAAACTGATCACAATATGAATCACTTGATAGGAGAGATTTTATAGGTCAGGGTTATGTCTCATTTTATTTAGTGTCTTCAACAATAATCTTGGATGAAAGGTACAGAGCATATTTATTTAAAATGTGCAGCTGTTTCACAATTTACCCAGAAAATTTAGAAAGACCATCTCAATATAGGACATAAAAAGTAGATTTTTAAAATTGTAAACTAATAAAATCTGAAGAGATTGAATTCAAATGAAAGGACAGACTTAAAGCTCCATCTGACGAGTGTTTTATTGCACACTCATTACTGGGCACTCACGGAGTTTGCTCAGGCCCCTCACATGACATTGTCTGCCTCCCGCGCGCCTTTCGCCCCTTCTGACCTTCCTTGTGCAACAAAAAAAGCCCTCATTAAGTCCGATGTGTTTTTAAAGTCGGAATTGCTGTTCTCTCCTGCTGTGTGCAGGAGAAGCAGCGCCATTAGAGCAGTGGACTCCTGCTCATTGTGTACTTCCTCTTTTGAGAAGAGGAAGTAACTGAGTAACGAAAGCAAGAAGGTAGGGAGCGTGTTAACCTCTGGTGTGATGGAGCTTTTAGAAAGCATTAACCCCACTGCAAAATTATGGGACAGAGTAAAAATAAATTGAGTCTGCCTTTAATGTGATGCAGTATTGGCAAAGTCAGACTGGACACTTTGGGATAATGGTTTCTACTCTAATAAAGAAGAAAATTCTTGGATCACCTTGCAAGAACCCTATCAGTTTGCCATAGTTTCTGGAATGGAAACTGCCTTGGTTATCCTTGTGGATGAACTCTGTCAAGAGATAGGCAGGGGACGTATAATACTATTGATTCTCTTGGACTGTTCAATAGCTCTCAGTACCATCTGTTATGGCTGAGTTGGGAGTGATGTGCTGGCTCTTCTGCCTCTACCTGTAAGAAGGTCCAAGAAAGTAGTATTGCGTGGGGGGCATATCTGTTGCTCTGCCCCGTGGGATGTACTCTGTGCTTCTTCAAGAGTTCAGACTTGTCTCCCAGGCTTTTAAACATCTACATGAAATGGCCGAGGTGTGGGGTTGCCCCCAGAGATTTGAGGGACTTTCCCCTATGGACTGAATGAGGGCAAATAAACTGAAACTCAATACAGGCAGGTGAGAAAGAGATGCAAGGGATCTAACTCATTTGTGAACTGGCATTTCCTCTGTTTTGAGTGGGGCTACCCTCCCCCTAAAAGGGGAGTGCCAGACCTAGCATTGCTTATTGATTCACACATAGCGGTCGAGGCCAAAACATCTTATCAGTTTCAGTGGGTTTGCCAGCTAGTTCTGCTCCTAGAGACAGCAACTTGCCTACAGAGATTCATGCATGGATAGTCCCTAAGCTGCCTTTGAAGGCTGTGCAAAGACTGAATTTTCAGCTTGTCCAAAATATATATTTCACATGAAACAAGACCTGAATTAGAAACAGCATGAACTCCTGTCTTCATGATTGCCTTTTGTTTCTGGGTGGACATGCAGTTGCCCTGGCACACCTACATGAAAGATCTAGATATCTCCACTGTTTTCTATAGGCTGCTCTCACTTCCAGCCTGGGCAATCATTCCAAAGGGAAACAGGGCTACAGACTATTGGATTGGGACTGTAGACTTTTCTATGGGGTAGGACTGAAGGGCTGATTGCAGGAATGATGCCTGCCTCACATGAGTGGAGGCTGGTGGCTCCCATGTCAGTAGGCAATGAATCTGCTCTGGAATGTGCTGTGAAGCACCTTACACAGTTTCCGTGGAGTTCTGACTGAAACCTGGAGCAGATTCACCACCCCACTGATGTTGGAACCACCAGCCTCCATTGCTACACCAGTCTACACTTGGAGAAGGGAAAAGAAACAGGGCATTGGCCCTAATCCTGCATGGAAACACAAATATTGGGGTTGGCTAGCAAGGCATACCAAAATTCATGGAAGCCTTCTGAGAAAATCCAAGAAGGAGGATGACACCTTAGATCATTTTAAACTGAAGGAAAAGAAGTTCATATTTTTGCTCTAATTAGAATAGAACTGCAAAGAGAAGCTTGAAAAAAGAAAAATGGAAGCAATTTAATCTAGACATTTAAAATCCATTTAAGATGTTATACTCCTAGCTATGCCAATGGAAGCTGCCATTTATTTTTGTAGAGCGGGTCAGGAACTAGAATAAATCACAGTATTTAACTCTTACACCCATGAATCACTGTATTACTGCCATAAAAGAAATGCCACAAAATTGGACGCAGTCTAATATAATAATAACTTACTTTGCCGCTAATTAAATCTGAATGGAGCAGCAGCCTCACATATTTTATTCACGAACAAGAAGCTAGCAAATAACATTTTAATACAATCATTTCCAGAACAGAAATGAAAATGAACAAGGCTTAAGAGAGCATTGAAAAGATGTAATTTCTCTCAGCCAGGTAAGAATGCAGCTGGTGCACGTTGTGTTTACACAGATTTGTGGCTTCAGTGAAATATTTTGTAGGTACATAAGGAGGAGGGCAGTGAAGAGAAAATGGCAGCCTATCCTTTGTTCCCTTTCACAAGCACCTAGATTACACCATCCTTAGATAGGGAAAGGCAGGGAGGTCTACTTTTGCCCCACACAGAAGTCTTAAGGAAGATAGTTTAACAATCAGATCTCATCACTTTAATATCCTGAGCTCTTAACACTCCTTTTATAAAATACATTGACTTAAGGCAATTCACAATGACAGTCTAATTCATAGAAATCGAACACCTATACCTATATTATGGAAGGGAATGCCACAGTGGTATATTTCAAGGGGTGATTCATGTTCACCACTTAATATCCCATCACTTGTAATTGAATGTGTGAACTGTGTTGAAGGTGATGCAAGGCAATATGGAAGTTCTGGTTTGGTATTTGACAACAGGTGTGTGGCCGTTATGGCCGTGTGTGTGTGTGTTTGTGTGTGTGTGTAAATTTGGATAGACAATCTGTCAATTTCCACTTGTCTCTCATTTTTTCCAGGCTTAAGTTCAGTTTGTCCCAAACACAGAATGTTTTGGGGAAAATTGTTTACATGAAAATTCATACACTTTTTGTGTGTGCAGATTGCTCCTGCTACATGCATTTCAATACACAATTTTGCCTAATGTAAACATTTTGCAAGACATTTTCCTAATATAATGCATATATTTTCATTAACCTACACATTCTTTTTTGCACACCTTTCCCTAAGGTACACACTTTTGTATGTTTTTTTTTTAATTGGAGAACTGCACTGCAAAATTTGGAACAATGTGAATTTGGTCCATCTATTGTCTGATAAATATTCATGGGTGAACTACACCTAGGAAAACTGCCCCACAGTGGACATCCCTAGTAAGTTCCTTCTTACCATTATGATCATTTTCTAATATACACCCCCTCCTAGTGAGACAGGATTTTGTTCATTTGTTATTGAAAAGAAAGTCCCGTATTACTTGAATTAAATTAGAAGCACTTCAGTTAGTGGTTTTAATTAACTCTGAAGCACTCATCATCAGAGTTTTTACATTATTCACAGTAGAAAATTCAAAGATACTCAGAGATGAGTCCTCTACTTTACAAAGGCATCATCCAGTGTTACAGTCAGTAAGTGCCAGAACATTCCAATATTGGTTCATCAGATGAATATGCAAGATCCTGCATGACCCTTAAGTCTTAACAAATGAATGCAATGAATAATTATTATTCCAGCTGTACTGACGGAAAGGCAAATTAAATATGGTGAATGGCATGCTCATGTCTGAACTGGCCAGATCTACACTACTGCTTTAAAGTGCTTTAAAGCGCTTTATAACAGTTTTGACAACTGTATATGGAGTGTTTCCTGGGCCCCAACAGTAGTCAAAACTATTATAAAGCACTTTAAGCACTTTCAAGCAGTAGTGTAGATCCTGCCCAGATCTCTAGAGTGCAATTTCAGAGGATTACAATGACTGAGAGGCAATGAGCAAACAATTGTTGACATTGATTTGTCTCCTCCCCCTGAAACATTGGATTTCCTCCTTATTTTGTTTTGGTTTTTTAAGCTACAGCTTGATTGTGTTAGTCTTGGTGTGTCAGTAAAAAATAAAATTAAAAAAAATTAAGGCCAAAACAGATATGATGGCTGCTGTGGTTGAAGTACTCAATCATGCAAACGTTTTTACCCACATCCCATAATGTTTAAATGCATTTAGCATGTGTTGTTGGCTCATTCACATGTGTCATTACCATGCTAGCACTTGGTGGCCTGGGCCCTGCTAGTATGGTAACACCAGAGTTCATATGCTAAATGTTCTCAAATGTGATGAGTCATGTGTGGAACATCTACATAGACAAATGCTCTACCTGTCGCTGCCGTTATGTATGTTTTGACTGTTACGATTCTGAAAAACATAGACTTTGGGCTTTGCTTGACCTGCCGGCTTATCCCAGCAGGGAGGCGGGGCCAAGGCGCGCTAATGTTAGCGCACGCCGCCCAGGGTTCCACACGCCGGATGCGCAGGGACGACGCAAGCCCTGCAGCGTCCGGCATTTTTCTTTTACTTTAAAGGGGCCGCGTGTGGCCCGAAGACTCCGGAGACGGTAATGGGTTTTTTTAAAACGGGGGGGGGGGGGAAGGATGGCAAGGGGGGATGGCAAGGGGGGAGGGTGGGTGAGAGAGCGCCACGCGCCGCCGCCCGAGCAAGCAGACGAGCAGCGCTTGCCCGGGCAAGGCCTGGCATGGGGCGGCATTGCCCGGGCAAGCGCCGCTCGCCTGCTTGCTCGGGCAGTGGCGCACGGCGCTCTCTCACCCGCCCTCCCCCCTTGCCATCCCCCCTTGCCATCCCTCCCCCTGCCCCCTCTTCCTCCCCCTCCTGGGCCGATGGGCACAGCGCTCGTATGAGTGCTGTGCCAGGTCCGCAGCTTTTCGCGGCTACTCGCGAGTAAGCGAGTAGCCGCAAAAAGCCACGGACCTTCCCAGACGTTTCGCAGCTCCGGCCTGAGCCGGGGCTGCGAAAAAAGCGTGCCATAAGCGACTTTGCTTATGGCACGTTGGAGGAGGCCTCAGTGCGGCCTGGGCCCAGATTCCCCTGTGCGTCATCTGGACGCACAGCAGGAAAACCGGGTCTCAAGGCGCGCTAAGACCTCGTCTAGGAAGGGCCTAAGTTCCTCTATCTCACTCTAAACATCCTTTGCTAATATCACCATATGCTGAACTTTGCTGGAATTTCGTTTATTACATGCCATGAGTGATATTTAGCTTTTACCATCCAGCCTAAAGCAAGAACTACCATAACCTAATCTATATTGAATTGTGTTTATGAAAGTGAAGGCTCTGACATTAGCTGGCTGAACATTCACAAACATTCCAGCTGCTCAGAAAACAAAGCTGTCAGAAAGGAAAGTTGCCAGACTGGGATTAAAAGCTCACCCACAGATCCTAAGGAGATAAGTGGCTTTGTGGGCCAGACTGAGATTAGATCTACACCTTGTGTCAAATTATTACAATCCCATCATGGTTACGCCATATCCCTCTTGTGCATTTATATCTCGTAGGACACACAACGACATCTGTTGCGGTATTTTGGAAAATGTGGAATAAAAAGCAGGAAATAGCACAATGAAAGCAGTATATGGAATGTGTGATGTGCCTCCATCAGTCATCAATGCACTTCAATACCGCTATAAAGCAGTAGTGTAGATCTATCTGAGTGACGAGTGTGCATAGGCCCTAAGAGGTAAGAGTGGCATGAAGTCTAGAGAGAATGTTGCTGAGGGAATATGCAGCATAGGCAATGGATTTAGATTTAGAAACAGGAAGCTGAAGGGAGGGTAGGTGAAGAAAGGGGAGGTGCTGCTTGAGGAACAGGGGCAAGGTGGCAAAGACGTGAAGCAAGAGGGGCAACTGAAGAATCCTCACAGCGCTTAAGGTCAGGAATGACTTATACCAGGGACGCAGAACTATTCTGGGGTGGGGGGCAGATTGCCCCCCCACTCCACACCTCACAGACTAGATGACTTCAGGAGGCATGGACCTGTCTCTGACATCACCCCTTCTTTTCTTCTTCTTCCTTCATGATGGAAAGCGGCATGAAGCTCTGCATCGAGAAAGCACAGACCGCCCAGTATCCCCACTATTAACTCTGATCTGAGATTTTAGATAATAGCGGAAGCTCCACTACAAGGATGGAATCCCCACTGTTATCTCCAAACTGAGGTTGGAGATAACAGTGGAGGTTCTGCTGCAATGACACACAAAGAATGGGATCCCCGCTGCTATCTTCAATCTGAGATCGGAGATGGCAGTGGGGTTACCCACTGAGGGGATTTCTCCAGGATCCGGGGCTTGGAGCTTAAGCCCCACACCCTGCAGGAACCCCTAGAGAATGGCAATCTGGATTGGGGTGTCCCATGGGCCAGATTAGGTCTGCAGGCTGGAGGTTCTACATCCCTGGTTTATACTATTAGGAAGAGATAGATAGGAATGTTAGGAAGGCTGACTGACAGAGTGGCTGAAAAACTTGAACAATGCAGTTTGTGAGCTGAGAAACACTGACCAGTAGAGACACAGCACTGAACAAAGTAGGATAGGATAGGATGAGGTGAACTGTTGCATAGGGCCAAGGAACAGGAGTTGTTGTGTATTATTGGCAAGAAGAAAGTGAACAGGCAAGACAAGCTTGGATGACAGAGCTGATAGACAGAGGAGTCCAGACCCTGAAAGCACAGATGGAAATGCTGACCCTTGTGGCTTCTTATCATAACAAAGGAGCAACACTTTTTCCCCTAAGGGGAAAACAAGTGCTAAGAAGTGGGATTGGGGATTGGGTGGGATGAATGATGGACACATTTTGAATTGAACACATCTTTAGACCTCTAGTTCTTCTTTAATGCACAAGACTGGGCTTTTATATTCCTTATAATCAGTCAGTGTTCAGTCACAGGCCTGTTCATACAATACAAAAATAAGTGAGTGACCAGTTCAAATGTGAGTCCATCTATTCTACCACGGGGCACATTTGCAATATCCGGAAAGCCAGAAGGGTTGCAAACCATTTGTCCACTGTGATGATCACTATCTGCCATTATTGGTAATGTAAAAATTAGTGAGGCGCTGCCTAATACAATGTAATGTAATAACATCATGATGAATATTTCTGCCCTTGTCTGACATACAGGTGAAATGGCCCAGGCGGTCACCATGAACCTTTTCCCATTCAAGAACAGCAATCAATGTCTGGCCTCTATTAAATAATTTAGTACTATATCATGGGATTGCCTTGGAGACATAATTAGGGAAGCTCTCTAGGCATTAAAATTTCACAGGATCACCAGGTCTGCTAGTGGGTTTCCATCTAGGAAAATACTAATTAGGTTTCCTTCCAAACTCTTTTCAAATACAAACTGAGTGATATATAGGAAACTGCACTTTTAAGTACCAAGGCAAAAATTACCCTTAAAATGATTAGAAATTACTATAAATATATCATCTGAAGGATATCAGCATGGACCAACTTCTTGAATTTTGTTCATCCCTTCTGAAGGCACAAAACATAAAAACAACAACCAGGAACACATAGCCTCTTCATTTCTTTAATTTTGTGTCTTGAATATATACAAGACAAAGGCTAGTTCTACATTACTGCCTTATAGTGGTATTGAAGTGCACTGATAACTGTTGGGGCACAATCCACATTCTATATATCACTTTCATAGTGTTATTTTCTGCTTTTAATTCCACATTCGTAATGATTTAACACAAGGTGTAGATCTGGCCTAAATTTCAGTGGGTACAATGAACCTTCCCCCCCCCCCCCAGCCCTATAATGGGTCATGGAATTATTTTGATTCCACAAATAGATCACTTGTTTTTCTTCCTTTGCAGAAGTCATAAGGCATAATTATACACTGGGTCAAACGTGAGTTGTCAGCTTCCTGGCTGATTGAACATCTTTATACTATTGGCACCTCTTGGGGTGTGATTGCTTAAATTACTCAACATGCCCAGAGAGTTTAGACTTTGAAGAAAATCTTGGTTTATTATGATGAATTGAGGGGCAAGTTATTTTCCCATTCATAATCCTGATCCTGAACTTTCTACCCTACTATTCCTTCCTTCCTTCCATATTTAACCAGAATTTCTTCCTTCCATATTAATTAACCAGAATTTCTCCAATACCAATTACTCTTTCCTTGCTCTACTGTCCAGATAGGCCAATCACTCAAGCTCTCAACTTCATCTCCTAAGAGGGAGATAAAATGTTCTTTCAATGTATATCAACTTGAATAAATAAAAGTTGTCTTTATCTCTTTGATGTTGTCCCATGAAACGACTTCCTTGTGTGTGGACTATTCCTTCCTTCCTTCCATATTTAACCAGAATTTCTTCCTACCATATTAATTAAACAGAATTTCTCCAATACCAATTACTCTTTCCTTGCTCTACTGTCCAGATAGGCCAATCACTCAAGCTCTCAACTTCATCTCCTAAGAGGGAGATAAAATGTTCTTTCAGTGTATATCAACTTGAATAAATAAAAGCTGTCTTTATCTCTTTGATGTTGTCCCATGAAACGACTTCCTTGTGTGTGGACAATTAGGTTGACAAGCGAGTAATTATGATAGAACTTTCTCATCACATTTTTTGAGGAAAGAGAAATGCTCTTTGCCATTCTAAGGGCCCTTCTGATGTTAGCTTTGTGGTGTGAGGACCATTACAGCATAGCTTTTGGTCTGGATCACACAATGGCCATGTGCCCTCTTTTAAAGAGCACAGTCCTCTATATGAAAGGCTGCTAGAGGACCATCCTCTTCTTGAATATGTCTTCTGTTTGAAAGGCTGGCCTGTGCAATTCTAGTTTAAAAATAAAGAACTGTAAGAATTGTTGCCCATCACCAGTTAGCACCTGGACAGCACACATGGTCATGGTCTTCTGCATTATGGTGAGATATACTGTATTTCTATTTACGTCATAATAATTCTTTTTAAATTTGCATGTGTACATATAAATTAGCATATGGGTATTTTATGCAAATTGCTGTCCTCTTTTGTCCCCTGTTTTGGTGATGCATTTCCTCTTTGGGAGCAATCCTACCCTATGCCAGCAATTTCCCTTTGCTTGGGAAGACCACACTCCTTGCACATGGCTTGGGGCTTCTAACATGGCCATCTAATGCCACACTACAGCACCTTTGCAGCATAGGCAGGAGACAGACTGCAGCAGCTCCTATGCTGCAAAGGTAAGATGAAAAGTGGTCCTAAGAGTTTTCCTACAAAAACTGTTTATCCACTGTATTTACTTTCAGTTTTGGCATAGAATTGAGATCCAAGCTCTGCACAAAGAGTTTTCCTATAATGCTTTCCCACTATATAACCTCCAGGTGGCGTTGTGCTATAACAGAATAATGTAGTCACACAAGTAGGAACATGCTCTTTCTTTTGCATGCAGAAATAATACTGCTCTAAAAGGTGCTCTTAAAAAACAGAAGCAAAACTGGAGGGTCAAAGTTTCATCTAAAGAACCCATAAACAACCAAGAGTAAGGAATGATAAGTGCACAATAAATGCTTCATTAAAAATGTGATATAGTGAGTGTGGGTGTATTTGTTTTTTAAACTGCCGTATATTCATTGAAAAGGTCATCCTGAGAAAAGTCTAGACTAGTCAAACCCACAAGAGAAATAAGAGGAATGTGACAATCAACAGGCTGCCCAACACAATACATCATCCTAGTGAATCTTTCCATCTTGTCCATCAGATGGCGAAGAGTCCTCATTCTCAGAAGAAAATTCTGCTCATTTTGGCTGCCTCAGACATATATTCCAAACAAACTATGGTGCTCATTAGTCTCCAGAATTGTTTCACGTCTAGTTAGTGAACCTGAGAACTTAATAACAACATCTCAAGAAACATATTAAAGATAAAAGAGCAGCCATCATCCCCACCCTAAAAACAACAACACACATTTCAGAAACAGGGTCTGAGCTTACTTTGACATGATGAATAAGATGCTCAACTTCATTCACTTTGTACGTCTCTAGTCCAAGCTCCTTAGACAGCCGTAAAACACGATTTTGTGTTGGCCCCACATATGCTCCTCCCAGGTCCACATACTTCACATGCTTATTCTGGTAGAGTAAGAGGGAAAAAACATATGTTCTTGGCAAATAAAGGTTGACTGGAACCTGAGGTTTTCCATTTCTGCATCAAATAGCAGATTTCGTTTTGTTAGGTGAAAATATAAAAAGGTGTTTTAAATACTTATTGTCCCAGCAGAACAAAATAGCATCCTAAAATAAGCATCTCTGACATTGTGAAGAAATTGGACTGGGGTGGGCAGAGGCAGGGAAAGGTGCTAAAGTAGTTATCGAAATGCAAAATGGTTCATCTCATGATGGCTGAGATATTAGTATCTCTCCAGTTTGTCCTGCCATAGAAAGAAGTGTTTGATTCACCTTTTTGCAGCATGTGCACACACACACACACAGAGGCAAAACTAGGGATCAGGGCTTAGTCTTAAGATGCATGATACACAAACTTCTTGAAGCTAACCAAGGGGCTGTCTAAAAGCTTTATCACACCAGGGTTATACTGTGCAATCACTGCGAATTGCATGCAAAGGACTTCAAAGTTTTCCAGCTTATAATCTGCTTTTATTGTGAAGTACTCCCATGCATCCTGCTTTAATTGTGCTTCAAAGGCAAAAGCCTCGCCATATTTTGCTACTAGTTTTCGAGCATATCATTTGTTTTTTTCCGAGCGGCCCCTGGGACGCAGGAGCAGGATTTGAAGAAAAATTAAACAAATGCTTACATCTGTGAAAGCTTTAAAGATAAAGACATCAAAATCGGCACAGTAATAGATATTAAGGAGAGCTTTAAGCAAACCAAATTTGAATCGGATTGGGTCATCTGTTGATTTTTTATGATTTTTTTTTACATTTCTCCCCTTAAACACATTTCCTGGTGTGCAAAGGATCTAGCCGCCCAGTAGCAACAACAACAACAACGGCGACAGTTTAGCGCTGTAGGGGATAATTCAAGGGAAACAGATATGTGGGATGAAGCTCTTAGAAAGCCCCTGCTCGATTATATGATGCTGCTGCACACACACACACACACACACACACACACATGGGCTTTCCGCAAAAGCTGGGGAAGAAAAAAAGTCAGGTACTTACCCTGACTTTTTTCTCCGGAGGAAGGCAAGGACGCGCGAGATGGCATCAAGACAGCCCAAAACTTTGCTCCAGAGTTTGAGCATGGGTGTGGCCAGGTGGTGCCTGGTGAAAGGCGATCTGCTATTGGTTGCATTCCACCAGGAAGGGGGGGCAGCTCTGGACCCTGGATGGCCACCCAGAGACCCCACTCTCCCTCCTTGGTGTCAAGATTACCAGATGGCAACCCAGGGGAGGGAAAGCACAGGATCTGAGAGGACGGAGGCGCCAATCCGGCACCATAAAGACACCCTTCAAGTATGGATCTGGTCAGCATTTGGATGGGAGACCCTATCTACTCCACCTTTCATAATGAAAGAAAGGTGAGATACAAGTAAATCGTTTATAAGTAAATAAAACAGGGTTACTTACTCTTACAGTGAATGTTCTGCCTCCAACCCTGTCACGGGCTTCCAGGACCACGACATTCAATCCTGATTCAAACAGCAACTTGGCTGCCGATAGACCTAAAAAGTAAGCAAAAAGCTAGATTACGCTTCCCCTGCAATCCAAGGCATTTCACAGCTGCTTGAAAGATGTTTTGACTTTTCAAAACTAAATATTTTGATTGAATTTCATTAAGTACAGTAACATCAGCAAGAACCTACTAAACTACAAAGGGTTGTACTTGATTTCATTTCAAGTAAAGTTCATAAACATTCTCAGGCAATTCACAGAAAGTGGTTTGTATTTATGTGGACCCATTAAAATGCATCTTTCCACAATGTGCCATGTGCACTTAGGGGGTTTCTTCTGACTTTGAAAATTAAACTCGTCAGATATTTAAACCACCTAATATTGAAGTTGAAAAAGGCTGAATTAGCTGAACAGTCCTCCTTCCTCCCTGGACGCCGCGTGCTGCGTATGAACCCAGGGGAAGGATCTCGTGATCAGCATATCACAAGATCCTCCCCATCCCCTCCCCTGGTGTAGACATGCCCTGAGATGGAGAGGGAGAAAAGGGGGCGTTTCAGTGGGTGGGGGTGGGAGGAGACCAGGGGGGGATCTACACTACTGCTTTAGAGCGCTTTAAAGCGCTTTATAACAGTTTTGACAACTGTTGGGGCCCAGGACACACTGCATATACAGGTTTCAAAACGTTTTCAAAGTGCTTTAAAGTGCTTTAAAAGCAGTAGTGTAGATCCCCCCCAGAGAGGCCAAGATACAAGCTATCTTGAGCCACTTCCAGCTTTCTTTCCTTCTTCCCCTGCTGAAGCATCATTACTACACAGGCTGAAAAGCCCATTTGGCAAAAATATAGGGTGGGAGGATGGGGGGACGAGGATCATCTCTGCTACTCTTCTTGCCCTGCAAAGGATGATCAGAAGCCTTTGAGTTTGGGGACTTCCAATCATCGAGGGCACAATCAATAGGACTGGGCCCTGAATGTGTTTAGCCTGGAGAAGAGCAGACTTGGGGGTGGGTGGGCAAGGGGGACATGATAGTATTTTTTGAATACCTGGAGGTTTGTCATATAGAAGAAGTCAAAGACTTGTTTTCTGCCCAAAGGCAGGACTCAAACTAATGAACTTTAGTTACAGCATGACAAATTTCAGCGGAACATTAGGAGAAATTTCTTAATGGTAAGAGCAATTCAACAGTGGACCAATGGGGATTAGACAGGTTGAAATGTCACTTTCTAATTTGAACTGCCTGCAGAAGGAACTTGTGTGAACATTAACATATGACGCTAACCTACACTGATCATTTGACAACTTAGCCTGGAGCTCAAAGTGACTATGGCTCTTCAAGCCCTTGGACAGGAGTCTTTCAAGCCCTGCTACCACAGAAATCCTTTTTTAAGTGGAAATGCCAGGATCGAGCCTTTGTCTTTCTACATGCAAAGCATGTGCTCTGCCCCCAAACAGTGATCCCTGAACATCATGGCTACTGACAAATGAACAGTAAGATGGCAACTATAGAGCCCACTTTAATTGATTTTAATGGGGGGAAATAAACATGCACTTATCTCCCCTTCTCAGAGAAACAAATGGGACTTCGGGGTGTTTAACATTGTCTGGAACATTACCCACCCATGTTTGTGTAATACACATATGACTAGTATCTCTTTAATTCAGATTCATTTCATGGAATAAAATCTGCAGGATTGGGACTTTGCACCCACAGAGATTTCTATATATTCACTCTTACTCTTAATAAAAATGGTTTAGGCTTTGCCTATAGAAGGAGAAAAGCAAAATGATATCACTAGCTCTGAAGCAACCATTCAGTACCATTCTATATAAACACTACTTCTTGCTTCAAAATCAAATAGAACTGAATCTATGGTCAGGATCAGAATCATGGTTTGCCCAATTTACAAATGAAACCAGAATCGTTCCTGTTGGGACTTATGGACAATCAACTTAAAGAAAAAGGAGGAACGCATTTTTTGTATATGACAACAGCTGCTAGACTCCTCTATGCACAAAACTGGAAAAACACACAAGTACCATCAATGGAGGAATGGCTGCTGAAGGTCCTTGAGTTGCTGGAGATGGCCAAACTTACAGCGCTGGTAAGAGAAAACTTGACAGCTTCGTTTGTAATGGACTGGAAACCTTTGATAGAATATTTGCAAGAGTTGGAAAAAAAATATCTATATGTCTGTGGATTCAACATATAATGTTGGTGGATTCAGTACACAATACTGTGCTGGCTAGAGAGAAGTAAGAATGATGTAATGTTACTGTATTTAGGGAACTAACTAGTAAGAACAGATAGCCTATACGTCTGACATGAAGAATGCTTTAAATGTATTATGGCCTTGTAAGTTCTGTATATATGTTTTTATAAGTAGTATTGTTTTGTTTGTTAAGTTTTGTCTTTTAGTGCAGAAAACAATAAAATTGTTGAACCGGAGAATCATAGTTTGAAGTGTGTTTGCAAACTATGGCTTTTGCGAACTATGGTTTGTCAAAATGTCTGAACTGAAGATGCCAACATTACAGACACAATTCTACCTTCAGAAGGCACCACGCTTACATGTGGAAGTGATGAACAGATGGGAAACAAAAAGCAGGCAAGCAGCTCCAAACCTCTGATTGTTTGGAATCGTGATTTCAGTTCTAAGCTATGGCTAATGCACAACACGGTTTTTCATTATGTCTGAATTGAACCACTCAGTTACCCCGCGGCAACGCTGCTGTTGCATCCATGTCCTGCTTGTGGATTTCCCATGAGCGGCTGGTTGGCCACTGTGTGAATAGCATGTTGGACTAGATATACGCTTGGTATGATCCAGCAGGGCTCTTCTTATGCTCTTAGATTCAATCGTAGCAAAATTAATACAAACAACAAAGAGTCGACAAGTATAGATCTTATTTGCACAAAGGGCACAGCAGCGCTTAGATGGGGGTTAAGCAAGGCAAATGCAGCAAGCCTTCATAAGTAACTATGGCAACCTGCTATCAAATAGCATCCCCTTGAAGATGCTGCGACTGAGGAGCCCGGCTTCCCGGGCCTTTTACAATGCAAGTTTAATCTGCAGAAATTGCTCCCCCATCACAGAGTAATCTGTATTCAAAGTACAATGCGCCTGAAATATCAACAACCATAATAATTATTTCATCTCTCATTTTGGCCTTTTGCATTCCTGGTAGTTTACCTTTTCACAATCGTAGACCAGAACTTTAGATTCAATTATTTTGCTGTCAAAATGTCAGACTGGTAAAATAGGACAAACATTAAATAGGTTCTCTCAGCCTTGCCTCAACTTGAAAAACACGAACAAACTTTATGCAGTTATAAAATGTGAACTTTGAGTGCTATTTGTATATGGCTGGAGGCAGACAATTTTAAACAGAGTTTGAGAAAGGCTTCAGTTTCTGCAGTCTATACACATATTTGTTCTCTCACTCTGATCAGACAGCTTTTTGAATCAAGGGGGAATCTACATCAGCCATTTGTTGCAAGACTGCAGGAGCACATATTCATTTCCCCCATGTGTTGTTGTGCATCTGTGTTCATGCACAACCCTCATGAGTCATTAAAAAACACACCTCTGCCCCGTACCCATTTCCCAAGCCCCACCCACTTCTACCGATACACGTGTGCAAGCGCCATAACGGGGCACATGTGCTCCCACAACTGCACTCCTGTAATTGCAGTATACATTGGTCGTGCGTGCCTCGTGAGTGTCAATCACAGAAGTGGGGCACCTTTGGAAGCAGCCCTCTTCCATTGCGAAAGGGCTGCAGGTGTAGATTAGGCCCAATACAAAGAACCTGAAAAATCTGTTGACCAAAACGCAGAAGTGGATTTACACAACACGAGATCCATCTTTTAAACTACCATCATGTCTCTGAAAAAAACTACTTTATGACCTCTACTAGTCTGCTTATGTTATAGTTTAAAGGGCATTTCAGATCTAAGCACTCTTAAAATGTAGGAAGTACACACAAAAACCCCTTATAGCAGTTCCAAGCTGAACTCAGCTTTGTTTCAATGCTATAACATTCCTTTAAAAATCTCTAGGGATGATGCAACAACAGTATATAATGGGCCTCTTCAGAAAACACTTTGCCATGGTTAAGACTGCTAACCCTTTTGTAGCAAGTGGTTAGTGAGCATGGTTAAACCATGTTTATGTAACCACCATGGTTGGGGAAAAATTCTTCACACAACATGCTAAGCCATCAAGGTTAGCTCAAAAAGCTTGATCATTATGTCTTAGCATGTTATCTGAACAGGGCCAGTATGTGAAAATGACACTTCTCTACAGATATTAGATCCTATATAGGACCAAACTACTACAACAGCCATATAGCTTGCTATTATAGCTTCTAATTCTCTAGTGTGGAGGGGGAAATGCTCCAGAAAATGAGTAAAATACCGCCTTAAGGCCCAGTATTGGGCAAAATGCAGGATACTACTACTACTACTACTACTACTACTAATAATAATAATAATAATAATAGAATTAAACAGAAACTGGATACTTTTTTCCTTCCCTTTCATGGGGTTCTTACATCATTCTTCCAACAGTTTAAATGGTAACACATTTGGCCAGGTTGTTGGTTGTTGGCACTTTTTGTTACTCCCTTACTCTCTGGTAAATATGCAAAGGGTTGCAGTAAGCATGCCGTGTAAACTTAACTGTGAGACGTTATTACTGTTTTGATTGTTTTTGGGATATTTGCGTTTAAAGATGGAGCTTTTAACCAAAATGTTTGCTCCTTTGAGTATAAATAATGGGGCGGGGTGTGTGACTATGGGGTTGTTGCTTACCACTACACCACTCATCTAAAATAACGTTTTGCTGTAGGGACAGGAGGCTCTGTAGCTTAGCATCTATGATCTACCTCTATCTGCACCCTCCCTAGGCAAATCATGAACACGTGATAAAAGGAGGTCAAGGAAAGGCATAAAAAGATATGTGGAACGGTAGTTTTGGCAGTTGCTTTGGTTTTGCCTTATTGCCTGCACCCCCTGATTTTAAAGCTTTAGCCATCAACAAGAGTTGGGACAGTGATGAGATGGACTACATACCATTTGCTTTACTAGAGAAAACGTAAAGCTGGGGGAGGGGGGAACCTGCAGCCTTCTGGCCCCAGGCAGCCTTCAGCATCAACCAGGTCTCTGCATAGAGGGGCCAGGTGCATGTTGTGGGGGAAGGGGGACAAAAGACTCTGCCGCAAAGATCACCACTCTGCCGCAAAGATCATCTTCTTGGCTCACCGCTCCGACCATGTTACTCCACTTCTGAAATCTCTTCATTGGCTTCCAATTCACTTCAGAATCCAATATAAACTTCTCCTGTTAACCTGTTAACCTTCAAAGCTTTTCACGGTCTAGCTCCTTCCTATCTCTCCTCTCTCATCTCACACTATTGCCCCGCTCGTGCTCTTCACTCCTCTGATGCCATGTTTCTCGCCTGCCCAAGGGCCTCTACTTCCCTTGCTCGGCTTCGTCCATTCTCTTCTGCTGCCCCTTACGCCTGGAACGCTCTTCCAGAACATTTGAGAACTACAAGTTCAACCGCAGCTTTTAAAGCTCAACTAAAAACTTTTCTTTTTCCTAAAGCTTTTAAAACTTGATGTTGTGCAGACTTCTACTGTTACTTTCTACTGTTAGTTTTACCCTACCCTGTGCCTGCTTACCCTACCCTGTACCTGTTTGCATTCTCTTCTCCTCCTTATTGTTTGACTATGATTTTATTAGATTGTAAGCCTATGCGGCAGGGTCTTGCTATTTACTGTTTTACTCTGTACAGCACCATGTACACTGATGGTGCTATATAAATAAATAAATAAATAATAATAATAATAATAATAATAATAATAATAACAAATCGCCCCCAAAGTGCATATCCTAATTTATATGTTTAGATCCAAATTTAGAAGCAATTACTACATTTTAAACAGAAATGCAATTCATACTGGGGAAGACAGTGACCAGGCAACTTGTGTGCCTACTGACTGATCAGGTGCTAACTGTTGACTGACTCAGTTGACTGACCAGGTGCTAACTGTTGATGGGCAACCATGAGGTTCCTTCTCTCCCTTCTTATGGTTTCTTATGGTTCTTTATCTTTAAACTACTTGGATTGGATAGCCCTTCAAATAGAGGACTTCCCTCTGTAAAGTAAGACACCTGGCCACCCTGGCTGTGGATGCTGCAGGCCCAGTCTTGCTCTTTGGACTCCCTAGGCACCACATCCTGTTCCACCTCTTGTGTGTGTCTGGGGTAATATGCAGAGACAAAAAGCTCTTGCAATTGTGCAAACTGGCTACAATTAGGCTACAATTAATATACTTTTCCTGTGGGTCAAAGGCCATTCATAGGAAAAAGGTCCCCCACCTTCCCACATGATTCTCATTCCAGGAATAAACATTTCCCCAGTTTCATATAAGAAAACAAATAGTTTTCCCTGAGCTATCCAAGGAAACAGGGCGTCTTAATGCATTCCTGAGCAGTGAAAAAAGAAGGGTGCAAGAGAGCTGTAGTTTCTTTTCCCACACTTGCTTAGGATGTCAGGAACAGCTCCCAGGCATCCAGCTCTCTGGGGAAATTGCTTTGCTTTCTATCTCTACATGTGGGTGCATTCATTGCTTGAAGGGGGAATTGCACAGGCTCAACTATGGATCCCTAGACATGTGCGGGAAGGGGAAGCACATCTCATCTCTTCCTCAGCTTGGTCAGAACTAAGGATGTGCTCCACTCCGATTAGAAGCGGAGAATCAGAAGCGAATTGGCCTGCTCCGACTTGCCCAGAGGCTGAGTAGAAGCGGACCGGGGACCCATAGAAGCACAGCGAAGAGAAGCGCCCATACACAGAGCGCTTCTTTTTTTGCGGACCGATCTGATCGCCATTTTGAAAAAATTCACCCATAGGGTTGCATTGCGGAAAAGAATAGGGGATAACTGTGTTGTTTTTTAAGCTATCTTTCTGAAACTTCTTGTGCTTAGAGAGTCGTGGCTGGGGGTCATTTTGAGCCTACACTCAGCTCTCTGCGTGCTGCGGTTCGCTTGCTAGAATTTTTTGAATAATCAAGTAAAACAGCGGGAAAATGTACCTTTTTCGAAGGGCTGAGGGGCAGAGTCATGATCACATGATCCCAAAGTTGGAGGAGGGGATAGGCAAAACGGGTAACTTGGGATTCTGGGAACTTCTCTTTCTTAGTCTGAACGGACTTTTCCCAGTGTTTTTTTAAAACAGTAGAAAACACAGTACTGCTACCCACCCTAACTTTGGGGAACAACTGAATAGATGTGGTGCAAGGGGATGAGCTCCCATAGGGCATGTGGACATGCCCAGTGCACTCTCCTGACCTTGGAGGATCATCAGAGTCCTCCAAAGGTAAATCACTGGAGAGAATGCCTTTCATGAGTTGAAGTGAGCGTTTGCTTCTTAAAGACTGGTACCTAGACAGGACCAGTCAAATTGGCAGATGATTCCTCCTCCCCTTGGGCACGTCCACTCCCCTCTTACTGGTAAAAGACAGATATAGCCTTTTTAAAAAATTCTTCTTGTTGTTTATTCAGCAACACTGCTGCTTTTAATTCCACCCCTCCTTTGTTTATTTATTTATTTATTTATTTATTTATTCCATTTTATATGCATTACTGGCTTTGAAACTATCCTTGGCTCCCTTCCTTGTGCCCCCAGAAATGTCTGCTGCCTGCCTGCCTTCCCTCCCTCCTCCCCTGCCCACCTCGCAGGGATAGTTTTTGTGTGTCTTGCTTTGACTCAGGGGAGAAGTCCTTCTTGTGCTCAAGTTCCAAATCATTTTTTCAAGTGTGGAAGAAGATTCATATTTAGGTTTATCTCTACTCCCCAATTCATGGCATGTTGGGATTTCCTTTGAAATGGGCCCATTGAGCTGTCTGCAGCTTTAAATCCCTGAGATACTGGGGTGTCCGACTTTCATAAATTCCCCCAAAATCAGGGGATGATGGGATTGGCTTGAAACTTGGCGTCCATGTGGACACATGGATAAGCTCTCATGGGACCAAAGGTGACGTAGTTGTAGCATGGGACTTGATTTGGGGTGAGTTAAAAGGTTAGAGCCCCGCCAAAAATCAGGGGATGATGGGATTGCCTTGAAACTTGGCGTCCATGTGGACACATGGGTAAGCTGTCATGGGACTGAAGGTGAGGTTTCTGACATGCAAATTGACATAGATGTAAAATGGGACTTGATTTGGGGTGAGTTAAAAGGTTTAAGCCCTGCCAAAAATCAGGGGATGATGGGATTGCCTTGAGTCTTGGCATGCTTGTGTATCCCTGGATAAGCTATCATGGTGCCAAGTTTGAGGTTTCTAACGTGCAAATTGACGGAGCTATCGAAAGGGGTGTGAATGGGGTGCCCAATTTTCAAAAATTCCCCAAAAATCAGGGGATGATGGGATTGGTTTGAAACTTGGCGTGCATGTGTATACCTCCATGAGGTGTCATGGTGCCAAACTTGAGGTTTCTAACTTTAACAGAAAAAAGTTGTATACTTTTTTAGCTTTCAATGCAAGCCTATGGGGGGGTGGAAACGGAGCTACGATCCGGATCCGGAACTCTGCAGCGGAGCGGAGCAGACATAGGCGGAGCGGGGGCGGAGCGAAGCGGCCCGATCCACAAATCGCGGATCTGGAAGCGGAGCGGGGGGTCCGTGCACACCCCTAGTCAGAACATCAAAAGCCACTTAAAACACACACACACACACAGCACAACCCTACCAATAAACAATAACAAAAGAAATTTAAAAAGAAGTTTTAATTACTTGGTTTCAGCTTTCAGCTTTAGACTGCTCCAGAACTCTTCCTCCAGTTTGTTTTCTCTCATAAGTGTTGCAAAGAATTGTTAATTAAGGCCTAACTCTAAGCTCTGGAGTAGTCTTACAACGCAACCGAAAACCATTAGCAGAATATCTGCTAGTTTATCTAGACATTAAAAGAAACTCTAAAAATGGGGTGTGTGTGTAAGTGAAATGGGATGCTGCACTCTCACAAACACCCTAATTGGGAAAAGCCTTAACAAGCCTTACATACGCTAACCATATAACGTAAAGTAATTGGTAATACCACCCCTATCATGTTCAACTGTTAATTGTTTCATCTCATGTCCTTTTAGGCAACATACCTCCTATAGATATAGCCTGGGAAACTGGATTGCATTGTGCCACAGTTGCTCCCACCAGTTTGGTAAGGCTGGTAAGTGATATTTTGGGTTATTGAGACATGAAGAGAGATATTTAGAGCCAGGGTGGGGAATTGAGAGCCGGGAGGAGAATCTGTGGTTCTCTAGATATTGTTGGACTACAGATCCCCTCATCCTTGATCACTGACCATGTTGGTTGTGGCTGATGGGAAGGCATCAAGTTAACATCTGGAAGGCATCAAGTTAACTACCCCTGCCTTAGGTTCTTCACCCTGATGTAGAGGAACCCTGAAGAATCATTATCCTTTACAAAAGGCTCTTCTGGGCCAGCTCCACCCAATTTTTTAGTTCGGATCTGTTTAACTTCTGTCTTCACCAACCTGATGCCCTCCAGATGCTTGGGATTTCAACTCCTATCAGACCCAGGCAATATTGCCAATGGTTAGAAATGCCAAGAATTGCTGTCCAAAACATCTGGAGGGCTTCAGGCTGTTGAGGAGGCTGGTTTACTCTATTATCAAAATCATATATTTCTTACATACACCTTAACTTCCGAGTCAAGCACTTCCTTGGAAAAAAAAACTTTGCAGCTCTCTATAACACAGAGACACAACCCCCAAAATGTGATCAACCAGAAAGGGCAAACCTCTTGTTTTCACAGCCTAGAAAGCAATTTCCTCACACTTAGAATTTCTTTCAAAGCCCCAGGATTCAGTTTATTACATTACCTGGCCCGAAATTTGGATTTAATAGCATTGAGATCATTACAGCAGTCAGCACAATATAAACAATCAGATTACTTTGCTGCTGCTGAGATATTGAACTTGACATAAGGTACCTTAACCTCTGTTCTCACCCGCCCTCAATTAGTCAGCTAAAATGCTACTAATAAGGCTATGCTGAAATTGCTCAACTTTACATTTCATTCCAGTCCTCAGACTTCAACAAATTGTTTTTATTTTTCTCTTCTAGGTTCTCCCTATATGGGCATGTTTTAACCAAAAGCTTACAGCTGAAACCTACAAGAAAGCAGGGTGGGCATGAAGGGGACTGTAGCCGTGGAGTGAGATGCCCCAAGATCTCCTAGAGAACATATGATGTGAGAAAGAAGGAAAGAGTGAAATGAGGATCACTGTAGTTTATGAGAAGCACTGGAGCAGAATAAAGCTGGAAAAGAACCGTCGTACGCCTTATGTTTCATGAGACACTTTTGGGGAAATCAGTGAACATTCTAATCTGCTTTCTTCAGAACCCTCATATTTTACTTTTTTCAGTTTTATGCCATAATGAAAGTTCACTAAAACCCTAGTAGTAGCAGAAATAATGGCTTGTGATGTGGTCCTTTCAACATTTCAAAATAGTGCCACCATGATTCAGTTTCAAATGATAGTACATGCACTTTTTAGGGTACATCATCTCAGACATCATGATCACAACATTAGTTCAGAATCTATTTATTTATTTATTTATTTATTTATTTATTTATTATTACATTTTTATACTGCCCAATAGCCGAAGCTCTCAATCAATCCACTCATCCTGGAAACATTCACCCTATCCAGATGTTCAAACTATACTCAGTGAGCATACATGTGTCAGCAGGCTATGAATACTTATGTGTATTCAGTTACACAGCCACGTGGAGAATATGCATAGGGTCTCCCGAGCTCTCTTCTTGCATTCATAGTTCATGCAGTGAGGAAGATAACGTGGCTGTGCATGGCCAGCACCTGGCCTTGATGCCCTCTATGCCAGGGAGTATTGCCTCAGGCCCGGTAGCCAAATCTTGTCCTCCTGATGGTCCCAAGCTGGCACTCAATGATGAACAAAGGCCACGTTGTATCTGGGAAAGTTACCTTAGCCTGATTCATGCCAACTGCTCTCAGAAGATATTTATAAGCTTCTTTCTTCTGGGCCTTTTGACTGCTCTCATTAAAGATTTTCCTCCGAGTTTGCTAAACATCTTCTGCCTCTTGCATTTGTCTTTTCTTATTAGACTGCTCTTCAGTTTTCACAGAAGCCCCACTTTTGGTCACTCTTGCAGCCATAGGTTGTTGCACACCAGAGCCTGCCATCTCTCCTCCCATCTGCAGTACGTTGTGAATATTTCTTCTCCAGAAGAAAAAGGAGAGGTGCCACTGTTCACCATGGCTGACAAACCTGGGTTTTTGTGCTGTTACTTTTTCCAAGTCCTTATTTAATAGGGTTAACAGTTCTAGAGAACCTAAGTACTCCAAAGTTCTTTGGCACTTGACAGGTACTAACCACAGCGATGCTAGTGCCACCACCACCACCTACCTGGAAAAGTCTGGGGGGAAACACAACCACTTTCTGGCTCTGAGGCTCAGTGTTACAATATCTAGATAGTTGTCCCTCTGAAGATATTGGTGGGTGAGATGCACATGGCCAATTATTCTTTTTCAGTTTCCTCAACCAGTTTGCTTCCATCAAATCTGGTCTTATTTTATTACTTCCAGTAATTTGGACTCATGCCATGGCTGAATGAAAAGAGACTGTGTAACTAGCTTCCCTACTTGATACTTCCTTGGCAGGTTCCCAACGTTAAAATCAAATAGATTTTGAATTGTATGAGCAATGTAGGCAATTACAATGTGTTTGATCAGCTGCTTCGGGGTGCTGCAAACCAAGCAGACTGGATTCAATGCCTTATCTGAACTGTCTAAATCATGCATAAAGAGCAGCTGCAAGTGATAGACAAGAATATGGACAAGGGTATTGGACAAATTCATGGAAGATAAGGCTATCAATGGCTACTATTACTGATGGCTATTTTCTACCAACAGTATCAGAGGTAGCATGCACATGTACACCAGTTGCTCAGAAACATGGGCAGGAGGGTGAAGTTACACTCATGTCCTGCTTGTGGGCTTCTCACAGGCAGCTATTCAGCCACTGTGTGAACTACATATAAATAAACATATGCAAATGTTATGCAAATATCTGTCTTCTTGTTTTGTGATGCATTTCCTCTCTTTTTTCTTTTGGCGATTCTGTCAGCAACCAAAGATATCCTACAGCTCAGAAATAATCCAAGATTTACACATGGCCAACAGGAGAAGGTAAGATATAGAGGGGGAAGTTACAAGAAGAGTAAATTCTTTTCTTCATCTTTTTTTAAAGTGGTGATTATGAAAGATTTTTGAAGAGAATTAATAAATGAAATCCATCAAAAATGTTGCCTGGGTACATTACACTTATGTAACGGATAAATAACATCATATGGGTATTTGACAGGACTTAAAGCAAATTGCAACATTGTGCAAGGTCCTGTTTGCTGTATTGAGTAAGTTTAAGGTTAGCAAAGTTAATGCTTCATTTGAAACATAGATTTTAAAACTAAAGTCAACCTTTGACCAGTTGCCATTATTAAATGCTAGTAAAGTTATCCTTATGGCCCAATAAGCTGATAAGAATGCAACATTCCTCTCATTACCTTTAAAGAGTGCAGGCACTGAACTTCCAACAGAAGGCACTAAACTTCCTAAAGAAGTAGTCAGGCGATAGGAAGGCTGACCAGTAATATCTAGTTTCCTTATCAAAAAGATAAAAAGGAAAGGGAAAGGGGAATGCTATGCTCTAGAGAGCTAATATATCAAAGAGATTAGAACTATTCATTTCTAACGTGGATTGCTCACATGCAGCAGGAGTGGCTGCTGTCTGAAAACCATTGGAAGCTGGTGCCTCTGTTGTCAGTGGGCCAGTCAATCAGAACCAGTCAGAACGCTAAAGGAGCAATCCAAGATGCAAAGCTCCTTTAGAGTTTTGACTGGTGCTGACTGAAACCTGGAGCAGATTTATGGCCCAACTGATACTGGAGCCACCACCCTCCTCAACTGAAAACAAACATACACACACACACACACACTGAATGAGATTTGAAAACAGGTTTCCAAGCCCCACTGTGGGACTGCAACCAGAGCTGCTCAGGGAGCTCCACTTTGCAAGAGGGCAAAAGGTGAATGTTGACAATGACAGCTGAGTCAGAAGTTCTCCTACCCAATTTAAATAGTGGTGGTTTGAGTACTTACACTCTTGTGACCCAACAACGGCCTAAGCTTATTTTGTCAGCTCTTTGGGTGAAAACAACAGCATCAAAAGTGAGATGCTTTTAAGAATTCTTTACGCAGAATTCCCTGTGTGGGTTCCTCAATATATTACAACTTAAAGGGGCTTTCAAAATTTAAATTCCAAATCCTTCCTATTACATTCAGTTAAAGAAATCTAATGTAAGGAAATCATCATTTTCTAACCCTTTCTCTAAAGAGCTCAGGGTGATGGACATGGATGTCTCCTTTTATCCTCACAGTAATCCTGTGAGGTAGATCAGACTGAGCAATAGTGATTGGATGAAGGTCACCAAGAAAGTTTTGGAGATGAATAAGAATTTGAACCTGGGTCTCCTCAGACCAATGTTCAATACTCTAGCCACTGCACCACACTGAGAGCTCCAACACACCAGTGATTTATCATGCACTCTCCATGCCTGGTATGTAGTTTTGCCACCCGGTACTCACATGACATCGTCCACATCCAGCACTCATTTTGCCTCTTCACCTCTGTGTTTGGTTTCTTTTTGGAGTGGTGAAAGTCTGGATTATTTTCGCTCCCTGCAAAAGAAATGAGCTCCTCCCTCCTGTGTATTGCTGTCATTGCGTTTAATTTAACCATCCTGTTCCTTGTTGGGTATGTGTCTAAGGGCGGTCTTGCTAACAAAAGAGGAGGGTGGGGCTGTAGGAGGGAAAGAGGTCCCTTTACCTTTAAAACTTATGCAGATGTAAGCATTTTTAAATTTCCATTTAAAAAATCCTTAAAATCAAGGGATGAACTAATCTGATTCAAACTTGGGGTGGCTAAAGCCCTCCTTAAGAGCTATCACCATGCCAAGTTTGATCTCTTTATCTTTAAAACTTACCCAGATGTAAACATTTTGGTTACCTTGGAGCAAAGGTAACCAATTTCTTTACAAAAGAAATTAAAATGATTGTTCATCTGCCCATCTTTGAAATGAGCAAAACAAACCTTCGCTCCTTCTCTACTGTAAATCTTTCCCAAGGGGTGGGGCTTGAGATTTCACCAGCATTGTAGTGCTCCAGGTGAAAAGATACATGAACTGAAAGAGTGCAACAACGCAACACATCTCCAAGTAGAATCCCAATTTCAAGGAGGACTATCACAGGTGCCACTCTCCCCAAAAGTGATTGCAACCTGAACGTAATGTAAGATAATACTTCAGCCTCACTAGATCACCTCTCGGGACATGGTTCTTGGTGTGCTTAGCCAAAGTTTGCCCTGATGCTCAAATCTGGCAAACTATAGCTAATGCTAATCAGGAATTGCCTCTACTCTATAATTTGAAAGCATGCTTTGCAGTGGGTTTTGTAAACCATGTTCTGGAGGCAATTTCTGGTATCACGAGCCCATAGCACATTATTGATTCTCCCATTTTCAATGTCATGGCAAATGATGGTTGTGCAAACCAGGAAAGAGAAGCATGAGATGAAAGTGAGGATGGGTGAAGTACATGACCCTATAGCACATTCCTTATTGTCCAAAACATGATTTGGGGAAACTGGGAATAAAGTATCTGAGATAAGCCGGTCTCTTACCATCTGATCCCTGAGAAAGGATGGGACATTAAAATATGATGTAACTACTGGGAAAATTTGCAACAGCACATTCTGGGGTTGCTTTAGGAAGCACTAGCTTCCTGTAGTGCCAGCATTCAATTCCATGGGAGCAACAAAAGTAGCACAGTAGCAGTATTGGATACTATCCAATATAAAAATCAATTTGCTGCCCATCCAGGTAAGCCAGTCAGTAATAAGTGAAGAATGTATTTACTTGTTGTATCTTCACACGGAAACTCACTTTTCAAAATCTGAGTTTCAAAGAAGCGATTTCAATCTTTTCCCCCATTTTTTTTAAAAAAATCACTCCTGGACTCACTTGGGGGAGACATGGGGAAAGAAGCAGAATGTTTCAGAATATCAGGGTACTTGATGTATTTCCATAGGAAGAATTCAAATAAGTTTGCAGCACCTTAGCAACTACGTTAGAAGAGCAGATTTTGTGATTGAGCACCAACTGCTTGGAATACCCAAGCTGGGTTACCTATCAGGACTGGAACTCCTCATACACGGTAAAAATGGTTTCAGAAATATTACTTGCAGTGATCATGGGAAACAATTATTTCTTAAGATGTGGAAGCATAATGATGCCACCCTACCAATGTGATTAGAAAAAAAACCCTGTTACAAACCCCAGTGGAGCAGAACTAGAAGAAACTATTCTAGTAACTCTACTACAGTAATTACTCGCTCGCTATTTAAGCTGTAGAAGAACACAGGTGTTCTTCGTTTATGGTGGTTTGGTGGCATGTAGCCTCCAAAACATCATATAACACAAAACAATATTTAGAGGTGAACAAGCACAGGGGGGTTATGGAGAATTATGCGGCAGGGTCTTGCTATTTACTGTGTTATCTGTACAGCACCATGTACATTGATGGTGCTATATAAATAAATAATAATAATAATAATAGAATTTGCTCGACATACCTCTGTAGTCTGAAGCTTGGACATTTTTCAGAAGTGATAAAATGCTTCTAGCACAAACTGGATATTGACTCCCAGAAGTAAGGCCCATTGAGGTCAATGGGCCTTACTCCCAAGTAAGTGTGCATTAGATTGCACTATTAGTTCTCCTCATCTTTTCAGATCCTCCTCCTGCTGCTCTTTGAAGATGTGGGATTTGCTGTTCACCCACATCTTATTTAAAAATCATCAGAAAAGAGCTACTTGTGAGTAAGCAACCCAGCTTGTCATGTGGGGCGGCAAGCTGAGATGCTGGTAGAAATAGGTCCATCCTGCCTCTTAAAACCAGAACGAACGAGAGCCAGAACTGCTGAAACCCTTCATGGGAAACATATTCCCATGTTCATCATAATATTTGCTCAAACATTGCACAGAACATCACAGGTGACATCTTCTTTAATGGGGAAGTGATGTTCCAGCAACCAAATCCAGAATCAACTCAAATTAGTGATTTGACTAGTGTATCAGTGTTTCCTGGCACACTTCCCAGGAAACCTTGAATCACATATCTTTCTGTAGAAAGACATTCTTCATATTCCTAGGAAAACGTCTACTGACGAATCGTTCATACAGATGTAGAGCATTTAGTGGTATCGAGGTTAAATCTGCTTTAAGCAGGCATTTCGTACATGGAAACCAGTACAAAATGCCTGCCAAAGGGGAAAAGCTGCTTCACAGCTTTTCACAGGTCGCTAGTTTGTGCTTTTTCATCCAAGACATTTTCTGGATGAAACATTTGCTCACATTAATTTTGTAGCAGACTAAGTAGAAACAGTAGGCCCCTTGCACTGAAATAATCTATATGGTGTACCTAATGTATGAAGAACCACAGTTGGGTTGTTGTTTTTTAACCTCCTTGACAACAATCTGTCAGTAACTCTTTTCTGATATGAACAGTAGTTTGCCATCTACTGAAAGCCTTGCTGAACATTTTCTTTTTGCTTTAGTTGAATTACTAGGCAGCCTTCCCTTAAAGGCAGATTATAACATGGAGATGTGCCCGTCTTGTTCTTCCTGTAGCAATGCAAGTTAATCCCAAAGGCCTCGGGAGCATGATTGCTGGTTCAGCATGCATAAATCTAATTTAGCCCACCTGCCACTTCAGTGGCTGTTCCCAGAGCAGTCCAATCCATGTAAAACCATCAGCCACCATGGTGCCTCTAACAGCATGCTTAACATGACATGCAAACAGGGTGGCCACGTGTCCTAATTTACAGGGGGCATCTATCTCAATAATTGTCATAGGGCACACCTGTGTTTGTAGGGCTGTGGAATCCAGATCTGGATTAAAGAAAAAGACCCATAAGGAACGTGAGCAGGGACATTTAAGGTGTAGTTGTACACATTTAAGGTGTAGTTGACCTGGTGTACAGGTCAATCATAGAATAGTAGAGTTGGAAGGGGCCTATAAGGTCACACCAAGTCCAACCCCCTGTTCAATGCAGGAATCCACCTTAAAGCATCCCTGACAGATGGCTCTCCAGCTGCCTTTTGAATGCCTCTAGTGTGGGAGAGCCCACAACCTCCCTAGGTAACTGATTCCATTGCCATACTGCTCTAACAGTCAGGAAGTTTTTCATGGAGTTCAGTGGTCACAGCCCTCCCCACTATTGTGACATGTGTTGCATTTCTATTGAAATTATAATTATTTTAAATTTGAATCTCTACATATGCAAAGTTAATGCAAAACAATGGGCTGTTTTTTGTCCTCTTTTTATCTCTTTTTGTCCTGTTTTGGTGATGTGTTTCCTCTTTTGACAATTTGTAAGTGAATACCATACCTGCAAACAATGCCTGACCTCTATCATTATGCCAATTTTATTATAAAATCCAACTATCCATGATTTTGCTAGAGAACACAATAGTTTCCGAAGTATATGGATGTCGACCATCCCTACTCTTAAATAATCTCTGGCTTACCTCTGTCTAGTCTTTCCTTTAAAATCCCAAGAACAGAGATTCCACACTCATATAATTAACTAGCTGCATGGAAATTCTCCAAATACATTCCTTTGACAGATAACATCCTCCATCTGGTTGCATAATCATGATGCTGCCTAAAACACACCTCCAAACTCTGGGTTTTTTAAAATCAAAATGTCACTGAAACTACGGCCTTAGCTGGACCTAAGGTTTATCCCGGGATCGTCCCTGCCTGCTCACGGGATCCCCTGTGTGTCATTTACATGAACAGGGATGACCCTGGGACAATCCCCGGATAAACCTTAGGTCTAGCTAAGGCCTACCTGAAAAGCAGTGTACCAATCGGCCAATAATTCCTACGTTCAGCAGTATTTTTATTGATGCTATAAAAGCTAATCTTCAACGCTTGGTTAAAAATTTATATAAAAGTGGCATGCTCTATCATTCATTCATGTTACTCAGAATTTGCTCGACTGCCCTTGAGTAATTATATCAGAAATGATAACATGGTGTACGTACGAAAGAAGATAAGTTTTAGTTCATCAGCAATATACTTTTCTATGAATTTCACACTAGCACTATATATAGGAGAAAGTTAAGCTGCAATATTTCTACGCCTGTGCTAAATGTTCACAAAGTAAATATTTCAGCTTAAAAGTGTGTGTGTGTGTGTGTGTGTGTGTGTGTGTGTGTGTTGCTCAGAAATCCCAAATGTTCCCCTGAAATGCTTATCTTTTGTGCATTTCCATGCATTTTTGATACTTTGTGGGTACTAAAGAAGGTGCTTAAAAAGACAGTGTGATGTTCTGCAAGTACTCTCAGCCTTTAACTGGGATGAGCACCCAGAGTATACAAGGGGTGGAACCATGTGTGCCACCCTGAGCTCTCTGGAGAAAGGATATAATATTAATAAAATATTGTAAAGTCCTCTTCTTCCCAGACAATAGGGATCACATTACCAGTGTGATGACACCATACAGCCATTTAGCCAGATTTGGATAGATGATAACATCCCAAAGCTAATTTAGAGTGAGGGCAATGTTTCCCCCAAATATGCAAATACTTTGTTCCTGTTTGCAGTTAGTCTCCCTGAAACATTTATTTTCATCAGCAAAAGCTTTCATAGGAAGCACTTCCCTGTTTCAGCTCAGGTCTATAAATTTTTAAAGTGATACTAAGAGCTCAACTACACAATCCTTTGGCACTTCTTGGTGCCAAAGGGGAGCCAGACTGGGGTTGTCATATCCCATCATGGAGGAAGGATGGGATATGACAACTGCAGTATTTGTACTTAATACCATGTACTTAGTTTAATAATCGTATCTCTTTCTGAAATTAAATAATCAAATTTCAATGGGTTGGATCCAAGCTAAGTTAGTAGTACTTCAATCCCACTAAAACCAAAAGGAACAAACTACTCATGACTTCCCATTGATTTCAATGGGACTAAAACATAGCTAACTTAGTCTAGATCTAACCTAATATAACTTCTGTAATTAATACTGTATGTGTTACCTTAAAAGAAAAGAAAAGAAAGGAGGTTCCTGAATTTCCCCAAAGCTACAATAAGCGTTACCCGGTACTGCTGCTGTGATAATTCCATTGTGCACGTGGGACCAACCACTAATGCAACAGGAACTAACACTTTGTAAAGCAGCCCCAGAAATGAACATTTCTGGTCTTTTCCAATTGCTTCACGGAAAGCATTAGTGGTGGGTCCTGCTAGCATGCAGGCAGCAATGGATCCTGTCCAATATGTATATTTCTAGTTGCTTTGCTGGATTATGGGCTAAAGCAGGCTTCCCCAACATGCATCACAACTCTCATCATCCCCAGCCAGCAGGCCATGATTGGTGTTGCTGAGTTCCTTGTTAAGGAAGGCTGAGACAGATTGATACAGCATGCCAGGAACACCTGGTAGACTGAGGAGAGGACTATGAAGAACATCTGCCCCTCCCAGTTCCCTGTTTGCCACCTCCACCTTTCAGAGCAGCAAAGCCAGGAGTCACACAGGACTCTGGTTTAATACCATTGACAGAACCTGCTGTTCTGTGTTGCCAAACACCCCGATATTCTCACCCTAGTGTAAGGCAGGCCTCCCTCTTGAGGCCTAGGCTGTTTGCAGAGGGCCCATGATGCACTGGGAACAGTTTGCATTTTATGTGGAAGCGACACCAAGCACAAATTACATCCATTTCCCGTTCTTAGACTTCCAGGATGATGTGGAACAGGAGAACTCCTTTTCTGGTGGGGAGATGCACAGACTTTGGGTTTGGGAGTGGCAGTGGGCAAACAGAGCCAGTTTGTATATTTGGGAAATGATCATTTTGTTTTCTTACTTTTAACTCTTAACTTGAGGCATTTATTGGGTCTTCATGGGCTGGTATAATTCTGAAGTCCCAAACTTTAACTGTTAGTTAAGCACAGATCTTTTTTTTCTTTCTTTTTTGGGGCAGTTGTTCATTAACAACCAAAGTCCATGGCAACATACCTTTACTGTTCTTGATAAAAATGTCAGCTAATGTCTGAGATAAAAGAGGTTATAAAATTTGAGATTTATGCCAAAAAACAGAATACTTGGGGCTTTGCTAGACCTGCCGGTATAAGCCGGCAGGGAGGCGGGGCGGCAGCGCGCTGACGTTAGCGCGCGCCACCCAGGGTTCCACACACAGGACGCGCAGGGACGACGGAAGCCCTGCAGTGTCCGCCATTTTTTTTTTTTTTTTAGTTTAAAGGGGCCACGTGCGGCCTGAAGACTTCGGACCAGGTAAGTCCATTTTTTAAAAGGGGGGGAGGGATGACAAGGGGGGAGGGCAAGGGGGGAGGGCAGGTGAGAGAGCGCTGCGCGCCGCCGCCCGAGCAAGCAGGCGAGCACCGCTTGCCCGGGCAAGGCCTGGCATGGGGCGGCATTGCCAGGCAAGCGCCGCTCACCTGCTTGCTCGGGCGGCGGCCCGCGGCGCTCTCTCACCCACCCTCCCCCCTTGCCATCCTTCCCCCTGCCCCTCTCTTCCCCCCCCCCGGCCGATGGGCACAGCGCTCATATGAGCGCTGTGCCAGGTCCGCGGCTTTCTGCGGCTACTCGGGGCTGCAGAAAAAGTGCGCCATAAGCGATTTTGCTTATGGCGCATTAGAGGAGGCCTCAGTGCGGCCTGGGCCCGGATTCCCCTGTGCGTCATCTGGACGCACAGCAGGGAAACCAGGTCTCAAGGCGCGCTAAGGCCTCGTCTAGCAAGGCTCTTAGTCAAAGAAGGTTTGAAAGAACATTGAGGGTCAAAATGAACTTTCTTATAGGATCTTGCCATAAATGTACCAGCATTTTATTTAAAAATTCTGAGTGATGTATTGACAATACTTAAGGAACATAAAGAAGCTTGCTTTTTTCCTTCTCCCCCTCCCCCTTTGTCTTGCTGTTTCTCTCCACTTCCAGCATCTAGCCTTGCTATTTCTCCCCCCTGCACTTCTTTACCTCACTATTTCTCCCCTTCCTGGCTTCTAATCTCGCTCCTTCTCTCCCCTCTCGCCTGTTTTTCATTTTTTGTAAGAGAACAAAGAACTGTGCAGGCGCCGTTGGAGGTGCTTGCAGATTGCCCATGGGTGACACATTGGGGACCCCTGTCATGGAAGGTATTACATTAGACTGAAACAGTGATAAGATTGTGCTGCATATATAGATACACACATGTAGCACAGAAAGCAAACATGGTTCAACAACTTAAAGCATCATAACGTATTCATATGGTGATTTGTGAGCTTATATCTACTCAGAAGTAAGTCAGCTGCAATCCTATACCCACTTTCCTGGGAGTGAACACCATTGGACTCAGTGGGACCTACTTCTGAGTGGAAGTTTGGAAACTGGAAGTTAAACATTATACATGTCTACTCAGAGAGAAGTAAGTCCCACTGAATTCAATGAGACTTACCCCCAGGTTAAGTATGCAGAGGTATGATTGCAGCCTGAAAGACCTACAAGTAGATCCTCTCTTGGCTTCAGGCTGCAGCCCCACCCCAACCCACATTTTTAGGCAAAGGGGATAGGAGAAAATGAATCTGGGGGAATGGTGCCTATGCAGCAGGATCTTGCTATTTACTGTGTTATCTGTACAGCACCATGTACATCGATGGTGCTATATAAATAAATAATAATAATAATAATAATAAAAGGCCTTAGCTAGACCTAAGGTTTATCCCGGGATTGTCCCGGAGTCATCCCTGTTCATGTAAATGACACATAGGATATCCCGGGAGGAGGCAGGGACGACCTCAGGACAATCCAGGGATAACCCTTAGGTCTAGCTAAGGCCTAAGACAAAAGGAGAGATTGGCTTTTGTCTGGCAGAAAGAGATCCCTGGGCAGGTGGGAGCAA